>NW_020897691.1:22228923-22584431 GCF_003984885.1 Neopelma chrysocephalum
AATCAAGGTTTAACTCAGTTGCAAGTTAAATCAAGGTTTAACTCAGTACTTTTTTACTGAAAAGTTGGAGGTGTCTTTTTCTGCCTTGCGTGAGCAGAGAGAGAGAGAGGCTGTTAGTAACATCCTTTTCAACTGTGGTGCATTTTGCATGGTTTCTCGAAGCTAACCTGTTTGAGCAAAAGTTGTGTTCGGGACTGATGGTACAAATTCGGGGTTAGAATCTTCACCTCTTATTTCTTGCTTGAACTCTTTTTCATCAACTCTTCTTTTAGCTCATGGCTCCCAGAAAGTTGCAGGCCTATTTGGCAGCAGCAGGCTCTATTCCTCCAGCTCCAACAATGGCAATCCGTAGGCCAGTGCTTGCTGGTTTTGACGAGAGGACTGTGGAAGAAGCAGTTCCAAGGCTGGCTGTGATCCCTGTGTCTGCAGTGTGCAGGAGGGGTTTACCCTGCATGTGAACCATGGCTGTGGGAGAGAGAGGCGATTGGTTGATAAATCTATCCAGTTTTGTTACCGACGTTGCCAGCTGAGTGGTGGATAGGGAGCAACAATGTTGGATGAATGGCTGGTCTTGGTACTGAAGCAGCTGCATTGTTTGTTGGAAACCAACCCCTACTCTTGCTTCTGCTGAGAAGGTCTTGTGTGAAGCTAAAAAGCTCACCTCAGAAAAGCCTTTGCACGCTTGTGAGAAGACTCCTCCTTTCCGCAGTGCCTCACTTCTCATCTTGGAGAGCACTTTCAGAGCTGATGAATGTTTTCAACTGCAACCAGGTCCAGGGGAGTTACAATGTGAACTACAGTGTCCACTGAGAAGCCGGCTTCTAAACGTGATTTAACAAGTCACACCAAGGTAGTGAAATACTTCTGACTTGATGTCTCAACACCTTGTATGGAAGCAAGAATGATGACCATCTTTCCCAAACTGGTGTTAAGAAAATAAATTCCTTAAGGAGTCCTGTGAGTGTGTAGCTTAAATCTATAATCTTAGGTGCAAGCAGGAAAAATTCATATACTATCTTAATTAGGGTCTTAATGCAGCCCCTAAGATTATTAATGCTATTTTTAGAAGCTAGCTATAAATTTGCTTTGGGACTGTGCATGAATAATGAGGAGAAGCAAAAAATTACATCTTCCTAAAGTGTAAACAGCTTGTTTGGCATCCTTGGATTCTAGTTAGATGGATTTTAGCAAAAAAAAAAAAAAAAGATGTGCACTTCTAAGACTCACTGACCTGATTTGCAAAGTACTGCTTTGGATTCTTGACCTCTCGAAAATGTTTAAGAAAGATTTAATTTTGTAGACCTGAGGCCAAATGGGAATTTGGGGAAATGCAGTGGCCTTTGTCATGCAGGTAATTAGAATATAAAATAATGATTGTCTCTCTGGCTTTTTATATCATCAGTGGACCCAGCAGCAAGATTACTGAGAGTAATGGGATACTGTGTTTTTACTGCCAGTGGTCAGATGCCCATTTGACACACTACCTTTGTAGAGCAGATCTGCTCTTGTGTAGAACTGAAACAGTACCACCTGAGACTGGGTTTGTGATGGCAAATTTGTTGCAGATTTCTGCCAACCCTGTGGGGCACACGTGACACTTACTTTTCCTTCTCACAAGGCATTCATAAATACCATTTCAGCTGGGGCATGCTGTAATGTGAAAGCTGCAGGGAGGAGGTTCATCCTTGATTCCAAGCCTCATGACCAGATGTCAAGCTTGTCACTTTGAAGCATGGGTCAAGTTGACCTTTGGAGATCATCAGATCTTGACATATACAAAATGTCCTCCCCTCTCTTGGCACTGGTTTTATTCTTTGAAATAGTTTAATTTAGCAGTTACACTGTCAAATAATCTGGAGAAAATAGCCAGCATGGAATAGTACTATCTAATTGGTTAAAGTTTGGTAAAGGTTTGTGAAACAATGACAATGTTTTTTAACTGAGGCAGTGTTCCTAGTATCACTTCCAATGTCCTAGCACGGAAGCAGGGAGAGACTTTCTGAGGAAGCCACTGCAGAAAATAGGCACCTCCACTGTTCTCAGTTTGAAGCTCAAACTGTTTGTCCTAAATAATTCATCACTCAAATTTGCTGAGATGTTCAAGGCTAGCAGTGCAAGTCTAGGCTGTATTGCCACTAATATTGGTAGGGAACAGAATATCCACAGTGCCCTAGATACCTTTCAAATTTCTTGCTACTTTCTTCCCTTAGTTTCCTTTGCTGCTTTCCACAGGTGCTGGTGAAACTTCCCTCCTGGAATGACTGCAGTGCTGTGAGAAAACGTATGAGGGCTAACTGAATAATGCAAAACTAGAATTTTAGTGGGTGAGGTGTTACCACTGTAAACTGTCCAATGTTGTCAGGTGTAGATTCATTGGATGAAATGGAGGAAGATGACGACTTCTGCCTAAAACCGGATGGTAGACATGTCTATGTCCTTCAGGCAGGAATGGTGTGGGCTTCTGTCATTACTTTTGCTTGGGTAACTAAGCAATTCTCTTTTGTTCTTTTTTTGATAAATTTGTCACGATATTGAAATTTTGGCTTTACTTTTTTGTGTTAATTATCAATACATTGTTTTTTTCAAAAACAAAGCACCTTCTGAAGTGCAGTCTCATCTACCCACCAAACTAAAACCATTGTCTCTTCAAAGGATAGATACAAGTTGGCATAGTCCTGCTGAGAAACAGTGTTCTGGAGATCAGTGTTTGCGGAAGAGGTGTACATACTCACGGCCTGTGGAAATCAGAGACAGGAAGACTCTACTACAAAATGTGTGCATGCTGATGCTACCTTGGTGTAGGAGCAGCAGGGGCCATGAAAGCAAGAGGAGGTACTGCTGAGTTATTGATCCCAAATCCTCATGCTGCAGATGGGTAGCTGAAAGCAAAACCTTTAGAGACAGTGCAAGGGACAGAGCTCAGGTTGCTGCAAGAGTAGGGTTGCCTTCTGCAAATATCCCTTGAAGTCCTGTCAGTGTAATAACACTTGAAAAGCTCTATGGCCATAGCAGAGTGCTGGTGGCTGGGCAGCATCTATCTGATGATACTGTCTGGTGCTATGGGGTTATATTATTTTTTTTGTTTTGTAATTTCTGTCAATCTAGGTTTGTTCCCTTTCATTTACAGTTGGTCATCCTTACCCTGAATACTTGTTTTCTCTTATTTAAGAGAAAAATCTGGTACTCTATTTAAGAGTCTGTGTCTGCCAGTATGCACTGTATGGAATTTTGTTCCTATTTAGCCAAACTGTAGAAATTCTTTGTTTGTTAGGGAGGGTGAGGGAGCTGGTGTTGTGGGTGGGGTTTTGGTGATTTGAGTTTTTTCAGCTCATGTTGCCTTGTGCGACTGCTTAGCCATCTTATTGGTACTTTGTAAACCTGTCAGGATGCTGGGACAGCGAATAACCTGCTGTGTAAGAGCACTGTCCAAAAGTGAGCAGTTATCTTTCAACTCAGACAGCACCTGGTGGAGAGGGTCTGGTACTCGGTGGGATCAGCTGCTCGCCCCGAACTGTGTTGCAGGGGCTGAAATGCCTGATGTGAGGGTTTCCCCAGCATTGGGAGCCCAGTGTGTCCTGCAGCTGCTGCCTGGCTAACTGAGCCTGTCCCACCAATGCTTGCAGCTGAAATCTCCAGTGTCTCTTTGGGCCTGGGTGTGCGGTGATCTCTGTCAGCGTGCCTCTGAAGGACATTTTCTCTCTAGGAGACCACAGTGAGGACAAAGGCCAGAAAACATAAATATTTTTAAAGCGAAAGGGGACTAACCTTGAAAAGCATGACACGTTTTTCATCACTGTCCTAAACCCTGTGTGTGCTAGTGTATTATTAAAGTGTTAGGGAATTGATCTCAGTGTGTGTTTGTGTTTTGGGGAAATGGAAGTTGGGTTGTGGGTGGATTGTGGGTTTTCTTTTGAGGGAAGTGGGAATTAAGCGTTTGGATATGCTTTTTACTTTCAGGCTGAGATATGCTCATTTTATTTATTTGATCTTCCTGATGGCTGTGAGACTCTCTCTTCTTTATGCTAATGTTTTGGGGTGTGAAAGTTGTGCTTCCATCCCCGGCACTGACTCTGTGCTATCAGAGTCAGTCAAAATTTTGTCATTGACAAAGGGGCAGATGTTAAGCTCTGTATTTTGTCTTACCTGTCATAGCTAAATGGGCTGTGGGCCGGTTTCCCACTGTGTTATATTACTTCTGTTCAATGTAAACAAAATCAAATGAGAGGCTTTTTTTTTCTCCTGTTTTAGTAAAGCTTAACTAAAAATGTGTTTATCTGGCATAAGGAATACACTGTGAAGATGGCCATGGCAGCTCAATTACCCTGGTATCTGAATTCCAGTTGCTTGAACATATACGGAGGCTAATGGTGTGGGCTTCAACAAGGCCAAGTGCTGGGTCCTGCATTTTGGCCACAAAACTGCAGGCAGCACTATAGGCTGGGGACAGAGTGGCTGGAAAGCATCCAGGCAGAAAGGGATCTCGGGGTTCTGATTGACAGGAAGCTGAACATGAGCCAGCAGTGTACCCAGGTGGCCAAGAAGGCCAGTGGCATCCTGGCCTGGATCAGGAACAATGTGACCAGCAGGACCAGGGAAGTGATTCTTCCCCTGTACTCAGCGCTGGTGAGACCACACCTGGAGTACTGTGTCCAGCTCTGTGCCCCTCAGTTTTGGAAGGACACTGAGGTGCTGGAGCAGGTCCAAAGAAGGGCAATGAGGCTGATGAAGGGACTTGAGCACAAGTCCTATGAGGAGAGGCTGAGGGAGCTGGGGTTGTTCAGCCTGGAGAACAGGAGGCTCAGGGGAGACCTCATCACTCTCTACAACTACCTGAAAGGAGATTGTAGCCAGGTGGGGGTTGGTCTCTTCTCCCAGGCAACCAGCAGTAGGACAAGAGGGCAGTCTTAAGTTGCACTATGGTAGGTTTAGGTTACACATTAGGAAGAAGTTCTGTACAGAGAGAGTGATTGGGCATTGGAATGGGCTGTCCAGGGAGGTGGCAGAGTCACCATCCCTGGAGGTATTTAAGAAGAGACTAGATGTGGCACTTAGGGCCATGGTCTATTAGATGAGATGGTGTTCAGTCAAAGGTTGCACTCAGTGATCTCAGATCTCTTTTCCAACCTGGGTGATTCTGTGATTCTGTAATTTATCCCAGCACTGTGGCCTCCTGCTCTGGAGCCCATGGCATGGCTGTTTGGGTGCTCCGACTTCAGTCTTGAAGAAAAAGCATTCTTGACTGATTCTGCTTCTCTGTGAGGGATTCTTGCTTTCAGGCTGTAACCTGCAAATAAGTGTCCTCTGCTTCTCCAAGATATATAAAAGATTGTTTTTGCAACATGTGCTGACTCAAGGCTGTTATTTTCATCAAGACTTAAAACTGAACTTTCTAGCATATTACCTAGCCAAACAAAATCAGGAATATATGTATATATATATATGCACAAAGAATAGGAACAAGAAAGAGCCATTCAAAAATTATGCAATAATAATTCCACTGTTTTACCATAAAATTCTCAGATATGTTGCTGAATTCAATTTACTTCTGGATTACCACTGTTCCGCTTGGGAATCCTGAACTTGAACTGGAAAGTGGGCATGATCTACAAGTAGTAAGCAAGAGGAAGCAAAGGTTAGCTAGATACGAGGTAGGTGGGTGAGCTCTCTTTTGTTCATTCTCAGAGTTGTAAGCTCTTGTCTTCCGCAGCTATTTAATTTAACCTGAGTTTCATAGGAGTCTAGTGGTCCTCTCTCCCTCTCCTTTCCCAAAATGCAGTTATAAACAGTTTGCAGACAACTTGTCTGAGATAACAATGGAATCATAGAACCATCTAGGTTGGAAAAGACCTTTAAGATCATCAAGTCCAACCACAAACCTAACACTGGCGATGTTACTAAAGACTGGAATTGCCCATGCATTTAAGCACTTCCAGCATTTCTGAAGAGCCAGTTGACCACATTATGCTTTTGGCTGCATTTACTTTTAGAATTGTTACCATAAGCTTAGTGAGAGATTAAATATTTTGCTACTTCATAAGGACAATATTCCAAAAAGAAACAAAATTATTAGAAATGCTTCAGGTAAGGGGAGTAAGGAAATAGAAAGGTACCAAGTGGGAATAAATGTCCAATGCTGCTGGCATACCCAATGGGGGCAAAAGCTTCATGGCAGCAGGTAGCCAGAAGATGGGGAGAGAGAGAGAGAGGAGAGAGGAGAGCAGCTGTGAAGAGGTGTGTGTGTGACTCTGAAGAAAAGGCAGATGTTGCTAGAAGGAGGAGAGCTTATACCATAGTGTGTGAAAGCTTACACTTTCACAGTGTATAAAAATAAATAAAGTCCCTGTAAGTAAAAAAATAGTAATTCCTTAGATATGACTGAAAAAGCCCTCACTAAGATTTCCTATAGAAAATACTCATTTGGTAGCAATATAATATATATCCTCTTTTACTTTTTTTTAAAATAAAGTTAATCCCATTCTAATAACAGGAATGGAACGTAATTTAAGTTAAACCACTAAAAATTAGGCTGAACTATTTCTTTCTTTACAATAATAATAATAATAATAAAGAAATATTCTATATCTGTGATATTTTTACTCAGTAATTGTCTACCAGAGGTGTAAAATCTGCCTGCATTTAAATACCAACTATGGACACCATTATAAATTGCAATATTTGTAGTATCTGCAATGATGGATGTATCTTTCCTTTTACAAGGCTTCAGGAAGCAGAGCAGATGTGTGTGTTACCCTGACCTTAAAGAATGGCACATAGGTTTTTTTGTATTTTCTGTCCACTTAGTGGACAGAAACACTTAGTTTCTTTTAGTGGTTTCTTCCAGTAATGTTTGCCAATATAGGGAAGTAACCTTTAAGGAGAAATGTGAATGTGTGGTTAACCTTCAGCTGAGATTTTAAAAGTAAACTTTTAAGATTTATCTTATTGTTCAGTGTATTCAATGTTGCTCACCCTGACTGTTGACCTTGTGTAATGCTGGGCAGGCCTTAGATAAGAACCTCACAAACTATCTGCAGTCTTGTGTTCAATTCTTTGTTCAAAGTGATACAATTTTCTGCTAGAATATTGTCAATCCCCAAATCAAATCTTGAGACCGTATCTAAATACAGCAGTCTCTGTGTCAGTGCATGTTTCTAACAGTAGATTTTATACAAAAGCATGATCGTACCTTTATAGCCTGATTTGGTTAATATCATCTGTTGGCAAAATCTATCCACTCTAGATTCCAAAGGAATTACTCCTTCTGACCTTGTTGCTTAGAACCACTGTGGTTAAAAGAGCACTGTTGGAGAAGCCATAGCTCTTCTAGCTTCTAAAACTAGCTTACTTCTTCACCAGAGTGGAAAAAATGCATATTGACTTTGTCATCACTTTAAAGCCAGTTACAGCCCCAAAGAAGAACTGTAGGCTTTAAATGTGGCTTCTTAAAATGAGAGGCTTAGCTTGGCAGCTGGGAGTGGGATTGCAAACAGATCATGAAAGAAATATGTTGTCTAAGGGATGTGTGAATGCTTGGAGGGGAATAATTGCACGTTAGGAATACCTGGACAGTGGAGCCGCTGAGAACCACTACTCAGTGTGAACCCTTTATAACTAACAGGCTAGATTTTCAGCTAGCACATGTAAGCTGCAGCCCAAGAATGATGTGCTGATGTCAAGGTGTATAGAGTTATGTGATAGTGTCTTCTGTGAAAAGCTGACATTGAGGCGAGGGCTTGTACAAGAAGGGCCAAAACTGTAGCAAAACATAAAGAAGACTCTGCTCTGGCATTTGGGCTGGTTGAATTGATGATCTGAACAGTTCTTCCAAGTGTGCAGTCCGTCACATCCTAAGTTCAGGAGATTTTATTGTCATTTGAGAGAGTATTGGGAAAATACCCACTGCATTGAGAAAAGACTGAGTATCGAGAAAAGACCTGCTTCTGGATAGGTGGGAAGAGGGTGCCCCATGGTGCATTCCAATTCAGGCTGCATGGGCTGCATTGATGCTGCTGTGCAAAATCTTGCTCCTGTGTGAAGCTCCAGTGTCGCTCACAGTTGGACAGTGGCGAAAGCCCGGGGCCAGGCTGATTAAATGTGGATTTTCTTTTTAAAGAACAAGTAGATTCTGCTTGGGGCAGTGGAATACAAAGAGAATCAGCTGTGAGCAGAACGTCTGAGGAGGCATGTCTGTTATTGGATACTGTCTGTTGGACAAATAAAGAGTTATTCCATTCTGCTACAAGGTGGGGATCCTCCCATCCCAGCATATCCTCACACTCTCAATGTCAAGTGACTGGGTGCGTTACAGCAAGAGGAATTAGGGAGCTGCTGTGGGTCAATGTGGCCTGTATGGGTGAGCAGTTATAATGTGCCCAGGTTGTAGGGGCTGCACTAGACCTGACTGATTAGAGGCATTTATGTTATGATGTTGATCTTCATGGTTTAGGGTTTTTTAAACTTTATTTTACTCCAAACGTTACTTTTTGCCATATGCAGGATGAAGCCTTCTTGAAAGGAATGAATGTCCAGCCAGCCTGGCTTGGTTTGAGCGTCTAAAAGAGACACTCTAAGTGATGTGGTTTGGCTCTTGTGCCCTGCCTCAGGCTCTTCTTTCTCAACCTGTTTTTCTTTAGCAGTCACTGCATATCTGTGCAGATCTGTGCTATTGTCTAGAACAACAGGCTTATCCTATACACCCTCCCTTCCAACAGACACTTAATTGTGGTCATACTTCTTGTCCTAGTCTCAGCACAGCTCTGCCTAAAAAATTTTCAAACTTGTAAAAAAAAATTTTCAAACTAGATTTAAATCTTCCTTTTGTTTTGTTTCATGGTTGACTTTGCAAACTAACAGTCTTTATTCTCTTGGGCTTGGGGCTGGTCACAAGACCCTGCATTGAGATATTCAATTATTTAGTGTCCTTTTAAAAGAAAAGGTAATGTATGCAAGAGAGATATAAGATCTGCTCTGGTGCCCATCTCCGCAGCCAGGGTTTTAAAAGAACATTTTTATCAGGGGCCCTTGCATTTGTGGTGCCACCATGACAATTCTACCCAGAAATTGATTCCTGTGTTTTCTAAAGGGAAGATGAATTATTTTTACAAGTGAGCATTATGAACCAAGAGCCTTGTCACCTTCCTCTCCTTAGATTAGTTACTGCAATACATTTTCAAAGCCATTTTTCACTTTCTCATTATGTTTGACATTATTGTTTCCCAAGCTTGAAGATTTGCCTGTTTCTGACCTCCTGGACAAAATTACTTACAGGGATAGATTTCAATATAGCATCTTAACCGGTTTTGTTTTGATCTCTTTCTCTCCCTGTAATCTCTGGCACAAAGGAGAAACTGATTTGAAGTACAAAGCAGTCTGTTAGGGATGTAATGTAACATTAAAAAGCAGTAAATAATTTATAAATGCTACACAGTAAAGTATTCTAAATTAATCTTCACTAATTTTGTCTGACTGTGGTAGGGAATGAAGATGATGAGAGATATCCTCAGAAGCGGTCAGACTAACCACAGTGAACAAAAATATTTCAGGTTGGGCATATTTCCTGAGAGCTGGCAAATCAGAAGTATTGCTTCTACTTTATGGATACAGATTTCCCAGTAATTACAGTGTAGATAAAGATACAAATCTCTTGCAAAAAGAAAACAGAACAAAAGACCAAACCACATTTAGTATGATGGATTTCTATTAGGAGTCAGAAATTTGCACATGCAGCCTCACTAATTTGTTTGGTTTGGGTTTTTTCTTTTTTTTTTTCTTCATGATAAGAGTAGGACCTAGCTGACCTGTGCTTACAACTAAATTGTTTTGATTTATTTGGGATTCTCTGGGTTTTGAAATCTGGATACTGACTGCATTGTTCTAGGACACTGTGTAAAGCATTTGGATAGAGTTCAATTTGTGTTTGTTTACGGTGATATTAGATGTTAAGAGGTTTATCCTGATGCTAGCTTCTTTGCCAAAAGCTCCAAAATCAGAGATCACCCTGCATTTCACATAGCTCAGTAGACAGAACCTAGGCCTTGTTCTGCCTCTTATTTTGACTTCTGCCATGTTTGCTTAGTGAACCAATTTAATAGTGAAATTGAACAGTGTGCCTGTTTAGTCCCTTTCTTCTTTTATTTTCTTTTTTTGTTTTTTAAATATTTCTTGACAGCTGGTTTCTTTGACAAATGTTCTTAACACTTTGCTCCTCGATAATAGAAGAAGACCTAGCTTCTTCTAGATAAGTACAAAGCAAGGTCACCCCTTCTATCACATGTAGACCTCTTGCACCAGTGGCAGCAGAAGCCATGCTAGTCTGACCCCAGCGTTAAGTGGGAAGGCAGCTGGAAATTTGTACATGTAAGGAGTGAGTGGAATAGTACTCTCTGTATTTATCCTGTTGCCGTTTCACATTACTGAGTGCTGTTTAAGAAGAAATGAAAATCTTTCTAATGGGATCTAAATGAGACGTGTGGAGTAGCAGAAGGTAGTTTCCTGGAATGAAATTAGATCTGACAGTTAGGATTTAACACACTCTTGTTTTGCCAGAAGTGTGTAAGATTATTAAAGCATCACAACCTCATTTATTTGCTTTGTATTCTGCTCTTAACCTTCATGCCAATGAGGCTGTTACATAACAGATATCGAAGGCCAGACCTTGTGTTGTTTCAGTGTGAGGGAGCCCATGCCCAGAGAACCCAGTGAGGCCAGGTGAGAATGCTGGCTGCATTTTCACTCTTATGTGGCAAGTTTGCCTTTGGGCTGGGGATAGCATCCCTGAGCACACAATGGTGTACCCTAAAGGTTACTGTATGATGCTATGTATTGTCACTGGAACAATTCTGCTTTCAGGAAGCCCTATGGCAATTCTTTTGACAGGGGTACTGGCCAACCCATTCTCCTTCAGTACTTTTTGGTTGCATGCCAAAGCATGCGTGGCTGCTGTGAAGGTGTTCACTATTTTCATTATTTTCATTAAACGAAAGGTTTTTTGTCATCAGGAGCAATCACTGATTCAACTTTAATCAAAAGAGGGATTTAGGTGATGGGGAGAGCCCTTGATGAGCTTTTTAGCAAGATGAAACATTGCAGTAACTATACTGTTTGCATGCACCAGTAGGTTGGGAACACGTGTTGAGTGCTAGCTAAGCTGACTGTGGTCAGGGAATGCCTAGCTTAAAAGTGCAACAAAAGTCTGGCTGTGCATGAGAGCTCCAATGCACCCATCTCTAATGAAATTAAAGCCAAAAGTATTTTCCTCATTTTAATGGAGGGAGAAATGCTTCACCTGTTTAGATGCTTCAAAATTCCGCATGGTATCTACTTGGACGTTTAGCTGCCTCAGTAGCTTTATCCTTTTCCACCCTTACAAGCCCAGATTCTAGCTAAGAGTGCTGCAGGACTCATTTGTTACAGTGTTTAGATCTCACCTGCCATCAAAAAAACCCAGCAGTTCATAGTGACTAAATTCCGCAGGTCATCCATAAAAACAGCAGTCCCTGCTGGTACACACCACATATTTTAGGCCCTTTCTCAGTTCTGTTCCTTTGCTTCATCAAGAACTGTAAAATAATTTTTATGAGACAAAACCAAAGCATAATTTATTTTGCATTTGAGCCTTTATTCTACAACACAAACAACATAAATAGTTTATACTTTTTGTTTTAAAATATTTCCATTTCAGAATTCAGTCAGAATAAAATATACACAAAATACAATTTGCAAGCCAGCTGACAGTGACTGCCCGACCACTGGACACCCAAGGACCATACAAAACTAGCGGCACAACAGGACGCAGCAGACATAGGGAGGTGTTTTTCTAAAGAAGAGCAGAAAGGTAGAGGGAGGAAATATGGATGAGACCAAGGAATTGCAGCTAGGTATCAAATTAGCAGAAGGTAAACCCCATGTAAGCACTTGCTTGACAAGGTGATTTATAGTCTCTCTTAAAAAATATTATTGGCTCCTCCTGAATATACAGCTAGAGAGATTAAGTCCTGGGAATCATGTTTTGTGGTAAAATGCTTCCTGTGACAGCCATCATCATGGAAATAAAATTTTATTTTTTTAATTTTCAAACAGGAAAGGCTTAGATCTTTGGTGAAATGGAGTGTCCACTCCCTTTGGCTTGCCTTCAGTTCTGGTTGAAGGGCCCATAGAAGTATGTTTGCAGTCTCACAAATAATGACCAAAAGTGGGGAGAGAAAAGAGGCAGAGAACAGAAAGTAGGAGGAACTTAAAGAAGGTGCTTGCTGCTGTCATTGTGTACTTTTCAATCTCTTGCTTCCATCTGCGCCAGCAAACAACACGCAGTACAGCGCTCTGTCACTACCATGCTCTGCCATTCCTGGCTGTTTCCCCTTTGGTATCGAATCCTGCCTTCCCCTGCAGAGTAGGTGGCTCAGGAGCCACAGCCTGCTTATGGAGGTGATATTTGTCCCTTGCACCTGTGCACCTGTGCCTCTCAGCTAGCTCAGTTCTCTCACTGCAGCTTGCTTCTTGTGAAAGCATGGCACTTAGTGCAGCCCAGATGAACCAAATGCATGGATAGGAAACAGGGCCTTGGTGCTCCACGGTATTTAGATGAAATTTATGGAAGTACATAAACTACCTTTTGAAAAGTGGGATGTTGGGGTAAAAGGATTGAAATAGATCCTGTTGCCATGTTTCTTAACCAAAAATGCTTTCCATAAACCCTGATTCAATGTGGCAGTGGAGACTATGCAAACCTCAACCTGTGATTTTGCCAGAAACTGGAATTTGAGGGATCTGGTTCCACAGGCAAGCTCATTATTGCGTTAATCCAGGATCATACAGTGCAGCTCCACTAATAACCACAGAATTAGGGCATTTCTTCTTCCCTCTGCTTTTAGTTTTCAGCTTGGAGACCTCTGACCACTAAGTGAAAAGACTGGTGCATGCCTAGGCCATGTGTGTTTTAATTTTGTATTTTTAAATAGCCAGCACTGCATGTTTGGCCAAATCTGTCTGTTTAGTTTATTAGTGTCACATATTAAGTATATGTTCTGAGGGGGATTAGTGAAACAACAGAAAGAGGATATACGACTTCTTCCTTGCAGCTGTACAACTTCCTGGAGTTCCAGGTGTGTTGCTGGTGAGGGCCACTAAGAGACCCTTTAGTCATATCCCTATAGAAACTCCACTCAAAATAGGGAGTTTCAGTGAAGAGGGATCACTAGCTGCCAGATGCTGTTATCTGTATTGCATAAAATCCAACATTTGTGCTTCTGTGCTATGGTAACTTGGTCCTTTTATACTTACAAAATACAGTTAGGGGTTTTTTTTTTGTCATATGCCATGATTAGCCCTGTACACAGGTCTTTTCATAAATGACTGTAACTGGAGTAATGAGTAAGTAGCCTGCTTAAACATGATCTTAGTACAAAAGCAGAAAAAAAAAGAGAGCAATTCCCTTTTTTTGAGAATTAAAAACAATTTATCACTGAGAAATGGCATGTCTAGAATGGATTGCTAAAGGTGACAATAACCAAACCACATGCTCAATTTCTCAAGTGGCTTCTACACAGATGAGGAGCTAGGTAAAAAAATAAAACATTTTGGCTTGTTTGGGTCAGCCTCCTACTGGATCTGTGCAAAAGCGAAGGTTCCAATTTTGCAGCACTGGGATGCATGGGACTATGTGCTGGTTCCTGTGGATTCTTCAAGCAGGAGCTGTATAGGGGACAGCAGCAGAAGGGGTGATGCAAGGAACTGTACAGGACTTACCCTTTCCTGAGAACTTGTAAACCCGTATGTAGAGACTAAAGGATTCAAGGACCGAGTCCTGAGTGGTAAAGATGTCTAGGTACTTAACTTCCATTGATTTCAACAGCTTTGGCACTTTGAATGTGGGTCTAACCTGTGAAGAAAGGTACAAAGTGCAGGCAGCACATGGAGCTGGATCTCTCTACTTGCTAGTTTGTTTGCCTCTTGGTCTCATGCCAGTGCTGTGCCAAGCTCTGAAGTGTCAATACCAACATTGAAATGCTGCTGTATCAAGTACAGATGATGATTACACACAGTAAGGTAAGGTACTTAGAGGTGGGGGTTATATCTTTGGCGAGCGACAATTTGTCAGTGAATTTTACAGTTAAGGTTTAGGTTTTAAAAAAGCCTCGAAGCTCAACCTGAAAGGCAAAGCACCTTACAAGTCACAGGTGTAAACTGTGCTTGGCCTTGTCATGAGCCAGCCATAGCGCAGAGGACATGAATTTTTTATCCGTGATGAGGCAAAAAACTGTGTTGCCTGTGCTTGGAGTTGTACAAGGAAAGTTTTGCCTAAATCTTTTCCTAGTAATTCTTTCTAGATGCTAAATTAAGTCAGTTATTCTCACATGAGTGTTTATCCCCAGGAAAATATTAAATCTGTATCCTAAGAAAGCATGTTAACCAAAAGATAGTGGTAGTAATTCTATGGCTGATGAATGCTCAGAAAATGTACCAGAGTAACTGCATTAACCAGTGCTGGTGTGATATAAGCACTTGGACAGCATGATAAACATATTACTAATGTGGATAGCTCTCTGTAAATCTGCTGAATGCTCAGAATATGATAGTGACTGGAGCTACAGGTATCTGTAGATACACGGATCAATCATCTCATACGTCTGCATATGTTCACAGTACAGAATAAAGTGCAAACACATGCAATGGCCTGAGACCATGTAAGTTTGGGTCAAACCTTGCTTCTGGTATGTAAGAGAAGGATCACTTTCTTGATGAGTGCTCTGCTTTTGTCCGCTTTAAATATTTGCACAGTGATGAGCTATTTCATGTGCTTAAAGGTAGTTGATGATGGACAACAGCAACTTTCTCTGTTAGTGGTTGCCTACAAGATTTGAAAACGAGATGTCCTTGCCTCTGCTTGCTGCAGTGACCCTGAGGAGGGCAGTGTGAATTAGGCAAAGGCAGCAGAGGTGCAGCTCTGGTACCTGAGAAGGATGTCAAGCCACCACAGTAAAGCTGCCAAGATGCTGCTGTTAGCTCATGCATTAGGTTATAGAGCTATAAGTGAGGATTTGAATGGGTTATATGTGTGAGAAAGACTTACACGTGTGGATACAAGGGCTACTTTGTGCTACTGATTGAGGTGCTTCCCCACTCACAAGTGGAAAGCAGAAAAGCTGCTGTAGCATGGACACGTAGCTGGACATGACTGGGATGTTTGGGAATCCCCTCCTGAAGCTTATGACAGGCTGATGCCAGTCACCTTTTCCTGGGACTGTCCTGGCAGACTCCTCCTTTGGGCTAAAAGCTTGAGGTTGGAAGGTATCACGCTGGCAGCCATGAGGCATGAAACAGATCATACAGATCTATGAAATAGTGACTTCACGCGTTTATTGTTCTACTTCTTTGGGGCTTGCTGATGTCTATGGCTAAACTAGCAAAAAATTGCTGAGAATCCAATGAACTAACTCAATTTTTTTATTTGTTTATAATTTGAAGGTGCATCAGGCTTCTACATCTCAGATTAATGATTACTGAAGTGGCCCTGGGCTGCTCTCCTTACCTGCTTATCATTTAACACATAAAGAAGAGCAGCACATGCTGAATTTTCCTATGTAAAGCTTGCTGTTTCAAACCCCACACCCCTCCTTTTAAATCACATTTCTGGAATTACTCAAAGTTACTCATGACCTCTTATGGAGAGGTGTTAATAAGAAAAGGCACTGAGGGTGACAATGGGCACTTGGTGCACAATTTGAAGGACAATGTTTAAAACAGGGCAACAGCAGTATAGCAAATCTACTCCTCATTTTCCAGTATGGTAGTTGTACTGTAAATAGTTGAAACAAAATTATATTTTAGGTCAAGATGGTGGCTAATCAGCTAACACTAGGTTATACTGTTCGTGACTTGAGAGAGGTGGTAGTGGTATTGTCACTCCTAGAGCTTTTTTTCTGTTTTGCAGAAGTATTTCGTATTGCAACCAGAACACATAACCATAGTGTTTCCTAGATACTAGGGCCTCTTCGGTAGTCCTGGGTGATTTCACCAGTACTGCTGCCAATTTTAGTACCCCAACATAATTTAGGGATTTTCTTTAGTTTTAGATCAGTACCACAAGGATCTGCATCCATTCAATGCATTTATAATGAAAACCTGTTTTCATTATAAATGCATTATAATTATAATGAAATTTATAATGAAAACCTGAATATTTTAAATAATCAAGACCTGTTTTGCATTTGGTTTATTATTCTGATTTTGGCTGTTGCCTAACTAATGTATGGCTTTAAAACCGGTTCTATATAGATGCCCAGTAAAAACTTGCACAAAAAATATAAGCACTCTTTACCTAAAGATGTATAAGAAGGACATGGTAACAGAACTCAAACTGTGCTACAACTCTCCCAGATACCAAAGGCTAATCTAACCTGTCACCAAGGTTAAACTGTTGGGAGAAAACTGACAATTGAAAAAATTGTTGGTCATTTATAAATTCAGCTTAGGTGTTAGGAAAGAGTTGTTTTTATGGAACTTTTATGTCCTCTAAACAGTTTAGCAAAGAGAAGTTTTGAAAGAAAGGGAAACAGCATGACTGACACTACAGAAATTTATGGGACAAATATTCCCTGCACAAGTCTAACAGGTGACAAATGGAAAGCAGGCAACAGAGGGAAAAGGCAGGAACATAGTGGCAGGCTCTTTGTAAACACAGCAGCTTGGGCGATGGCTGTTCAGCGAAGCCTCTTGGCTCCCTTGGTTTTTCTAGGTTTAAGATGCTAAAAGCAGTTAGTTGTGCAAAATCTAGGCCTGATATAAAGAGATGACATTTTTAGAATGCTTTGGAGCAGGGACTGAAGCTGTATATTTAGTTGGTATGCACATTTTAAAAGTCTTGGGAGAACAGCATTAAGGGGTCACCAAAGATTAAAAATCAACTTCTTTTCAACAAGTAATTTCAACTCTGATCAACAAATTATGTGGCATGGGAGTTCGAGATGGAATGTCCCAGGGGCCGTGACATAACTTGTGCAGCAAGGTAACCCTTTGCTGTGTCTAGTGCGAAGAGCATCACATATGCATTTGACAACACAATAGTCAATCCTTCCCCTTCTCCTCCCTCTTACTAATAACAGCAAATTGCAGTAGTCCCTATAGGAGTGCTGCACAGAGGGGGATGTACCTCCATGAGGATCTGTCCCTTTCTATTTACAGCAGCAGGTAAGAAATGGGAGAGAAACAGGAAAGACTTTCAGACTATTTTCCATCTTGCTTCAGCTCAATGTGAAATGATAGGCTACATTTAACAAAGGTGATAAGGGTGTTCCTGGCTACAGCAGCTCTATATAAGCAAACGAATTTCCAGTAGAATCATAGCCACAGTGTTGCTTAAACTGGAACACTTTATCCCTACTCTGCTTAGTTGAATGCTGCATACCAGCACATGCTGGTATTTATTCTGTGGTGTGTCTTCCCCACGGCTTCACAGGAAACACAAAACGAACTTCCCTTTTGCCCTTAGGGGGAATTTGACCTGTGAAAAAGTGGTCAGCTGTAGGCACAGCTGAAGAGGCAGCCAGGGTAGCACTGGAGAGAGGGCAGCTTGACAGTGCCATTTCTCTTCAAGCAATACTCCACAAGAGCAATGAAAGGATGAATAGTCTGTGCTTGGTTCACCAGTTTTAGACCTGGAATACTTTAGCTACTCCAAATGTGACCAGACTTCAAAGGCTCTTCTTGGAGCAAAATAAATTTCCACTTTCTTTAGTAAGTGATGTATATGGTTACTATAATAGTCTTTAGTTGCCTATCCTCTCTCATGCTAATTTTTGAAGGGAAAATGTTATCCTAAAAAGTGTCACATTTTTACTTGTCATACAGCTCCATCTTTTTCCCGACTTGCATTTATTTATTTATTTATTTATTCATTTATTTATTTATTTAAGTTACATGGCTTACTGACCTGGTTTGACATCCACATGACAGTTGCATTCACAGCTAATTGCAAGTGTGGAAGTTCTGCTGCAGTTTCTTGTGGCTCCCACCGTCGCAAATTTGAATTAAAATGAAGGGTACTGAAATCTATCACCCCTTCAGGTACCAGCCTGACTTACTGGTAGTTTCTGGGTTCTGGGGCTATGCCAGACACTTGGACAGACTCATGTTTTGCCTCCTTTGCTAGTGTGAGCGAGGAACACACAATCTCAAGTGGATGACATAAATCAACAAGCTCATTGTTTCTTAATTTACGACCAACAAATAGGCAACTAATGAACCCCAAATGCTTCTTTGCTGTATACCTTGAATGCCTTTTGCCCTTTGCAACAGAGCACTGCTTGGTTTAAATGATGATATCGTAAACTCGGCCCACTCTTCCCAGCCATTCCCGTACTGCCTGACGGACACGGATATCTGTCACATGGCAAGTCAGCTGGCTGATACAGGGGAAGACTGCTGGCTGCAGGGCTGTGAAAGTTTGGTCTGGCAGGGCCTGAATCTGGTTGAGAACTGTCAGCACCATGTTGGTCCATGCCTATAAATAAGTTGGACAGAAAGAAAAGACTCTTTAG
This sequence comes from Neopelma chrysocephalum, assembly GCF_003984885.1. Taxonomy (NCBI): domain Eukaryota; kingdom Metazoa; phylum Chordata; class Aves; order Passeriformes; family Pipridae; genus Neopelma; species Neopelma chrysocephalum. Next base: position 22,247,457 of record NW_020897691.1, read on the forward strand.
AAGACCTTTCTAAACAGATGAGCTCATTGGATGAGGCACAAAATAAGATATCTAGTGGCTACAGCCTCATGAAGAGGACTGAGTAATGCCAGAATATTCATTTAACGTTCACTGTGTTTTCCTAATTCACATTCGTACTATAAGTAATTGTTTGACTTCGTATTGCAGGCATCATGCTCAGCCTTCATCACCTTTTTTTTTGTCCTACAGTGAAAAAAGTCTGTCAAGTTTGATGCTTTCACTGATTTGTTCACTTGGACATGCAAGCAGCAAGTTTCTGTTTAGCAACAGAGCCCACTATTTCGGCTCTGGAATTAACAAAAAAACCTCAAGTATAAAAACATTGTGACAAGGAGCATGCTGTTTTCAAAAGCTTTAAGTGGGCTAGAGCCCTCAGCAGTAAGCAATGAGTTTGCTGTAGGTTATTAGTTCTTAAGATTAAGTGCAGCTTTGACCCAAGTCACAGAAACACTCTTGAAAGCTGAACTAGTATTTGCCTGATAACGCTTCCCTAAAGACCAACTTTCTTTTAATAGGACAGAATCAGGTTTTTATCAGTACCAGCTGCTGCAAGATTCAGTGGTCACCATGAGGACTTCTTTATATAAAGAGGCATTTAATGAAAAGATTATAATAAAATCAATTAAAAAATATGTATAGGTATATTTTTATTTATTGCTATTATTATTAGCATTCCACAAGAATGTCCTACCTGTATCTGGGCCTCAGCATCCCTAACAGATATATTCAAGGAGCTGACTGTAGATCCTGAGCGTGGTCTTTTCTCTTGTCTCAGGATCTCTGGACCAGCACTGAATGAATGCCTCATTTGACCTTGATCTATAAGATGTTGTGGCCGCTGGAGTACAGGTGAATCTGGCCCTCTTGAACCCAAGAGCTCCCCTTTCTTTTCCACTTTGATCTCTTTGGTGAAGGATGTCATGGCCTGTTGCTGCTTTCTCTTCTTGTATTCTGTCATGAGCTTGGAGATGGTTTTGTCAGTGGCTATGGTGTAGATTTTATTGCCAGCACTCTCCCACCATTCTTTTTTCTTGGTTTGCTCTTTTTTCTCTGGTTTAGGACTTAAGGGTGGGGGGAGCAGCAGCATTTCTCCACTTCCTCCTCGAGCTGTCAGGCTGTCTCCCAGTTGGTCCCTGATTTGACTGCGGTCATCCTCTGATGGTGTGTCCTTTCCAGATAGCCCTCCAGTTGATGGGGTGGAGGTTTCTGAGTAAAAAGATGGTAAAATGAAGAAGGAGTCACCTTTGAACACTGGAGGCTCCTCTACATTATTCTCCAGGTCCAGATGCATCTGGATATAGTTGTTGCACAGTTCCATGCAGAGCTTATGAAGCCGCTTGATTAGCCACCCCCAGTCCGCATTGCTGACGGGTTGCACGCTCAGAGATGGTATTCGAGCCCTCCACTGCCTCTTCTCCTTCCCTCGGGGGGGACTGACCTGGGCAGTCTCTTCAAAAATGTCTTCATCTTCTGAAGAACACTGCTGTGATGAGTCTGTGCTTCTCTCATCATCTTCAAAGAGGATCTTTTTCACTTGCTCTGCAGTGATGTTCTCCTGGTTTGTCAGGATTGCACAGATCAAGGCATGGAAGTAGATGTTGAAGCTCATTGCTGACTGTCGATACAAATTGGCAGCTCCACTTATGCCAGATACTTTTTTCAGCAAACACTTCAAACCAGGTCTCGTGTCAAACTCTCTGGCTGTTCTGTAGGAGTCCAGCAGTAAGTCAAAGATGACAGCCAGGTTTTGCATGGAGATGTACCTGAGAAAACCAGCCAACTTGTTTTCTGGTACTTGTATTGTCATTTTCTCCTCCAAGTTAGAAGGGCCTTTCACAAATTCTTCCAATAAGATGTCATATAAATTCTGGAGCAGTACTTGGTGGGACAGCAAGCTCACCACTATCGTCCTGAAAGGAATACTTGGTAAACCAAGCATAGGAAGGAAAAAATCATAGAATATTAAAACGGTGCATTGTGCTTTCACTAGGAGTACAGAACTACTTATATTGTAGAATCTAAAACGAAAAGTGCAAATGAAAGACCAAATTTTCACAGCCTTGTTACAAAAGAAGTGGAGAAAGATAAAGCGGTCTAGAATGGTCTTTCAGCTACTCTTTCAAATATTTTCCTAAAAGAGAAGACTCTTGGATTGGTTAAGCAAAAATTGTCCACAGCAAGCACACTAATATCACTTGTGTAGAGATGGTATTAAAACAAAACTCTATTACGATTTTTGTCCTTTTCTCCAGTATCTGACACTGAGGGATTAAATATTCTGGGTTTTAATTTTCTGGCAGCTGCAAGTATGCTCAATATTTCAGCCTGCTATAACTGAAGGACTTGTTAACACAAAAGTTACCCTTTCACCAACATGTCAGACAACCTTAACCTTGCCATGACAAATTGAAGCCAAAACTAGTTTACTATTTGGTTTCCATTTCACTAATGCCAAGAGTATTTCTTAAAAATAAACCTCAAAGAGCCAACCAACCAATAAATGAACATGTACAGAAACAGCAGCAGTGCAATGCAGCATGCAAAGAAGCTGAAGTCTGGCTGAAGGCACATGTTTGCTCTTAAGACCAACTTGAACACTGAGAAGCTAGCATGGAAATATCTACTCCTAACCCTGTTTCTCACATATAATACTGGGTATTCCTAGCTGTACTCCTGATAGAGAGATGCTGGGAGTTGTTCTAGCCCTCACTCATACTTGATTTGCACAGGGGACCCAGGAATGGCAAATTCCTCCAACAAAAGTTTTCAGGTCATTCACCAGTAAGTAATACTGAGAGGCTCAGGCAAGTAAGGCTTGAAAGAAAGGGTGGACACGATTGTTGTTTGGTATCTCATGGATTTAAAATTATAAAGTGTGGAACCTATCTTAAGACCTTTAAAAAAAAGTTTTTGCATAAGACTGCAGCGGCTATGTTTTAAATGGAGTAGACACATATAGCAATACTTGTTTTGATGTATGATGGGTTGTGTTTTAATTTGCATGGCTACCAAGTGAGGAAGAGATTTTTCAGTTTGCTTGCAATACTGAAGTTTTAGGTCTAAGTTAAAGCAAATCTTCATGTAACATGAGAAGTTCAGTTGTAGACCTTTAATATTTTTTGCTGCAAAAATTATTCCCCTTTCATTAAACAACTTTCAAAAGCATTTGGGAATACCAAAACAAGAAGTCTAATTTTAATTTTTTTTTTTTTTGAGAAATCATATCAAAACTCGGTTTTGAGAATGAAACATTGAAAAAAAAAAAGTTCAGACTCTTCTTCTCGGTTTAAGTTACCCATGTCAGTTTGCTTACTATGACACAGCTGTCAGTGCTGATATGTCAGTAAAATTTATCTCACAGTGCTAAAATCTTGATGATTAAAACATATAATGGTGCTCTTTATGGGGAAGTAGTTTTCTGCTGTAAAAATCATTAGAGGCTCTGACTCAGAAAAGCTCTTAAGAGTACATATAAAGTTAAATGAGAGCTTGCAGTGATTTCAAGCAACTAATTCAAAAGCATGGTCAGAAATGAAGGAGATCTGCTTTCCTTGTAATAGCCAAAAAAGCGATTTACAAGGACAGTGTAAAGTACTGCTCAATCCCAAAACAAACTAGTACAGCAATATAGGTGAAAACACAGTGTCAAAGCTGGTTAAGGATAGTATTTTCTTATTCTCCAAAGTTTCAAAATGAAATATATGATTATTTTTTAGGAAGAAGAAAAGCTCCCTTACCCCAGCTTCCTGTGAAACGATGCAGCATTAAGGAAACAAAAGCAAAAGGGAGAAGAGAAACCCTGCTAAGGTTAAAGTAAAACTTTTGAAAGGCCACAGTTACTAGCATGCATGACTGGCATATTACTGCACTGCTGTAGCAAATAATAAGAAAAACAGTGGCACAGTCAACTTTTGAGCTATGTTTTGGTGAAAAAATGAGTATTGCTGGGGTAATGCTTACTGGCATATATACTTTTTGCAGTTGTTTAGACAAAGCGCAGTGTGAGAGCATTCAGAGTTTGTATTAATTGCAAGCTTTATACATTTATTTATTTAAAGACAAGCAAGACCCACACTACCTTTACAAACAGAGCCTGTTAGATTGCATGGCCTTGTGTGCTGTGAGAGGAGTATTCCAGTCTTTTGCTTTGCTTTCATTATAACAAGATGAATAATCTGCTAACCTTTGAATAAAGCAGATATTTTCCCACCACAAAGGAAGGGTTTAGACTGTGATCAGGGCCCTGTGCTCTGAAGGCAAGGAAACAGAGCACCTGATCTCTTCCTACAGAAGGGGAAACTTCTGTACAGCAGTGTAAGAACAGAGACATCTTGCATGATCTTTCTTCCAGTTCAGCCAAAGAAGAACCATCACATTCTGGCTCCTTGTTGCAAGCAATAGTTTAGATTTGAATGAGACTGCCTGAAGTGGTACAGAATTAGGTTTGGTATTTTGTAAAAGACAATTTCATGCCATGTATTTCATACCTCGCAATACAGACACAAACCCTGAATGCAGAATTCTGATTCTTGGCCCTACTGATGTTACAGCAATTGTTTAAAGAACTGAGTGCAAGCAAAAAGAAATATTTTTTGACAGGATCAGATTGTCATGCAAATGCATGAATTTCTGAGGCGGTAACATAATGGAAGGACTTCCACAAAAATAAAGTGCCAAGCAAAATCAATGTTCCCTAGCTCAATATGTTGACAGTTTTTCACAGCTTTGGATGTGGTCTCTTCAATTTATACTGTTCCAGCTTATCCATTAACTTTTTTCACCTTCTTAATTGAGTAATACTGAATTTAAAAGACCATTATTGAAGCAGACATTGCATTTGCAAAGTATCATTACAAATATAAGTGTCACAAAACCTAATTTGATCAGAGTATTCATTTCTTTTTATGAGCTCTAGGGAGAGGTATAGTTTGCCAGGCTCAGTTCACATCTCTGTGTGGAAATATTTTTATCTTACTTTTAATGACACAGTATTTTTCTGAGAAGATACTTTACCTTCTCTGGCTATGTCCATTTGGTTTCTTATCTGGTGGCAGGTCAATGATGAGCACACATGACTGGGCATGTTCAAACCCTTCCTTGTTGCTAGGAGTCTTTGGGGAGCACTGAGTCTCCAGCATGAAGACCTAGAAAACAAGAAGTTACATAAAACAGTCAGTTTAGCACTTGAAATGGGTTCTTGAGGGTACTCGAGAATAGGATTCCCTTCATTGCAAAAATCTGTCATATTGAATTATTTTATAGTGATAGAGAGAATGCAAGGTATCCCTGAGGCAGACCTTCCCTGGAGCATGCTGGTTTGGTAAAACAGCCTCAGAGCAATGGGCTACCTCCAGACATCCATAGAGCACAGGGCAAAGGACAGACATATTTTCCTTTGAATTTGTATAAGGCATAGTACCAAAAGCCAAAACAAGCTTTCTGCTGCCTCTACACTACTATAGAAAATATCAAGTATAGTGGAGACAAGGACCTGTTTGCATAGTTAGCCCTGTTGCACCTAGAAAGGCTGGTTGTTAGAAGGATTATTTTCAGCCATTAAGATACAGAAATCTAATATGCAATTCTGTGGGGGTGTGTTGTGGTTTAACCATAGCCAGCAACTAAGTGCCACACAGCCACTGCTTACCACACCCCACACCCATCCCTCTTAAGGATGAGGAGGAGAATCAGGGAAAAGAAAAGGTAAAACCCATGGGTTGAAATAAAAACGGTTTAATAATTTAAATAAAATATAATAATAACAACAACCACCACCACAAAAAGAGAGGCAACAAAAAAAAAAGAGAGAGAAATGAACTTGCACAGTACAGTTGCTCATCACCCACTAACCAATGCTCAGTCTGTTCCTGAGCAGTGATCAGCCCCTGCCTGCCAACTCCCCCCATTTACATGCTAAGCATGACACTCTATGGTATGGAATATTCCTTAGGTTAGTTTCCATCAGCTATCCCCCTGAGCTTCTTGTGCATCTCCTCATTGGCAGAGCATGGGAATCTGAAGAGTCCTTGACTTAGAGTAACCACTGCTCAGCAACAAGTAAAACATCAGTGTGTTATCAACATTATTCTCACACTAAATTCAAACCACAGCACTCTACCAGCTGCTAGGAAGAAAATTAACTCCATCCCAGCCAAAACCAGGACAGTGGGAAATGCGGAGACAACTCTCAGTTGCTGTAGCTTTGTTTTGTAGCTTCACAGTTGCAGTAAATCCCCACTGAGAAGGACTCGGGGAGTGCCACTGATAGTGTCTACAAGAAAAGTATAAATGCCACATTCCCTGCTTTCTTGAGTTCTGCATCTTTAAAACTTAATTTAAAACTTTTTTTTCTATTCGAAAAATGTCTGCCACTGCCACATTATTTGTGATCACCAATCCCGGTCTGTGTGTTTCAAATTTTCAAACAGCATCAGGGTATGATTTTTTAAGTCAGAAATTGATACCAAACATCTGTTAGCTGTTTTAATCTAGGTGCTTTCCCATGCTGAAGCTGTCATATGGTATTTACAGTTTTATGGTTCCCCACAGGTCATTAAGTTCAGTCTTCTGTATTTCAAAGAACTTGTTTCATATAACTACTTTCATAAAATGAATAACCTCCATTGTAGTCAAAAGGACCCTAAGAAAGTTGTCTCAAAGTTTGCTTTGCTAATGAGGAGCTAGTTGTGAGTTTTAAATAATTTTTTAAATATCAGCATTATCCTGTAATTCCAAGCAACTCTTTTTCTTCTCTGCAACCTATATCTAGATATTTATAGAGAAAAAAATCTGCATTTCTCTAAAAACTCTGGTTTGATAGGTTAAACAAATCTTGTTTTCCTAGCATCATATCCCCATGTCTATTTTAGCACATTTTTTGTCCTTTGAATTTATCGTTCTTTAACAGAGTAAACAGAAATGTATCCGACATTCTAGATGGGGATTCATGGTAATGTTCCTCTATCAGAAAGGTTTCCACTGATGTACGCTAATGCTGCTAATTACACAGTAATCTCATTGTCAGTTTTCCTCAGGTATTCATGCATCTTTCCCCACTCTAGGCATTCCTAATCCCTATTTACAGGGGGACAGTTTTTAGGTTTTATTTTTCTGTTTTTTATTATTTTTTCTGAATACTGCTGTTAAATAAATAAATGTTAGTCTGGTGATGAGGAAGTCTTTGCCTGTAGGGTTTTTGAGGAAGGTGGTGGCAAAAATTTACTTTCATAAAGTAAACCTCCAAGTTTAAAAGGTTCTCTGACTTGCCGTGAAACATCCATCAGTACCTGTTGTGCCATGGCTCTGATTCTCCAGTATTCAGCTTCAGCACTTGGCGAGAGAGAGGGGGCTGCCACCTTCACTTCACAGGCATCTCCACTAAAGCTTTCAGAACCACTGTGGAAATAGCCCAACAGGTTCTATAGAGAGACACAACATCAGACTTTCACTGTGCGTTAAACAAATCAGTGGCTGTAGCGATGTCCAGCCTGTTTGTGTGAAATACAAGATTCAGAGTGACCTGTCCCATTACCATCAGCTGGTCACCTGCTATTTAGCAATTTAATACATCCAATGTAAAGGCACTACAGCTTCTTATGTACTCTGGACTGCAATGACTTAACAGGATGTTTTGTTCACAAGGCAGCCAGTGAGTTGAAAACTACTCTATATAGAGCATGCAGCTGCAGGGTTAAGTAGGCAACATCGTCTTCTCTCTAGTTTTAGTCAATCCAGAGGAAGAAATGGATCAAAAGGGAAGTTTTCACCTATTGAACTCTTCTGATTTCATGCTGACAAGGCAATTTAAAATAAGTCTGTTAGCTACTAGTGTTGTCTGTTCTGTGTTTAGAAAAACTGGTTTCAATCTCCATTGTTGATGCAACATGCTTCATTGTGAATTGACAAATTAAAAAAGCTATGATACAATCTTTAAGCTTCTTTTCCTGGCTCTATACACAAAAACTTGTCTGCAGAATTAAAAACAATCTGTCAAAAATTAGTGAGTCTATAGTGTGATTACATTTTGACTATTGGCGAAAAGGCAGTTTTACCTTTACTGGCTCCAGAGTGGCAGAGAAGGCATCCTGCAAGGCACAACAGGCAAGCCTCCACATCTCTTCCGTAAAAACAGGCCCTGCTGTCACTAACACATACCTGCAAGAACACAGAAAAATGTTACCATGTTCACAAAGGAACTAGACAATTCTTACTTTTAAAGGGAGAAGGTTGAAAATCCCCATCTCTGGAAGAGTTCAAGGCAGGCTGGATGCGGCTTTGAGCAACCTGGTCTAGTGGAAGGCGTCCCTGCCAATGGCAAGGGTCTTGAAACTAGATGATCTTTAAGGTCCCTTCCAACCCAAACCATTCTATGATTCTATGAAAACAGAACAATAGGCTTATTTAGTAGCTAGCTAATGTTATCCAATCTCCACAGTTGTTACCCTGACCTATTTTTGTAATTACACTGTAGTTTTGACTTTTTTTCTCCTTTGCTTTTCGTCTTTAAGTACTCATCTTGCCACAAGAACCACACGTTGTGTAAGTATATAAATGCAGTGCTTATTTTGATTATGACTGTAATAATCTGAAGACTGTGAAAGATATTAATTACCTCTAAAGATGTGTGAATTCCAATGGAAAAACTCTTGAGTATTTTTGTTAAGGATCAATTATTGACTAACTATATATAAAGTAATGTCCAAGAGCTTTTTATGGGAATCATACATACAGTAATGCCTAAAATCACAGGTTCTGAAGCACATTGAAAACAGCAAGAACAGGCTAGTAAGTCTAAAATTCATTATTCAAATAACAAGAAGTTAGATATATTGTGGTCAATAAGATGTTGACCAACTTAATCAGTCCACAAGTTCTTCAAAGACATAGACATCTTTTTTTGAATATGCTAAGAGTGAACAGATGGGGTTACCTGATACAAGAGCAGCCAACTCTGGAAATAATTTCTGTTGGTTCTGCTACACAGGCTACCAGCAACTTGAAAAGATCTTTCAGCATAGTATTGATCATATTTTCATAACCAATATCTATAAGGAAAAGACACAGGCTGTTTTTAACATCATTGCCTTTTCATTATAATTAGAGATACACATTCTTGCTACACTTAAATGCTATTCAGAGAATTTGCAAAACCAAATTCTTTTTATGCAGCTCTTGAAACATGCATTGCATCCAGCTGAAATAAGACAATTCCTTTTGATAACAATATAAAATGTCTGGACTTATGTGGTACAGGAGAAATTCTCTTAGATCCTGTTTCTGATGTTCTAGTTCTTTATGATCAAAGTATTTGTATCTTCTTTTGGAAAGTATACTAAAGACTATAATGATTTAATTTTGAAGATAGCCCTGCTCTGAGCAGGAAGCTTCCATAAACTTCCATAAGTCCCTCACAATTTTTTTCCCTGTAATTCCCCATAATCCTATAAAGGATGAAAAATAAAAAATCCTAAACAGAAAATTTTAACCCTCCTCCTTCTCTTATTTTATGCTTGAGCAACCGAAAAAGCAAAGAAACCATCTCCACAAGTAGCTATCAGTAACATGTCACTGATGAGAGATGTGACAGCACAATGACATACCTGAGTGTATGAAATTTTGAATGTGCTCCACTACAAGTTCACAGGAAAGGCCAATGGCATGCTTGAAATTAGCAGATGCTACATCCCAGTAAGAATGATCACCATGGCTGCGATGGAGCCAAAGAGACATCGTGGGAAGAAGAAGATGTACAACTGCGTAAATGCCAAATCCCGGTCCTTAAAATAAACATAATGATGGTTGTATACTTTTGCTTACAAAGCCTCCATGCTCAGTAATTTGCTAAGTTGTTCCAAGCTGAGACCTGGGGTAATGCTAAAGAAAGGAAGTCCTGAAACTTTTTTGTGGAATGAGAGTGGTAAGAGTTTTGGATCTAGTTGTGAGGTACTATATGAACATTTAGCCAACAGTCTCTCCCAGAAGGTCTGCAGGATTATGTAATTTTCTCTTTCCATTTCCTAGACACCCAGCAAACATTTTCTGTAGCTAGGACATCGATAGAGTACCGCACCTCTTTATTTGTGCAATGAATTTAGGAATATGCTCAATATATTCTTACAAGATGACTCTTGTCAACAGAACAATGCACTAACTGGAACAACAAATCCACTCTAAAAAAATCCCTTTCTATGAGAGAATGTCTCTGTGCAGCTTTAGCATGAGTAGCACACTTTACAGAAGGGGTTTAGGATTCTAAAAGGTTTGGGTCAGGTCCACTAGCTCATGTTTTGTCAAGCCCTTTCGTTACCGGGTGTCTTGGCAACGTCCCTCAGCAGTTCAAAAAGCAGATCCAAAGTAGGAGGTTGGTGTTGACGGGGACAGTTGGATATGGCAGTTGTTAATTCTTCCAGCAGAATAATCCAGACATTGATAAGGCCTACAAGTAAAGAAAGGAATATTAAAAACCATGAGTGAGATACTGCATTGCCAATAGGCGAAACTTGCCCTCAAAGTGATGGAAACAAATTAATTAACTTAAAGATCGTGGGTTCTTGCGTGTTCACTGTTGCTGTGTAATGGCTGTAGGTAATAGCCATTTTTTAAATGATAGTCTCCTTTTCCCACTCTTTTCATTAAGTTTGTGTTTTGTGCCATCTTTCCTCCTCCACATACACCTTATTCTGGTCTTAGTTTACTTCTCCCTCTAATCCAGTCTCTTTAACCTTGTGTAAAATGTCCCATAAAAAGTATATAAGTAAAACCCCATCTCATTATCATATGCTGCCTAGTTCCCCGTAGTATCACGAACGACTAGAAGGATCTTGTGTATTACACTCCTGCCAATGTATGCTGTTATTCTTGAGTCAAGAAGGCTATAAGTTTATTAGGCTAAAAGGGATTTTACCTTGGTTCACTAATAAGCTCACATTCTCTGCTACTGGTAGCTATGCTGATGTAGTCTGTGTCTGCATGACACTTGCTGGTATCAAATACACTATGAAAATACACTGTAAATATGGCAAAGTAGGCTAAGACATTTTGCCCCATCCTGGTAGTGACTTTGAACACTAGAGTGCCAGATGAAGCACTGCCTCCTGTCTTTGTAAAGTCAGTTTGCCTAGCGATGTTCTAACACCATCACCATCTAGATAACAAATTGTGTGACAGTTTTAGTGCTTAACTGCGACAAAAATCAAATTGGAAGGTTTCTTTGCTGCAGGGTGGCCTTTCTATTCACAGGAAGACACAGATAGGCAGAACCACTCCAGAACAATAGGCAAAGCATGTTCACCTGAGGTGGGGAGACCCTAGGCCAACTCCCAAACCTGACTCAAAGCAGAGGCTTCAATGACTTGGGTCTCCCACATCCCAGTTAAATATTCTGAAATTCCTAGAGAGGAAAAAACCAAACCAAAACCAAATGCAAACACAGACAGAAGAAAGTAAAAGGTTGTTTTGTGAAAAAGTAGGACTTGTGATTTTCTGTTTTGAGAGAGCACCTTTTCTCTCCTTTATCCAGGATAGCAGTGGAACAGGACAATCCATGTGATGGAAGAGTCTAGATAAAAGTAGGTACCAAGGGCCAGTCTGGTGAGGCACATGAATGACATGCATTGGAGTTAGCATGCTTTCTGAAAGGTTGGAGCTGATTCTTCACAGAAACAGCCTCTTTGGAACAGCTCAATAGTTCAGATATTCAAAAGTGACTGTAGTGCTGTGAAAGCCTCCTGAGTTCAGAAACCGTAAGGCTGCATTCCTCTACCACTTGGCTCTGCACAGATCTATTTCATCAAACACCTGATTAATCCACAATCTATATAAACCACACAAATAATCAGGAGACAAATGTTGCTTGTTTTTTCTGGAGGTCATGGAGCTTTATATGGACTTCAGAAATTCACTGTTTATTTCAACAGACCACAGGACATAAGTTTGAAAACATTTAAACTGTTATTCCTTATATTTCTAGACTGTAACTAAATACTGATATTTTTTTTTGTTAAGGCAGGCCTGCCAATACCAATCTTAAAAGGTTTTCACTCCTTTACTTCAGCTGTGGTCTAGAAAGGTTTTTTTGTGTTAGGTCTCAGAAATATACACTGGTTGTATTATGAATATCAGGATAATCAAAATAATTATTTGTTAAAATATTGTTGTCTTGCCCTAGCAGACGGGTTGTATTTTTCTTATATACAAACTATATCTTTACATAAAGAAGGTGATGTGATCTGAACTTCCAAGCTCTGCGTGTGCACATGTGTATGTGTAGACAACAGGAAGGCAAAGGATGAAGTTTTTGCTTTCAGCAGTTGGCAAAATTTACAGCAATATGTGGAAGAAGTAATTGATTAATTCTGCACTTACTGCTTTCAATACACTTACCAGTGTCGTCATCAAAGTCAGAAAGGATGCATTCAATACCATCCTCACTGCTGGCTGACTGTTCCTGCGCTCTTCGGGGCAAGTTAACCAGCCTACCACTGAGGAAGATGGGTTTCAAGGGCATTTTATAGATTTTGGCTAACAACTTGGGGAGGGTAGTGGAGAGGAGATAAAGAAAAAAAGAGAAGATAAGTATATATAGGAAAGTTTGTAAAGGCTATCACACACAATACAAGTATATAAAATAAAATAAAAGCTACGAAAACACAATTAGAGTCCAGAAGTCTTCTGTTCATTGACAAGTAAAGGGTTGAGGGTGAAAGAGAGGGAGAGCAGCAATTTAAATAACACATTTCTGAGAAGGAAGTGTGCTCTCTTCTCACTTGTAAAGGGCAAATGTTATGAGTCACTGATTGCATCTATGACCTATGAAGCTCCATTAGCTGTACACAAAATATGTTTAACTCTAAAGGACTAAGTAAATACTGATAAAAGGACCTGTACAGGTTTACTTCAGAGCTTCATTGCCTGGGTTGTCCACTAAAAAACAAATACAAACTGCTGAATTGTGCTATAACTGGGACTCTACCAGCATTTTATCAGGTCTTTCTAAAGTAAATAATGTATTTCCAATATATAAACAAGATATTTTTTCAGTCATTCCTATTCTTCTTCTACTGGCAAGTTAAAAGACATAAATGGCTGCTTCTTTCAAAGAGGAGAAAATATTTTCCTCTCACTGTAGACTGAGGTTTGTAAGGATGAGGAATAGTGATGTGGTGCAAATAGTGTATAGACAGAACATACATTAGACATACACATAGATATTCACTAATTTTTTTTCAGTGAACAAGATAGCAAATAGAATTTGATGTCTGCTGTTTATTATTCTGAAGTGCCTTATTCTTCCCTTCTCAGTCTGTGTACTGAACCCACCCGTTATCTCTGAATTTAGATATAAATCCTTTCAGCAATGGTAATATCCATTTTTGTGCCCTTGTATTGTACCCAGAAAAAACACGTCTGGGGTCCAACAAAAAGACCTGCAGGTACTACAGAAATACAAACAACTTTATAAAATCAGACAAAAATTGTCCAGGTAACCCAAGATAATAATATGTGCTGTGTGCATGGAGATTAGAGGAAACACTCTCGCATTCCAATTGTTACAGATTTGCCCCAAGCTTCAGATAAGTTTTAATGGTACAGATAAAATGCTTCTGTGTTTCAGAGGGTGTAACCTGTTGCTCTTAAGATCTGAGAATTCTCAAGTTGTTGTTTGGGTTTTTGGGGGGATTTTGGTTTTGTTTCATTTTTGGTTTTTTGGTTTTTGGTTTTTGTTTTTGTCTTTCATTCCCAAGACTGTTTACAGTTACTGTTTAAATAAGAATGAATTTAGCTTTAAATATGTTACTACTAGGTTTTGATTGTTCACATTTTCCCACATGCTTCCTGGGTGTGTTTTTATATCATCAGTTTTCTCACCACTAATTGGCCTACAAGGTATAATATTCCCTCAAATATAGCCACTGTCCATTTGGCGGTGCAGGTTATTACCATCAGACTCACCACAGACTTTGTTGGGTTCATGCAAACCATCTCATGACTGATGCAAAGCCTGCAGGTTAGAACTGTTTTCTAGGCCAGGTTAATGCCTGTGTAAGATTGTTCATCATACCTGAGAACATCTCCTGAGGTAATCAAGTGCAGGAAGGCACAAGTCTGTAGATGCAGATCCTGATCCTGGCATACAGTCACTAATTTCTTTACAATCTACTTCCCCTGGGGACAGGAAAGGCAGCATTGGGAAGGACAGAAGAATATAAATAAACATAGAATTCTTTTCCTTTTTCATTAGTTATGCCTTAATGTCTGAATAGAAGCCAGAAAACATCCTTTGTTTGATCATCTTAGATAACAACCAGGTGACCCCCACACAAACAATACAGTAATACTGGTCATAGTTTGTCCACATACTTGTATATGAATAAATGTTTTAATAAACATATGCCTATTTAATAACTCTTTAGTAAAGCCCTTGGGACTTCTAATAATCATACATTATATTATCTGCTATATTGACTCCACTCCACTTTCTTCCATGGGTGTTGTAATTACTTGCTCATATTATATTCTTATTCTTTGCTCAATTACTCTACTCATTTTTTTCTATTCATTTGCACCCCAGTGCCCTGGAAAACTTTTATACCACAAGTTCTTCCTTTTAGTTTATTTACTGCTTAAATACACCATTTTATATTTTGTGCTACTATATTTCCTTCTGCTATCTAAGTCAGGCATCAAAGTCTCACAGTTTCAACTGTATGATATATATCCTCAGGCTGTAGTGCCTCAATATTGCTAGTATTACCAACTTCATGACATCAGTAGACTCTTTCTTTCAGGTCAGCTTCATTAAGTGATTTCCATAAGCAGAGCAGTTCCAAGGCATCCTGCTGCAGAGCTCCTCTCTGGATAACTCCATTCATTCCACCATTTTTCCTGTCTGCACAGTCTGTTTTCCTCCCCTGTCAGCCAGTGTTCTGCCCACCTTAGAATACTTGGCTTATAACTATTTTTCTGTTTTAGCCAAATACTTTCAATTCAGTGCCAAATTTGAAACTTTACTAAATGCCTATACATGTAAACATTCTGTTGTCTTAAGAGTTATTCCTCTCAGAAAAACCACAAGATAAATATGAAATCCTTTTATTAAGTCCTACTTTATTCTCCTTTCACTATATTTATTTGCTTTTTCTATGCCCTTAACGATTCCCTCCATAACATATTTTAAAGTTTTGTCCACTATTGAGATCAGCTAAGTCAGCCAGTGAAGTTTGAATCCTTTACTTTTACATTAAAATGCTCATAGTACGGTATTTTCCTTGCTGAAGTATCCCATTGTCCTACTACCTTTAATACAAAAAAAAACCAACTTGCTTTTGACATGTGACCACAAAGGGTTCAAAATTATCTCATGTAATTAAGAAACCTAAAGAAATATAAGACAGGCTTTTGAACTCTCCAGAAGTCACATGAGTTCCCTCTATTGGTATTGAACATGCAAGTTTATTTCTCTTTTGTAGTAATTATGGTTTGTCATCACAAGCTGAATTCTGCCCCCATTGAAATCGATGGTGAAATAGCTTAATAAGACAAGAGTAACATTAAAAACTAGATTTGCTGCAGTTAGGTGCTTCATTTAAATCAAAAGGAGTTATTTACAGACATAAAAACCTCTGTGAATCAATATTCATATAGAAACCAAAAGCCCCATTTTACCACTCATCAGAAGTTCTGTAATTTACATAACCAAAATATCCCATAAGTGTCACAGTTCAATGAATAGTGTCGAATTCTAATGATCAGGGCAAGTGTGGGGGCAGAACGACCCAGCATTTCCCTTTGTTCTGAATTTTGGTGAAGCACCACAATTACTCTGTAGGGTCACCTTGACATGATGTTCTGGTCTCTGCTGTCCTCAGTAACAACACAAAGCACAGGGACAGTGGAGTTAGTTGCAATGCTCGGGACCTCACAGAAGGTTTGGCAGGTTTTCAGCAGTGCATATGCCAAACTACTGCTGCTGAGGTGGGCAAGCGTAGAAAGGAGATGTGCCTTTCACCTCCGAACATAGCCTATTCTGTAAAACATACTCTATTCTGTTGCAGACACTCCCTGGTGTCTGCACAATGCCAGGCCATTTCTGCAATATTCTAGGTTTTGAGTTTAGTTGTTATTTTATTATTTAAATGAATGTAAGCAAGTTCTGCTGCAAATTAAGATCAGATGAAGCAGACTCTTAATTGTGAGATGCATCTTTGCTGCTATAAAAACTCGAAGAACTGAGAGTATTAAAAATGTTTCTCAAATAATCCCTTGGTTTTGATTTTATTTTTTTTAAGCATTGTGGACTCACGTTCTTCATTGTCTCTCTCTTTTCTACCATACTATGTATTACACAACTGAATTATCCTCTTCTGCAGGATCAAGTTTGATGTATCATGACTTAATAGGAAAGGAAAATACTTACCCAGTCCTTTGACAAACTTCATAAGGCACATAATATAACTGGTGGCAGCATTGGCAAAGACCTGGATGCTGTCTGTGTTTAGAAATGCTTCGAAGACATCAAACACCGGAGCCTGGCGTTTTCCTGTGGAAATAACAAGATGAGAACTCTTCCCCAATCCCCATAAAAATGATTTTCCAACCATTTTTCAACAAATAAATTGAATCTGTAGAATCTTTTCTATTCTGAGCAGAGACAGAAATGATCCTAAAAGTAAAACCTTTTGTTGCTCCTGAGGCAACTCATGTAGCCTTTCATAGGAAGTGATACAGATTCCCTCCTTTGCCTATTCTATGACAAATACTAGCACATGGGGGACCCCTGGTGGCCTAGTGGTTAGCATGCAGGACTCTCACCTCTGCGACCCAGGTTCGAATCCCAGCCAGTCCCCCGGGCAGATGGAGCCCGTTAGCCCTGTGAGGCCATCCATCTATGAGAAGGTCACTCTAAACAAACCTACGTCCTGAGGACCTCACTGCCATTGTCCAAGCTTGCTTGGCCCCGGCAGATGAACCTTAGGATTAAAGGGTGGGCTCAGTTCAGCGCAGGCTGTGTCTCACCTAAAGAATCCATTGCGCAGGCTGGAAAGGTAAAAAGACCTTTCCCCAAATCTTCGTTCGCGAAGACTGGCCATTATTATTACTAGCACATGGCTGTCCAAACGTAAGAGTACGTTTGAGCTCTTGAACTCGGCTCAGTAGCTAATACCTGCATTCAGCCATCAATTATAATAGATCTCAAAGACAAAGTTTAGGAAGAAAATCACATCCCTTACACATGACTTGTAACATTTAAAATGCCTTTGAATGGGGCAAAAGAACAGAATGAAATTATTTTCCCATATTACTCTGTTTCTATACAAGCAAACATATCTGAGAAGGGTGCACAGCCTTGCAGCACTAGCAATCTGAAAACCTTGTGATTCACTGCCTCGACAAGCACTTGCCTAGATTATCACACTAAGTTACCCTAATGTTTGAGAGCACTAGAGTTCACACAATAAGGAAGACAGTCCACATGAGACATATTGGGTGTATACAGTCTGCTTTCCTTTCTCTAGCAGGACAGTGACCAGGGCTCAGCCAAGCTCAGTATGCCTGCACTACTGTGTTGCTCAAAATTATTCACGTAGGTTTGATGAGGTTCAACAAGGCCAAATGCTGGGTCCTGCACTTTGGCCACAACAACCCCATGCAGCACTACAGGCTGGGGACAGAGTGGCTGGAGAGCAGCCAGGCAGAAAGGGACCTGGGAGTTTGGACAGGAAGCTGAACATGAGCCACCTGTGTGCCCAGGTGTCCAAGAAGGCCAATGGCATCCTGGCCTGGATCAGGAACAGTGTGACCAGCAGGACCAGGGAAGTGATTATTCCCCTGTACTCAGCGCTGGTGAGGCCACACCTCGAGTACTGCCCCTCAGTTCAGGAAGGATATTGAGGTCCTGGAACAGGTCCAGAGAAGAGCAACAAGGCTGGTGAAGGGACTTGAGCACAAGTCCTATGAGGAGAGGCTGAGGGAACTGGGGTTGTTCAGCCTGGAGAAGAGAAGGCTCAGGGGAGACCTCATCACTCTCTACAACTCCCTGAAAGGAGGTTGTAGCCAGATGAGGGTTGGTCTCTTCTCCCAGGCAGCTATCAGTAAGACAAGAGGGCATGGTCTTAAGCTGTGCCAGAGGGGGTTTAGGTTGAATATTAGGAAGAAATTCTTTACAGAGAGGGTAATCAGGCATTGGAATGGGCTGCCCAGGGAAGTGGTGGATTCTCTGTCCCTGGAGGTTTTTAAGATAAGACTGGATGTGGCACTTAGTGCCATAGTCTAGCAACCATAGCAGTAGTGGATCAAGGGTTGGACTCGATGATCTGGGAGGTCCCTTTCAACCCAACTGATTCTATGATTCTATGAAGCATTTCTTTCTCATTCTACTCATCTGTCAGAATCTAGAGGACAAAAAGTCAGAACAATACCTCTGCTTTCCCCTCCCACTCTAACTAGTAAGTCAGATACTTGAGTACAGTTCTGGAGTATTGCAGTGCCCACTGTTCAGTTAAAGCATTGAAATATATTGAGTTAGTTACTGTGTCCCCCAGGGAATCTAAACCACATATGGAACAGTCAGTGCAGTAAGTCCTTACCCATAGAGTATTCTCCTACAAGGTACTCTTTAACCTCTGACTTGCTGCTGCTGTGCACTGTTTCCAGGGCGCTGAACAGGGGTCTCCATCCCGATTGGATCTGGGTAGAACACATTTCCACCAACTCACCTATAGAGGTGACCACCTGTAGACAGTGTAGGAGGGGTTAAAAGAACAAAACCAAAAAATAGAACTGATACATAGATGGATCTTCAGAAGGAATGCCAATGCCTTCAAACAGATTCCTAGATTTCACTATGGCAGTCTAGATTAACTTATTATTTAAACTTCTTTAGATAATAAAAAAGCTTTATTTAATTGCTTTAAAGCCAGGTGTACTGTCTCTGTGCTCTACCACAATGCTGGCTTAGGTGGGCAGAGCACTCTCAATTCCTAGAAGATAATTAAGGGACAGCATTAGAAGGGAATTTGGGAAACACTCAGGTGGACCAAGTGCACTCAGGAAACCATTCTTACGGGCATAGTAGGCCAGATACAGACACCCCGATCAGAACTGACTTGCCTGGTCTTGAACATCCTCATCACAAAGCTCTAGCTGCATGATGCGCTCAAAGGGGCGGAAAAGTGCCTCATTAAAGTGAAAGTGAGAAGGCTCATTCCAGTCCATCAGCACTTCAGTGAGGATGTCGTGGATGAAGGAGACAGCCTTTCGAGACACATGCCTCTCCTTATGACAGGCAGCCTGCAGGGAAAGGAGAAGAATTAGAGTATGTGCAAGAGAAAACATTTGGTTTTAGTGAGACACTTTTAAGGGAGGTAAGCACTTCATGTTGCTGAACCCTAAAAGTGGCTTCACCACTGATGTTACTAGGGACCCCATTACAATGAAAATGAGAGAGTACTGCCATAGAAACAGATCACTGAGACTCTGAGCTGCTGGGAGTTCCACAGATGCATAAAGGTTTATTAACAATTCAAAAAGTACAGAGCTAAAAATAAATAAATTAAATACTAAAACCCACAGAACAAAGCTCATGTGAAACATTGTCCTTTGTTTCTACTGTGTGACCATTTTTCCCTTCAAAAAGTTAGTTTCTGCAAATATTCACCATACCTATCCAGGCATGAACAAGTGCCACTTATTTGGCTATTTATGGAACTTAGAAGTTCTTGACACTTTTGGAAGAACTGTTGAAAAATTAAAGAGCAGTGAATCTGAATATAAAGTTACCATTTTGAGCAACTATGCAGGTTATCCTTTCTGTGATGTTACTTTTTACTGATAATACCCTCATCTTCACTGAAGTCAACCCAAAGTCTGACCACTCCTGCATCTAAAAACATGGGTGGCACTTGAATTTAAACTGGTGTGGGATCTTAAAAGACCTTAAAGTGTTCAAAACATGAAAAGTATTTAAAGAGACCTCAGGCTGTTATACAAAGGCAAGTAGGACACTGGTTTTCAAGATAATGGGCTGTAAAGCACACAACAAAACCATTCTTTGTTATTTCTACTTCACTTAGAGGGATTCCATTGAGAGTTTCTGATGTCTGATCTCTGCTGTAAGATGGTCCACATATTTTCTCAAGTCAATGAAAGAAAGTGCTATGGCAATTTACTGAACAGCTCATCTTAAGACTTCAGATAAGCATGCTGCCAAGAGACCTGGGCAAATGACACCACATACCTCACCAACAGAAAGAAAGGAAGTACAGCACATTTATTCATACCAATGATACAAATCAAAAAGCTCTGAGAAGTCAAGACACCAGCATTTCATCAGAAAAGACTGAAAATTTGACTGAGGAAATGTCATTTGTTATGACTGAAATCCATTTTGTGGCTGCTACTGGCATGCCACTGAGCAGTGTTCACAAGGGAGCAGAAGAAAAGGGAAAAATGTCATAATCCTTCCAGCTGAGCTGGCTTTATGTAGGAAAAGAAACCTGCATCCTTTTATGGGAAGACTTGCAAGGCTGCAGATCTTGACTGGGAAAATAGGGAGATGGAGGAGTTACTTAGACCCTCTTGGTGTGGTTTCAGTTTTTTCACCAGATGCATTTTGCATCATATTGCAAAAATCCAACACCCTGTCCCTGGTCCTGCCCATTTCAGTTACTTAAAAGCACATTCCTTTGTGGCAGTATTGCAGTATATGACACAGTTTATACAATACCTAGCAGATTTGACAACATTGAGAGTTGTTATACATTTTAAGAGCTATCAAGCCTTCTGCATCTTTTTCAGCTTTGCCATCTCTTGAACACATGCACAGTTTTGTCCCCCATTCCTACCTCTACAAGGTGAGGTGCCACCAGGCTCCAGCAGCGCATGAGGTGGAGCAACGGGCGAGATTTACTCCTTACAATTCTGAGCATGGCATCACCAAGTCGGAACAAGTGAAGTGCACTTCTCCTGTCCTGGGTAGATTTTACTTCACCTACAAGAAAGTATAAGAAAATAAATGGAAGCTAAGCATCAGCTACTTCTCCATCTCTAAACGTCTAAATTGGAATGGAAATCAAGTTGAAAATTATTTATTAAGTCAGGGAGAGGTTTAAGGGGGGGATGAGAAAAAGGAAAAAAAACCAAAAAAAACTCCAATGTAAACCACGGTCTATATCTGTGTAAGTAAAAGAACATGAGATGGATCCAAGTTTTAAGAACAACTTATTAAACATACTTTATTTTGACTTAAGTGATCACTCCCTTTTATTGCAAAAGACAAAGTCTTGGAGAAATACTGCAGGAAAGTCAAGCAAGTAGTTAAATAATTGATAGTAAGACCCAAAATGGTAGTTACAAAAGCCTTTGGTGACATCTACAGGAAAGAATATAAACTGCAAATTATTTAGTTTGAGTATTTAATTTTGTATTTCTTATCAAGCAAAGGATACAAAGAACAGAATGTGAGAAAAAGCTTTTTTGTTCCCCAGTCACTAATACTTGTTATTTGCTGCTGAAAGCGATTCATCTTCCATTGCTCTTACAACATTTGGAGAGATATTTCATCCCCTCATTAAAAATATACTGGTGCTTTTATCTCTAATGAAAGATATAATCAGGGGGCATACCTTAAAACAAAAACTTTTTTTAACATAAAAAATTGCACTTAATTGCTCTATCCTAATTTCAATTTCATTATTACTAACTACTGTGGATTGACTACTACATACATGACAAGAGGATAGCTATTTATTAAAACTAGTTATGAATGTTGAGGTCTGAAGACAAAGCAAGAGCAAAAAACCAATCAACTTGAAGTGTCATATTGGCAAATGACAAATAGCACTTCAGGGAAAGGGGAAACCAATTAAACTGGAGACATATATCAGATAAAATCCATGTCTGCTACAGGACAGAACAAAACCTGTATGACTAATGTAGCTTCTATAGGTACAGTATAAATTTTAGTGAAAAATCTTCCTTTGTGTCCAATCCTTCTAATTGAGACAGTGATGGAAACAACCATTTACAGGCTTTGTACTGTAAGATACATGCCCCATCCACTCTGTTGGGGAAGAGCAAGCAGGACAAATCCCGCTGCTTTATTTAACATTCTTCATTTGTGTGCTTTGTTTGCTATTACCCATTTTTTGAACACTTCTGAAGTTAATTAATAATAATGGCCAGTCTTCGCGAACGAAGATCTGGGGAAAGGTCTTTTACCTTTCCAGCCTGCACAATGGATTTTTTAGGTGAGACACAGCCTGCGCTGAACTGAGCCCACCCTTTAATCCTAAGGTTCATCTGCCGGGGCCAAGCGAGCTTGGACAATGGCAGTGAGGTCCTCAGGACGTAGGTTTGTTTAGAGTGACCTTCTCATAGATGGATGGCCTCACAGGGCTAACGAGCTCCATCTGCCCGGGGGGACTGGGATTCGAACCTGGGTCGCAGCGGTGAGAGTCCCGCATGCTAACCACTAGGCCACCAGGGGTCCCCGACTTCTGAAGTTACCCCACTGTCAAAGGTCTAACCTAAATCCAGTCTCTTAGGTCCACATTCATCCAAGTTTTCTTACTGGACTAGGCTCCAAAGTGGAGTTGTGATTAAGTATCTGTGGATAATTAACACCCCCAAGAATGAAATGAATGTCCTCTAAGTGTTTCAAAGCAGGTGTGGATGTGATCCCTGCCCGAAAAAAGTGCTCTGCCTTTTTCAAAGACTTTGAATTGTTCCTAAAGAAAGATCTTATTAGACTAAATTCAGTGTTTTATTTATGTCTTGAAATTTCAATTGGAAAAAATCAGAACTGTAAGAATACAAAGTAGTCCTGTAAGCAGTACAGTTGTATATGAAACAGTTTGTAAGGGGTCTTCAGGTGACTTACCTGGCATTGCTAGTGAGTAATCAACTGTATCTGTGACTGAATGGAAAAGCTGGGCCTGAGAAGCCTTCTTGAGCTGGTAAAGGAAGCCTGCCAATGCCGTCAAGTTTAACTTGTCAGCAGCATCTTCAAAGAGTCTATAAGTAAAGAACAGAATCTAACTGAAAAATTCATGAGATGCAGATTTAAATGTGTATGTAAGAGGAAAACTCTTATCCGTTATGGCTGCTATGTGTTGCCTTTGGTGACACATTGGGTTATTGAGGCTTTTTCATTTATACAGTGCTACAGAAAGACTTTGATCTAGAAGCTTTATTAATTGGAGGGTTGCTATTGGACCAACCAGAGTCTTTTGAGATTCAACTATGGTACTGCAACAAAGAGTCACTTTTTCAAAGCAGTTCATGAACCACTAATAAGAAAACCAAACAGTTAAAACATGCCCAGTCCTCACAACATAGATCATCATAGCCTCACTGACTTTAGAGTTACACCAGCTTGCTCCATCTGAAGTCACAGAGCCTTACACAAAAAACAAATGAATTAAAGTCTTAAACCTAAAGTTACTGTAACTGAATGGTTATTTTGGAACATTGTGCTGGTTTTGGCTGGGGTAGAGTTAATTTTCTCACCATGCCTAGTGTGGGGCTATGTTTTCATTAAACTATAACAAATATAAGCCAGAGTCCTTATTTTCAGCTGCAATGAGCCCTTAAGATTTACCCGTTAAAATCGGTACACTTAAAAAGTAAACATGGTTACACAGGAGGTGGGTTCCACAGAGACTACAGTGAAATTTTACATGGTGCAGCCAGAAATTGACAAAAGTATGATCTTCTGACATTGTTTTTCATGAAAAACTTTCTATAATCCCAGGAAACTGGGGATTGAGTCCTAATAAATGTTCACACTGAAGTAAAAGCGTGGAAATCAAACCTGCCTCATTAAGATTACAGTACTACTATTCTCTAATCCTCAGAACCAAGTTGTATAGTGAACTTCCTAAATAAAAGATACTTTCTATGCCCAGAGTCAAACTTCTACAAGCAGTTTACGCATTACTTTTGGCTCTGAATTTACAAATAATGGCTTTCTATGGGCAGAGATCAAGATGTAAAATGTCAGCTGGAGAAAAAAGATAATTACAAGCCTGCAAACCCAGCAAATTTTCAACTCTAGCCTGGGCTGCTTAAAAAATAGCAGAAATAACGTAAAAGTCTGAGACACATATTAGTCAGCAGACCATGATGAAGGGATACTTAACCTAGCCACTCTGAGACCATGCTTGGTGGCCCTTCCTCCTCTGGACACACTGGGGATGTCTGACAAACTGTCCACACAGTCCTGACAGAAGCAGCTGCTTTCTAACTGACACAGTCTTGTCCTTTCCTGTCAGGACAAGACACCCACTTATTTTGTTTGCTTTACTGAATACAACAGATTAATTTACATGCAAGAAATAAATCCATTGCTTTCAGGATGCATTTGATTTATGTGGCATATTCACTGTTGTGCACAGAAATACTCAGGTCAGTAATTGCAGGGCAGGTACCGCAGAGATGAAAAAAGCAGGTCTTTTAGAAACTGCTGGTTGTGACAAACATGCAGTCTTCTTGTGAAATTCAACTGAAGCAAGTGGCTGCAATGAACAAAGATTAGACCCACTGCAGCGCAAAAAGGGCTATTTTGGTACTGTTTTGGGAACAAGGATCCTGGTTCCTGACAGCACTGCTTTTACCTGTCAGCTTGTGTGGAGAGCGTGAGAACAGCCTTGGCAGCACTGGTCCCACACAGCAGACTGCCTCCACGGAATTCAAAAGCTCTGCCCTTACTGTTGTCCTTGATGAGATCCTGGATAGAAACGGGCTGAATGACAGGATGGCTGCTGAGGGTGGTCTCCTGCTCGGGGGTGAGTGCCTGAGGAGAGTCACCAGGCTCAGAGTCTGGGTGTAGCCCTCCAGGTGCCTGCTGTGACTGGGTGATGGTAAGAGAGGGCTGGGAAGCACCATCACTGAAGTGGGTGTGCTCCAGAGTGCTGATGTACTCGCACACCCTGAGAACAAACAGGAGAAGCAAAAGAATAAACACCCCAAAGCACCAACTCCTCCCCCCACTAATCACAGGCTCACTGAAGAAACGCTTGGGTCTGTACTCCAGAGTACTCTTGGCTACCACACAGCCCCGTAAGTGGGAGAAGTCAACTGACATGGAAACCTGCTGCCAGTTCACAGGCACTGATTTCTACATCTGAACCAGATACAATGCACAGGACATTTTCCTCAAACCACAAATAGACAATCTCTAACTCTCAGACCACACATAGATAACCCTTCTTCTTACATCCTTTGACCTCCCATGCGCCTACATAGCAAACAGTTTGGTGGAGGTGCCTTAAAAGCCCATTTAGGTTCCTGGGGCTGGTACAGTTTTCTGATAGCTTTGAAGTTTCTAAGTATTGATTTTTGTCTCTGAATAGCAGTGGAAAACTGCACCGTCTTATCTTTTAGAGGTGCTGGCAGTTAATTCAAACACAGAACATCCACAGAGTCTGTAAAGCCCTTTTTCTCAGTCAGTTATTTTCAGGCAACATAGTATAAATTCTGGTTATTTTGTGAAAGCTGGTAAGTACCTGAACACATGAGGCCAACAGTCTTGATTGTGGCTTCCCATCTCCAGACCCACATTAAGGACTGCATCCATACACAAAACATGAGCAGTGTGCAAGCAGACTCCCTGCATTTTCCCCATCTGCTCCAGTTTCTGCTCCACTTTCTGTTTCACTGCAGCATGGGAAAAAAAAATTTTCTCCAGTTTTTAAACAAACACTGCTGTGTATATAGAGTGATGGCAAAGTATTACAAACTGAAAGCTATAAAAACCATGGATTTAAACAAAAAACAAACCAGAGAAACTCATTTCTTCCTAATAAATTTAAGGCAGTTTTAAAATTAAAATCCCTTTTGACTGATCCTATATACAAGAAAAAAAAAACAATGCTAGATTGACACTCTCCACCCCCAAATTCACATCTTGTTGCCCACAGAACAGTTGCAGATAGCCTGTGATATTACATATTTCTCTTCAGAGACAGCTGGCTGGCTATTTACTTATTTTTAACAAAATCTTCTTTGCTATGGGAAAAAAAGCATTTGGGGATTTCATATCCATTCCCATACAAAAGTTTCACCAAAGAGTTTTTGTTAATGGATACTCTTTTCAAAGCAAAACTAATCTTGATCTGAACTACAAGCATTTGGACACATTTTTTTTCCTGAGAATCCTTGAAAAGCTTAGTTTTCATGCTGCATTAGAAAGGATCAAATTTTGAAGCTTTGCAAGCTTACACAGAACAGACCTGTTGGCCTCTGGCCACTGCTGCTGCCTCCTCTTTGCTTCAGCATGGCCTGGCCAATGCACTGCAGTCATATCTAGCAGAGCGATCAAAAGCTTGTTTTAGCTCAGGCTTTTTCAGTTTTGTTTTCTCTACTGAAACACCAAATTTAAGTGCCAAGCAGGGTCATTCGTGCAACACTGTGTTTTTTTATGGGCTTCTTGCCATTATAAATCAAGTGTAATCAGACAAACTTTATGTACTTCTCCAGTCATTGGAGACAACAATTGACTTTACTGACTTCCACTGAGTTTGAGGTGGTGGTATAGAGATGCAGAACTTTTTAGATGTTATAAAGATATATTTTTTATTCTATTTTCATTTAACATGATTCAGAAACGGTTTTAAATATCTGACAATCTGATGAAAGACAACCAAGGATGTATACACAGGACAGGGAGAAGGACACAAACTCAGCTTATATTACCACCCAAGACATAAAAAACCCCAAATAACTTGGTCTTTTGATGTTGTACTACTATCACAAGGCTTAAAAAGCACACATTAAAAAATGCTGTTGGCTTACCTGTTGTTCCACTGATTTCAGCTGCATTTTAAATATAATTAGTGGGACATAATGTTAAGAACCTAGGACAGCAGAACACGTACTGAAGACATACATCCCATATGCCTACAAGTGAGTGGTGCTCAGTGGAAGAATGACAGAGGGGAATGCCACTGTGTGGCAAAGTGCTTTCCAGTTGCACTTTTGCAGGCAATATTAGTTAGGTAATTTAATCACAGAGTTACCTTGAGCTATAGTATCACTAGGTTCTTGGATTTCTTTTTCCTCTTTCTCTTCTTGGACACAGGAGGCAGCAGCCATTTGGGCAAGAGCAGATGCACAATTAGCAGCAACTCCTGTAAAGCAACAACACAATTACCGTTTGACCAACATTTCCTCTCCAGTCCCATGCAAACTCAACAAGAGACAGTGTTAAGGAAAGTCGGGTGGCTATATCTACGCTGCAGGGCAGATGCACTCTATGTGGATTGCCACAATCCATGTTCCTATCCAAAACTGGAACTGCATGCTGCATTTTTCTCTCCCAAAATCCTTCTAGGAAAGTTACCATCCTATTTTATGAGTCTATCAGGGCATCCCACATGCAACAGTACCTAGAGCACAGCTCAGCCGGGCTGCCCTCCTCAGTCCATCTAGGCTCATGCAGATGGAGTCCTTCTCCTTTTGGTTCTGCTCCTTGGCTCCTTCTGCTCCCAAGATGAAGGCCAGCCCCTTGGAGCTGCCTGCCATGCGGCCGGTCAGTGGGGTGGACAAAGTGTCAATCAAGTTCTTCCAACAGCCGATTAAAAGGTATCGGGCAAAAGCAACTCCTGGAGTGGGAAAAGCATTACTACTACTACTGGAAAATTGAGTAGTAGTAACTACTACAACTGCACATAACAGCAGCTTTATCATCAGTGGTAAAAAACCAAGTCACATTTGTCTTTTGCACACTGAACGAGTAGTTCATGTACAATGTACTGATATACTTCCCTCAGCCCTTAAATTGTTATTCTACACAATTTATCCGAATATACTTTTGGTATATAACAACCCACTGCTGGTAGACACACTTGCACTTATAGTACAGTCTTAATACCTGCAACAACAGAATCGTCTGTCTTCCGGTTTTGGGAAAGAGGAGATTGAGCTGAAGCTGATGCCATCAATTGGCCACCAATTGCACTGCTTCCCAAGCCATCGATGTCTGCCAGAACATTAAAAAACATCAGATTACTCTTTGACACACAGATGGTACAAGGAAAGTATCTCCTACTGGCTCTTTGTTCAAGTAAGTGCTATCACTCCTGACTTCTCAGGCTTTTTAATTACTCTTTCTGGCAGCTTACTGAAGCCTTGGCATAAACATGATCTGTGGCATCTTATGCTTTGCCCATAATAACCAGTGTTTTGTTGAAGAGGGGAAATATCCCACTCTCAAAAGCTGCCCCTCACCACCCTGTTCCCCAAGTTGCACAATGAACAGAACTCCCAGTAAAGATATAATGATATTTCTTACAGTTGAGAATTTACCACACACTTAAATCTCTGCATTTCTTAGTATAAAATTTTAAATCTTGCTAAATCCTGTATCTAGATGTTCCCAAACCTCAGTCTGAGTCCTCAAGATGCACTGGAATCCTGTGTCTTAAAAGCAATTTTTAGGAGACCTGTGTAGGTTTAATTTCAACAACAGAAATACAACCCTTTCTCCAACACAATAAAAGATCAGCTTTTCACAGAGAGTTTAATGTCAGGGACACCAGGCTGATTTCTAGCAGCCCCTTTTCCACACACTTCATGGCTATCGTTTTTCCGAAGTGTTTCTTTCAGCTTTTTAGCTCAATAGCTAAAAGTAACACTGAGCTCAGTACAATCAGCAAAAAACTTCCAGAGCAGTGCCCTTTGATTACCAGTTAATGGCTCAGTTGAAGCCAGGGTTCTCCCTGCATATACTGGTTTAATTACATACACATTAAAGCACACAGTGCATTTTATATCAATACAATATCATAGCCATCCTGCTGTCTTTCAACTGATACAATTTGATTTTTTTCCTTCAAAAGAACCTAAGGATTGTTTTT
Source organism: Neopelma chrysocephalum (assembly GCF_003984885.1). NCBI lineage: Eukaryota > Metazoa > Chordata > Aves > Passeriformes > Pipridae > Neopelma > Neopelma chrysocephalum. Next base: position 22,276,331 of record NW_020897691.1, read on the forward strand.
AAGCATTTGTTAGAGGTGCTCCAGGTTTTCAGTTTCTCTGTAGTGCCATTTGGCATATCCCTGGCATAGAACAAATCTGAACCAAGGGGAGTCCAATCTGTGGAAGGCTTTCAGGATCAGATGCCACTATTTATATTTGTACTGCACCACAGGCACACTGAAATGGTTTTGCTATGACATCAAGAAAACAGCAGCCTTATTGCTTATCATTAAGTCTACCAGAACTGAAGCTGACAGAAATAAGAGATGTTTTGATTCAATGAACAAAACTACTCTCCCTGTCTCCCATAGACAGGTTTGATTTTTTTAAACCCACACTTCAAAAGCATTCTGATGATCCAAACCAAACATTTAAGTACTTGCCACAGCTAAGTCTGGTTCCTTCTCTACTGACAACTTCCTGAAACACCACATTTTGTATGTAATGCAATGAAGCAGTGTGTCATTGCAGCTTGTTTTAGATGTGTTTTGAAGTTAGCCTTGCCACCATAACATAGTACTGACCAGTCAGCATGCTGATAAGTGGAAGACTGTGCTCCTCAGGGCTTCCCCAGTATCCGGCTTCCCCCAGCATGTTCCTTTCTAGCACCTGGTGGTACAGTTCTTCAACCCAGGCCTGGGAAAATACCATCAACACTCCACTGGACTGGACCTGCTTCATGAACTCCTTCTGCAGAGAACCATAAAAGCCAGATGTAAGACAACAGTAAGCCCTACAACATGAGCCTCAGTCGCCAAATCTGCTCTGAGTAAGGGACTGCAGGAGTAGATATGAAGTTATGCAAAGATAAGAATTAACTGAGGATTGAAATAATGTAATTGTTAAGGTTGGAAAATATCTTTAATATCATCAAGTCAAACTGTCAACCCAGCACCACACAATGTTCACCACTAAACCATATGCTCAAGTGACATACACACACACTTTTTGAACACTTTCAGGGATGGTGAATTTACCACTTCCCTGGGCAGTCTGTTCCAGTGTTTTGAAACCCTTTCCATGCAAAAATTTTCCTAGTATCTAGTCTAACCCTCCTCTGCCACAACTTGAGGCCATTTCCTCTCATCCTGTTACTTGTTACCTGGGAGAAGAAACTGATCCCCACCCCACTACAACCTCCTTTCAGGTAGTTGTAGAGAACGATAAGGTCCCCTTGAGCCTCCTTTTCCCCAGACTAAACAACTCCAGCTCCCTCAGCCACTCCTCATACAACTTACTCTCTGGACCCTTCACCAGCTCCACTGTCCTTCTCCAGACATGCACCAGCACCTCAATGTCTTTCCTGAAGTGTGGGGCCCAAAACTGAACACAACACTCGAGGTGCAGCCTCATCAGTGCCGAGTACAGGGGGACAATCACTTCCCTGGTCCTGCTGGCCCCACTATTTCTGATACAGGCCAGGATGCCATTGGCCTTCTTGGCCACCTGGGCACACTGCTGGCTCATGATCAGCCAGCTGTGAACCAGCACCCCCAGGTCCTTTTCTGCCAGGGAGTTTTCCAGCCACTCTTCCCCAAGCCTGTAGTGCTGCACAGGGTTGTTGTGACCCAAGGGCAGGATCTGGCACTTTTCTTTATTGAACCTCACACAGTTGGCCTTGACTCATTGATCCAGCCTGTCCAGATCCTCCTGTATGTGTCTCTACAGTGGAGAATGACAGGAACAAGGAGCTCTCCCTTTTCCTATCGCAGTTAATGCAAATCATAATGACAGTTCTTGCACAGTGACAATGGGACATGCTGATCTCTCACTATTTTCACAAGGTAGGAGTAGGATCTCAAATCCAACAAAAAGAGGTTGTGGCACCTAACTCTGCCTGTCCAGCAATTGGGCCCTTCTGCATGAACAGCCATCACAGATGAACTGGTGTCCAATTATACATCAGAATGACCTCCAAAAATACTTTGGTCACGCTCAGGCCTACTGTGCACAGTGATGCCCCTAGAGAATGTTCTGAGCCACAGATTTGCACTTGCAGCAGCTGCAGAACATACCAGAACTAAGGATGATGTTAAACTCCATTTGTTTTTGAGATGATCTAGATTATAAATTCTTACACTGGAAGCTCAGCAATAATGATACATTTTGACATAATTTTTTTTGTTGTAGTTGCATATATCACAATTTTTTTTCTTTTTAAGAAAACTCTGAAACAACTTCTCTTGGGCAACTTAGTTGAAAAACATAGATTCATATTTAATAACTCGCGCAGGCTTCAAAACAATTTTTAAAAAGCCCAAGAAGCTGAGGAATTTGAGGTGCCACGAAAATAATAATTTCACAATATTAAAATCTAGTTATTTTCCACTTTAACTTCTCATGTCTTCAACTACGGAAATACAAATCAAGCATTAAGCAACAAATTTGTCATCAGGCTCAAAAGTAGTTGCAAGATGAAGGTATGTTTATGCCCATTATCAGGAGACAATACTTGCTATATCACATGATGCCAAGGAAGATCTATTCTGAAAACAGTCTGTCCATCAAAATGACTGCAACTTTAATGACAATCAGTAAGCAGCATTCATTCCCCCCAAATTACAGAGAAGCTGTGTAACTCAAATGCACGACATTTATCATGCAAGATTCATAAGCAGTCTGGAGACCACTTCATTTGCAATTACTATTTCTTCACTTAGCAAGCAGCCTGAAGGCTTTATGTGTGGGCTGGCTTATGTAAAGGGAAGAAAAATAAATTTTCATTTTTTTTTTTAACAGTTTTCCCATATTCCCCAACTCACCAGCAAGACAGGGGCTTGGGCAGGCTTCTTCCTGTAGTAATCTGAGTTGGCCAATTTTAGGTTAAGCAGCAGAATGTAGTGTGATACCACATAGAGACTGTCTGCATTCATCAGGGTCTGGAAGTTGAAACTTAGGTTTCCCTCAAATCCTGGTGAGTGCATCATACCTAACAAAAATATCATGTGAGCTCTCAGATTTTACACAGATTTTTCCTGAAAAAAAATATCAGAAATTATTCCTAGCATTTTGGCAGCAATAGATGGCTAGAATAGTTAATGAGTCATCAGTAAAAATTACTAAATGTACTAGAACAGGGAACAGAAAAATAAGTGGTTCATCTAGAATGCAGTGCTACAAGACAAACTGAACACTCCAGTCACAGTCCAGCAAAGCAACATGCTAAATTTGAAATACTCAAGGAGCAGCACCATTCATTGGGATGACTGCCAGGTACAAAGTAAAGGGCAGGATACATCTGCAATGCCAACTGGAAAGGTGAGGTGTGAAGGGGCAGACACAAGGCCTGTGTACTTAACAGAATATTTTACCAAATGGTGCTAATGAGGTTAACAGCCCTTTTAACCCCCCAGTACATCTGTTCTGGCTAAATCAGTAGTTAGATGGGGACTGGAGTGCTCAGCACCTTGCAATCAGGCTGTAATCATCATTCTCTCCATGGCCTAGAGGTATGTGGACAAATACCTGGGGCCAAGCTGGCTGGAACTTGTTACAACTCCAAGCCCTACTTAGTTCATACAAGACCTACTTTGTAAATGGCTGAGCACTTTCAGTTCTGCCAGACCAAGAAGCCACCTATAAGCACTCAGTAGTCCTGAAAACACTACTGGTATGAAACAACAGCCTACAACCATGTGGCACAATCCCTTCTTCCCATGGATGGTACATACATTCTCCTCTGAGTTAGCTGACCTACTGGTAGAAAAACATAAATCAAGTATGAGCAACACCTAATTGAATCTCCATGATCTATAACTTGAGCCACGAAAAAACAAGAAATATTAGGTCCCCCCACATGACTCACAGTATTTCATGGTTTTCACATCAACTGTGAAATCCATTCATATAATTTCAATTAGTGAAGATCAAGGAGTAAGCTTTATCCTAGAGGAACGTTTGAAATGAAACAAAAAACAGCTTCCAAGGTTAGTTACATTATGAAGCAAAGCTGTGTCATTTGTTAACTGCTGCAGTGGTTAACCATGAATATACTCCTCCCACCATAAAGCTCACACCTCTTCTTAGACAAAATACAACAAACCATTAACATTAAAAAAAAAATCCACACACAGAAAAGAAGCAAATGTTTTTCTTGCCTCGTGAGGGTTTGAAAGCTCTGTGCTGCTGCCTTCTCGGACTTTCCACTGTCGTCACTTTGGGGGCGTGGATAAGGTGAGTAACTGTTTGAGGGTGGATTTAGAAAGAGAGTAACTGTTCCAGGGTGGGTCTAAAAGATGAATAGCTGTTCAAGGGAGGAACCTTTGTGGAAGAGGAGTGATAGGGCTGGCTACAAACCATACCCACACAGGCTGTACTTGGGGTAGATTTCTCATGGTGAACATTAACAGAGAATCTGTTTCAACCACGTGCTTGAAAGTAGCCTGTGAGTAGCTCTAGTGATTTCATCGCTCAAGGCAAAGATGAATCTTAATACTTTGTTGGATGGAGGATCATGATATTGATGTGGCTAACTTATCTCTCATTGATTTGATGTCTTATCTTTAAGACTAGAATCTGCTAGAGTAATAAAAACCTCAAGGCAGAGAGGTATGTAAAAGAAAAAAAACCACAAAAAGCCCACTCTACTTTGCATTAAAATATTTTAAAAATTGTGCAACAATACAAGACTACAATTAAAAAGGAAGGTGTAGAACTGCACAGAAAAGCGGATACTACATAGCAGTAGCATCAAAAAGTGCTTAGGAAAAATATGATCCCCAATTTCCTCTAAAATATGGGGAAATAAACTGCATTTAAGAGATTCTGAGATCTCAAAAGCAGAAGATCAGCTGATGTTACCAACAGAAACCTTGCCTCTAAAGACTATGGAATCAAAATTGAAAAGACTGAAAAGACGTGCTAACGTATTCCTAAGGTGTTAATTTAGGAGTTAACCAGCTTACTTGCAAATCTTAATTTCACTATAACTCTGTTTAGCTGACTTCACTTTTTCAATGCTTATAGACCCATGGCAGTGCCTCAAATTCCTACCTCCTTTCATTGCTTTTCAATCCTATGAAAACATACTAATATTGCAATGCTATCTAAGAACCTAGTTTGTAAGAAAGACTACTAAATCATATTTTTCCCCCAAACTGTAAGAGAAATTGGGAAATGAAATAAAGCAGTTAAATAAGGTCTCCCAGAAACACAAAAATATTGCTTCTGTTCTGACTGGTCTCAGAACTGCACCTGCTTCTTTTCTCAACTTGAATTTTAAGAAATATTCAAATTTCCTAATGTATTCTTCAAGAATTACACATGAATAGATGTTGTATACACAATGAATAGGATCAGTCCCTCTAACTTCATCACCTAAAATTTGTGCCTTGAATTGCTGGTGCTAACAAAGGACTCCTGAAAAAGGACCTCAACGTTGCTTATAGAGGCAGATCAGGTAGGTGGAAGCTCTCCAAGAAGTGTTCCTACCCCCTGATGTTTGTTTCAACTTTAGTAAGTCTCTCTCTCTAACAGGCCTTCAAACTCATGGTTCTCTCACATACACAGGAACACAAGTTCTCGCCTTAAGAGGACTGATGGACATTTGCTTAAGATCTGATGTACAAGTTAAAGTACTGTTTCAGCTGGATTGAGTCTCATTCCAGGTATCCAACTGAAACATGAACCACACAGATCTTATGAGAGCACAAAAGTACAACTCTGCCTCAGCCACATCTCCATGAAAACACCAGGATACCTCTTCTAGGATGTCTTAATACAGTAACTTGCTGCTCTACTTTTCCATGATTCCTTAATGAGTGGCATCTTCTAAGAGTACTTCACTAAATCCATGTGGAGACATGGTGTACATTTTTAAAGTACAGATTTAGCCACGCGTGGCTTTCTTGGGAAAGTGAAAGGTCTCTCTCAACAGTCTAAGTCCAAGACTAGGTATCTTTTTAAGAGATATGTACAAACCACAAATTATGGATTTAACGCAGAAATTGATTTATATTCTTCCATCTTTCTCACTATAATAATCATAATGGTATTAATGCCAGCAAAAAAACCTACGTTTAGCCTTAAAAATCTGGAAGTCTCCTAGGTCCACATCTTCCAATGCTTTAAAACACTCTAAATTAAAGACTTAACAGACAAAACAGAAAAGAAACAGTATACTCATTCATGCATGAGGGAACAGGTGCACAAAAGTTTGAGATAGAGGTCTAGCACTGGTCTTTCAGTATAAACTCAAGATCACTCTTTTTCAGGTAAAAGAAATCCCCATGACAGAAAGGGCACTCTTGATTGCCGCAATTAGGAAAGTAACATTATTGCCTCCTTTAGGGTATTTCCTTTCTATAATACAAAATGGCTAATGTTTCTTAAGAATACCATCTGCCATCTTCCTGAATTAGAGCTTAATTGGGCAGCATTTAAGCAGGATATCGGGAATATCAGCTTATTTGCCCAGCTTCATATATAAATTTTGCTGTATGATGATGGGAGGCAGCCCTTCTGACTCTGTATGAGTTTAATGTGAGGGAGCACAAATGAATGAAGCAATGATTAGGAGAGGAGCAATAGGAATGGCAATTGCGGTAAAGTAAGTCAAAGAAACAGAGAAATATATTTTAGCAAACATTTCCACTTTGGCCACTGTCAGGAGAGCAAAATGCTTCTAAATATATATATTTACACACACTTTAAATATACTATCAACAGGACAAACTAGCCTTTACATGACTTTTTTCTGTTTGTTTGACAAGTCAAGATCCCAAAGGTTCTAACCATGAAAGAACTGAAGGTATTTAAACTCTTAAAGGCAAGATCTTAATTTTTCACTTTATCTGGGCTTTGAGCTTTGCATTTCCTGTTGTATTAGACAACAACATTAAGAAAAACAGAAGAGTGAAGAATAGTGCCTCTCCTCTTTTCCTATCCTTTCAAGAGCTTACTCCTGTAGAATTGTTATCACTTTTTTTGTGAGGCTGGCATTATTAACAGTAATGCAGTGATGTACTGAGGTACTTAAATCTCATTCAAAACAGGTGATGGTATTCCCCACATCCCTTTCACGCTAAAGGGCAACCCCAACCTCTTTAACAACAGCATGTGCAAATCTTCTCAACAGATATTTACAGAGCTGGGAAGAGGTATTTTACTACAGAAAATTTCATTTCTTTATTGAGGATGTAATCCAGAGCCTGTTAAGAGTCAATGGATTGACCTCACTTTGAATCAGTGCCTGCATATTCAATTTACTTTGCCCTAAATTAAGTGTGTTGCTGTGAAGGAATGTATTCTGTAAAGCCCAAACCTCCTTATTCTGGATATTCTCCGAAGATGAAATCCTACAGGAGACTCTGTGTACAGTGCTGTCAGAGTGTGCATGCTGGTTAGACAGTAAGTATTTGCTTGCAAACCTGAGCAGAATGTTGAAGAGAAGCTCTGCAGTGCTCCATCCACTTCTTCTATGCTGGGAAGAGCTATAAGCCGAGGAAGGAGAGCTTCAAGTGACTGGATAAACAGCCGTGCGCTGTGTTGGTCTGCTTCTTGGCTTTTCAGCAATTTCAGAGAGAGAGCAGCAGTACGTAAGGACCTGTGACCTGGACAATCACGTGGTGTTTGCTCCTCATCAGCCAGGGAGCAATTGTCAGAGCCTATGTCTGAGACATCAGACCTGCCTGAATCCTTTTCTGCTGCCATGGAATACTGATCACATGAATCAAACTCAGTCCTAGAAAGGTCCTGGTCATCTACACTGAAGTTACTTTCACTGTATCTGGATCCATAGGACCGGGTCTTGCAATCAACTGATAAGAAATTAGTTATATCTGGATAGACTATGGTGTGGCTTCTTTGAACAACATCTGGCTGGTCAATGGTTTCTGACTCTGGTTCTCTGTAATGAATCTCTTTGCTTTCATGTCCAGCTGGAGACGGCAGTGAGTTTTTTTGACTTTCTGGATTATCCTCTGGAGTCGTCTGTCCCATATCCCCTTCCAAAGTAGTCTGACCAGTGTCTGTGGTAACACTAATGCTAATATCAGGACTCTTCTCATTTCCTGATTCCCAGGCAGGATTTTCTGAGGACAGGATGCGCCTCTGCCACCTGAAGTCAGCATCATTGATCTCCATGGAGTCCCTGCTCGTCTCAGTCCCATCCTTCAATTCTTCTAAGCGCTGGAGCAGCAGCTGGACCTGTTCTTCACTAAGACCTCTCCCTTGGCTCAGTTCATCTAATGCTCCAAGCAGGGCAAAGACGCAGGACACGGAAGCATAACATGCTTCAATACCACCTTTGATGCACGCTTCCGTCATCCCGTCCATGATACTGCAATCAATACAGAGTTCATTTAAGTGATGCAACACCTATAAGGAGCACATCCCTGTCATTCAACACCATCCCTCCATAACCAGGAAAAAAAATGAAGTGAACTTATAGGACTACTCCCAAGAAAGACAACCAGTATTAAAACAAACATTCTGTAAAGGGAGTGCCAACCAGGGAAACAGTTACTGTGCATTTATACCAACATGCACAGCATGTTCTCCCTTACAGACAAGCACTTAAACTGCAAAAAAAATTTCAGCACCCAAATGAACTAAATTTAAAGCAATCTATGTCCTGAAAATGATTTTGTCTACAAGATATGATCTTTACAAGAGCTGACTACCCTTCTTGCTCAATCTGACAATGTTTAAATTTTTTATGATCCCCTTTGACTTCATCTTGGAAATGTACCTCTAAATAAACACATGGTTATTTCATTGCAAGTTTAGGGACCCATAGCCAAAAATTTCCAGCTGTAAAACAACATATTTGGGTATTTTTAAAAACTCCACAAGGTAGTTATCTATGCCTTTACAAATAGGCCGAGTGATGACAAACCAGTAAGAGCTTTTACCCCTTTTCCATTTTCACAGCTTATTTAACCAGGGAGATACCCTGGCTCATATTGGGTATGCTCCTGAAGGTACAACTGTTTAAGTGTCCTGTGTGCACAGGTTTAAGAGAGAAGAGGCTACGGGAGGAAACAAAGCATACAGCTTGAGAAGATCCAGATGGGACTTCCTTTTAGAAATAGACCTCTTCTTGGATTCTGACTCAGAAGAGCAGGGCCCTGCCAAATCACAAAGCTGACGAGGACTGCCAAGTATCTGAAAGGAAAGGAAACAGAAGTAAGTAGAGGATTATCTAAGCATTATTTAAATACAATAAGTAAGTCATAATTCTATCAAGCCTTAAACCTGAGGTAGCAGTGCTGCAACTTCTCACAGCAAAGGAAAGCAGCACACTGATGTTCTATTTATTAAAGCTACGGTTCCTGTTTTTAAAAGCAGAAAAGCAAACAGAGAAGAGCAGAATATTCAGCAAGAATCACATACAGAATGCTCTTCAGTGCTTTAGATTTTTGACTGAATATGTTTCAATTGATATTGCACACAAGAGAATTTTTATGCCTAAATAAATATTTTGCACTATAGCTTATACCAAAGAGAACCTTTCTCTTCAGTCACCTAGTTACAAAATTATAGAGTCATGCAAAGATAGGCATTCCTTCAGACTCAACCTGCTGGGTAGCACCTTGTTAATGCCCACCATGAAATACAAGGAGAAGGCATTACAAACGAGCACATATTAATAAGCCCAAAGAGGCAACAGATACATCCTGCAGGAAACAACATTAGACTAAGCTTTTCCTAAAACTTCAGTTATCATCTTGCTACTATTTAGAACTAGAGAAAGACAAATGAAAGGATGACTGCTAGTTCAGACAACCGAGTGGGTGGCTGTGTGGTGTTAAGAGAGATCTTCAGAAACAGAACAGCCTAGGTATGCAGAAGCTAGAAGAAAAACTCTCTAAGAGATACCACTGTTCCCACAAATTATGTAAGTTGCCTTGTGTTACACAACATGAGAAGAAAGCTCCCATGTGGAATGGAAGAGTCCATGATTTTAGCTGGTGCTCAAACAAGTCTCACTGTGCTCCAGTTCTAGTGCTCTCAGAGGCATTGGGCAAGAGGCCAGAAAGGACTGGTCTTGAAATGGCTGCTTAAGCCATTAGCAGCTTCCTTGTGGCTATTCAGAAAATGCTCAAAGAAATTGTAGTTCAAAAAAATGGCAAGTAATCAAAGCATATATTCACCTTAATGCCTGGAAACTACACTGTGAGAATGAATGTTTCCTTCTAGCAAGAGCAGAGAGTGGGGAAAGATGCCAAAGAAGCTGCGAACTGGTTCATTATACTCTATCTCACCCAAAAGAGCAGTCATGACTCAGCAATAGGATCTGCTCCCTGCAGTACCACAGCACAAACACTGACAGAGTTGCCACAGTAACTTGCGTTATGGAGAAAAATAGAGCTATTATGGTTTCATAAAACTAAAGATATTTGTCAGAGTGGTGTTGATGTAACAGCTCTGCTCAGAAAGGACAATTTCAACATCCCTAGGTGGGAAGGTTTGAAATGGATTGGTATACACATATCAGCAACATTACTCTTAAATAAACATTTTGCTTTACCTGCCTGGACTTGCACACGTGATTATCCTACCTCTTTCATAATTTTGATGGCTTCTACTCGATGTTGAGGTGGTGGGTAAAGCAAAATCCGGTGATATAGAGACTGTAGCACAGGCTTCATGGATTCCACAGACCCCATCAGTCGAACCAGTTCTGCTGCAATATAATATATGGTCCGTGCAACGGGCCCACTAAGGGCAGGTGCTGTGGAGGAACAACCCGAACCTCGGCCATGATCAGAGATCCCTGAGGAAGGTGAATCAGCCTCAAGACAGATGTTGCTGTGGGCAGAGGTGATAGTTTTGTCATGGATTGGATTTCCCAAGATTACTACTAGGGCTGGACACAGTTGCTTCCTGAGAAAGAGAAAAGCAGCAGATGGTAAACAGAAAAAAATAATCTCACAAGAACAGATTGAAAATAGCCCATGGTTAAATGAGATACACACTCTTGTTTTAATGATCAGTCAACAGCAGTGTTTAGATAGAACAACAAATTATGCCAGGCTTTTTTTATCTCCCAAGCATCAGCATGATAGTGCATATGGAAATACCTTTGGGTGCTTTAGAAACATGATTGCAAGGTAGAAATTCCAGGTTTCTACTGCTAAGTGTCTCTTCTTCAGTCCAACTCAGGAGCTTTAAAAAACCTGACCAAACAAGTACTAATCTATGTTAACTAGAATACCTAAATGTTCCACCACTGAACTGCACATGCATGTATTTTAGTAAGCACCCTCAGCTGTGAGACTGTTTTGCTGGCTTTTGAAAACACAATTAAAGCCATCCACAATAACTCAAAGTGTGCACAATGATTACTCATATGCCACTATACACTAAATAATCAACTGTCTTTCTGCATGAGCACTCATGTTAAGTGATTCAACACCAGCAGATCACTCTTCTTTGGCAGAGCCAAAGCCAACTCAGCACTTTCCTCCATTAGCTGTTACTTCAGCTTTGCACTCATGCACTTGACATTTTACTTCAGTCTGCAAGACCTTAATTTATGAAGCCAAGTGCTGCATTAGAATGAGTCCCAAACTTGGTTTTTACCCATGTCTCAGAGGTTCAAGCTAGTGCCTAGAGCAAGCACCCAATGACAGGTAACGATTCGTAAATATATCCTCACAGGTAAGTACGTTTTATTTTCTCAAGATTTTTATGCAGTCCAGAATTTTTGTTGCTTCTCTTAACATGATTGCTGAAGCAGCTTGGCTTCCTGAAGTCACAGAAAGAAAAACAGCTTTAATCAGAATCAGATAATGACTTTGAGTCTGCTTATTTATTTCTCCAACCAGGTACATTTCAAATCATATCAATTCACACTTATTGCTTAAAGAAATGTGCCTGTCTCAAAGTAGGTGTAATCACAGGTTGTAACACCAATATATTCCCCAAACATTTTAGTCCTATCAAAGTGTATCTGTATCAAACTATGGAGAACACTGTCAGAAGAACAGAGGTAAATCTTCTCTGCCTGCTCCCTTCTTTATCTTCTGTTGAGAACTGACTATAAAGCACCAGTCAGAGAGAAAGCTGTGTATGTGCGTTTAGGCAACAGCTCATATAAGAATAACAACAGCTACCAGTTGGGATCACAACTTCACCACATTGGTAATGTTTGGTATGTACTTATACTACTATATATTCAAAATGATGTTTGCAGTTTAAACCGTTTCATGTCTTCCTAGTGCTTTGGGTTTTTTTCCTCCCACTTAAGCAGGTAGCTGGAAGGATGCATATTCCTTGGCAGCAATGCAGATTAAAAAGTCCCTAAAGAAGCCCTGGTGGGTTGCCCTGAAGGTACATAGTTACAAACACCTGCAGATTTGCAGCATGAACTGGATCATCAAAATGATGCAGACTTAAAATAAAACAGGAAGTGTTTTCTTTTAACCAAGATCATTTCAGTGACCGTGCTTATACGATGGCCCCACAGTCAGTCACATAAGCATAAACAAAGGGTTGGGTGAAATTCAAAGGCAGAAACTTCTGAAGTGGATTTTTCACGAAAAAGAGAGTTCTGCTCTTACATTAGAGCTCTAAGAGGCCTCAGCACAGGGTCCCTGTGCAACACTGCCAAGTGTTATCAACCTGAAGACCTCCTAGTCCAGCAGTCACTGATGTTCCTGGGACAGCAAGGGAAGTTATGGGTGCCATTACACATTCCATCCTTAGAACTGGGCCCAGGTCAAACACTTCAGTTTCAAAAATTACACAGTAAAAGTACAAGAAACACATTTGCCATTAACAGTCACATATATCTTTCCTTAATACAATCACCTGACAAAGTCACAAGACGGGCATGGACTGCAAGGAACTGCATATTAGCTACATTCTTGCTTTATTACTATGACTCAATTATCCACAGGCTATAAAAACTCCACTATTTCAAATAAAAGAAGGAAAAGGATTATTTAAGGTGCTCTGAGGTGATGGTATCAAACAATTTAGAGGTAGATATGAACACTAAAGACATCAAGCCTTTCTGGTGAAGTGTATAAAAAAGAGAATTTCTTGATAAAAGGGGTAGCATCATGAAGACTATTTAGCCTCAGCCCGTACACAATGCAGGTCATAAGCATTTCTGGTCACCAGCCCATCATTTGACATTAATTTTGCTTATCTTCCTGTATTACTGCATCAGACCAGTAAGAATCTCTACAGGACACTCCTATGACAAGCAGAATATCCTTGTGTTTAATGCCACACACAAATCTAAACTACTGCAGAAAGCATAATAGATTTTCTGTTCTGGATAAATACACTGGACTTCACTACCAGGATTTAATGTGCTCGCTAAGCAGGAGGTCCTACCCAATCTTATATGAAGCACAGAAAGAACTGACAGTAGGTTAACATCAAGCTCTGCTCACATCTGGAGGCTTATTACAGGTTTGTTTGCATGGCTGGGGGAGAAGGTCCTTTTATATTTACAAACTTAGTATTTGCATTAGTCTTCAGATGTACTCACCATATTAGGTCAGTGAATCCTTTGTGCTGGCGCATGCTGGGAGAGAAGCTGTTTAACATGGAAAGGATGCACTCCAAGTAAAGAAGCTGAAGTTGCTGATTGTCACTGGCAAAAAGATCCCATTCACATCATATTAAAACAAAGATTATTTAATTTTCTAAAATAACTAAGTTCACTTGAAAATTATACCATACTTTACAGCATTTGATTTATTTTGCTTCTTTCTATCCATTTATAATGGTGTGATCACCATCATCCGATTTATTTTGTACTGACCACATGCAGTGATCTGCTACTTAAAAAAAAAATCTCAGTGAAAAAAAGAGGAAGAATAAAACAGAAGTAACTACTCAAATTCAATCTAAACTTGAGAAGGTAGAAAGCCTTAAACAGAGGAAAAGGAGACAATAGAAGATTTTGAACTTGGATAGTGTCTTCAGATAACCTGAAGCACATTTAGGCTGCTCTCTTCTGGTTATTTTTTCCTCTTTTCTTGGTGACAGCCACAATTGTCAGAAGTCAATGTCTACAGGCAGAAAGTTGCATGATAACATAGCTACCTTTCAGTGCCTTGCCAGTTACTCTGTCAGAACCATAAATATGAAGGAAACTTCATGAGAAAGAATACTAAAGAACCTGTGGATGCCTGGAACTGATACACTTCTTACAACGTGTCTTAATGCAGATCATCATCATCTTGCAGTTGACACTCGCATGGTTATCCACAGGGCATCCCTGCACTCCTGATTTTATTTTCCCATATGTTGATACTGATTAAATAATGCTAAGTAAGGCACTCTTCCCTTTCAAATCTTGCTGTAATTAGAGACACTTGTGGGAGGAAAGTCTATAGAAAAATTGCACACAGATGTCTGTGCTGTTTCTGGCTCTGTAAGTTCCTGAAAATTGTAGAGCATATAACACTCTATTACTGCCCATAACAACCCCATTTTAAAGTTCTGCTCGTGCATTTCCAAGTAAGTAGAGTGTATGATATTCCTAAATTTAAGGAATTCTTTGATAATGCTTGGATAAATGCTGCCTTTTTAAGAAGTACATATTCATTTGTTCTGAATATAGTTTCTGTTAGGTCTTTCCATGGCTCTTGTTATTCTTTCTATGACAGTTGCTTCCAGCCAGAAAACTTCTCCTTCGATAAGTATTTCGCTGCTGTATGGAAGTTCCTTACAGGTTAGACTTACTGGAAGCTTTTTAAAGTTGAACAGTGCACAAAGAATGCAAATTAACTCCTCATTTCAAGCAAGGATTAAATGAATGCATCATGAGCAATACTTTCTCTAGTAAACACTTCATTTAACCACAGCTTTGCTCCCTAATTCCAGAACTACAACAGTACAATCACATGTATCAATGAAACTCTCAAACTCCAGGTAATAAATTGAAATTATAAACTGAAATAACTCACTTTATGACAGCCTGGAGCTTCTCACAGAGCACAGTGAGGACAGATACAACATCATCACAAAGAGACTCCACTGAAGTACCTCCAAAAAGGACAAAGATCAGAGGCATTACATATGAGCTACTGGATTATAACCTCAATTCACTGCATGAACTTTCAGAGCTGGTCAGAGCTTCTGAACAAGGAGCAAGGCTACCAAAATTGACAGAGAAGATGCAGTAGGAAAAGTCCTAAATTAGAAAGTGATCTCCACAAAATGCAAAAGCAGCAGTATTAAATCCAGAGAGAGCATTGATTGCTTACATGCATTTACAGAAGATTAGCTGAAATCCAATTCAGATAATAGAATAAGTATACAATTAAATAATAAAAAAGGCTCCAGTATTTCTACGTGGCAGCCAATTGCTGTCTCTCTCCCTGCAGTTTGTCTCTCCTATACAGCTTCTGGTGTCTGACCAGGTTCTGATCTTAAAAGAAGATGCTTGTGCTCTTCAAAGATTTTAGCCTCCATTAACACAAGTTCTGCAGAAATCCTGTGAGAAGGTCAAAAGCAGGGATTATTTTTATCTATCAGAGAACATGTTGAAGGTTAAGGCAGAATGGGAGTAGAAAAACATTCTCCGGTAAAATAATTATTTGGCAAGTGTAAGCACACCTTCAATAGTGATGTGCTTTCAAAAGCGGCCATTATAAAAACAGTATCTTTGGCCTGAAATATAGTAACACAATCATTTACAGATTCCACATCCTACTCCATGAATCTCTTCCAATTTAGGAAGTAAAGCCACTTACTAAAACCTTCTCCAGAAGGAGAAACTCCTTAATTACAGAAGTTAGCATCTTGAAACAATAATTTATTACAATGTTGAATGCAATGCTGTTACCATGGTCCAAATGAAGACAGAATTGAAAATACCAGGAGCTAACAGGGCTGTCTTAGTTCTTACCACAGGTAACAGAGAGAACATCAAGCTACGGAGAAGGTACGAAAACCTGAAGGTGCAATTCCCATGACATCAAACTGCACTGTGTTGATGAAAGGAAAGTTAAGAATAAAGAAGCTGGAGTGTAAGGAGTCACTAAAAAAGTGTTACAAGTACCTTGACTCTTGAATTTTTGCAGGGTGTCAGGGTTTTCAATTGTCTGTTGAGGAAAGACAAAAGTGGTGTAATTGGTGCAAGGAGCAGAAAAACACCATAGAAGCAATACTTTGACAGCAGAGCTTTCTTAACAAATTCATGTCCTCTGTCTGTTCTGGGTTTTTTGTTTGTTAGGATTTCTTTAAGTGAAGCTTTTGTAAAATGTTTTTTAAAAATCCTTAAGATCTGTTTTAACAGTCATTTAGATTTAAGGAACTCCCATCTTATTGAGCTGAACCAGAATTTCTAACTTCTTAAGGGATTTCCTACACCTAAAACAACTTAGCAATAACTAGGCAGGTAAGTCTCATTGAAAATAACTGAGAGGAAATCATAGTTTAGGCTTCACAGAGTACTTAGAAACCAAAATCAATTGAGAATTAGAGAGTTTAGAACATTGGCATTGTTAAAGTTACAGTATCAACAGAATTAATGGCAGTCACAAAATGGAAATGACCTCTTACATCATGCAGTGTGGAATAGGATTCTTCCTATTAGTGCACAAAGGGGTCAAGCCAAATTCTTCTCTCAAGCATCAATAACAAACTGCCAGGAATTAAATGCAGCTCTCACATGCTTTTACCTAGTCCTCAGTTAAGAAAAGAAGACCCAAAAAGTAACAAAATTTGTAGACCCAAACTGAAGTTTCAAAACTACTGGTTGTATTTGTTTGTTTGGGGTTTTTGGTAAATATTTTGGCTAGTAAAATGAACCTACTTAGCTCAAACAGAAGACAGGTTTACTTAAACTGAACAATTCTGGTCTGCAGTTGCTCAGTAGGATAAAAGCAATCTAGTTTACTAATCCAAAATAGAAGGGATTGTCTTAACCCAAAACAGATGTAGAGGAAAATAATCTGCACAACTACAGTCCTTAAAATTTCCTAATACATAGAAACTGACTTATACAAATAGTACTTTTTTGACAATATGATATTAAGGAAAGCAGCACTAACGAATGTAAAAAGTCAATGTAAATCCATGTGTACCCAGAATATTTACAGTTTCACCAAAAATGTGCTGGGATTTCATTCAGAGAGCTCTTATGGATTCTAATAATGCAATAAATAGAATTATTTTTGTTTTGCTAACAACCAAGCTAAGAATTTCATGAGCTTAAAATTATCTTCTATAAAAAAAGCAGAAGAAAAACCTCAATTACACTTTCCTTAGTTGAGAATTTGTTTTCTTTATGTAAATATTTGTCATGCAAAAACTTTTAGCAGAAGGATTTCAATGAATCTTAGGAAAACAAGCAAAGAAAACAAAAGAATGAAAAAGGCTAAGGCAGCCTGACATCAGAACAAAGTCTCTTTTGTTTAATGGAAGGGGGGAAAAAATTTTAAAAAAATTAAAATCAGCCAACCAGAGCTGACAACGTGAGAGCTGAGTTTCCGATAGATTGCTCTGAGGCAGGCAGAGTCAGAGCCCAAAAAAAGCTTTTAAACAGGATTAATTGCAAAAGTGTCAAATAAAAGCCATAAGGCACAACAAGCCAGTACAACACACTGCATTCAGAGAAACAAAAAGGTATGCAGCCATGGACATGGAACCATTTGTTGATGCCAGAAGGCTCACCATGTTTTCTTGCTTTTGTCGTAACTGTAAAGTCAAGTCACTCAACATTTGGCTGAGGGTTGCCCGCACAGCGGTGTTAATGCTCCGCTGGTGACAGCTAGATACATATGTCTCAATGCAAACCTGATGAGGAAACAAGATAGTAGTACAAAGATATGAACTGTAACTTACCAGTAACACATTTTAGGAGGTATCGATACCAAGGTCTCTCGCATGCAGATAGTCAGCCTTCCTTACTATTGCTGTATTACCACATTAGAAGTTTTCAGCAGTATGAAAAACCAAGTAAGTAGTATCTAGAAGCAGCATGCAATTCATCAGTCTCACAGCTGCAAGAATGGTAGGGCAAAACTGGCAAAGTCTCCTGTCAAATACAAGTGATTTTGGCACTTGCCTTGCTCTGTAGATAATTCATTAAATGTGTATTTGATTGTTCATTTTTTGATACTTACTTGTAACTAGTCCCTGCAAGACTATGTCTGCAATGTAAATATCCACCAATTTTTCAAGTTTTCTTGAATACAAACTCAAATATCTTAAGTGATTCGAGACATCACACATGGAAGCTCTTGGCTTATTTTCCCTTTCTCAACTAAACAGAGAGAGAGCATCCTAGAGGTTTTCAAATGTATGTATGATGCTCATTATCTCATGCAAGAAACACTATGCAAATGACAACCTGAGACCGATTATCTTCTTTGACAACACAGTAGAATGGGTTAGTTGTATGCATTTGCAGTATATAAGGGACCAAACTGACAGAATGCCTCATTCTTATTGCCCTTTTTTGAGGTTCTAAGATCCCCCAGATATATAAAGGATTTTATTTAGTTTAAGGTCAGTGATGAAGACAGTCCTCTAAGTTAAAAAAAGGCCTGGACCAACTCTGCCCATCATTCAGCTATCACCTGAACTCCAGTGGACAAAAAAAACAAACCTAAAAGCCTGTTAACCATATACAGCCCTTTGCAGAGGCCAAACCATTCCAGTGCTGCTGAGATCATTCTTTCAAGCTGTAAGTTTTCTTCTAGAGTACCTGAATTAATTGATGAAATACCATTCTTAAAGGTAGGCTGACTTTCTGGAAAGAACATGGTTGATATCTCCTTCTTCTCTCCCCTCCCCATGTGAGCTAGTAAGCAGCAATACTGTCCACTTGAGCTCCAATCTTACAGAAGGCCTGAGCTCTAAATGGCTGAGCAAGGTACCTTTTGAAAAGTCATTGATGAAGAAGCATCAGTAAAAATGTGAGAGCTCAGGGCTCCAAAGAGGTGTGTAACAGACATTTTGATCATTTCATGCATTCGGGGACTTCCAGCTCTATGGCATGCAAAACACAACTAAGGGCAAAACACAGAAGGGTTAGCTAATGAAACACAACAGAGTCAAACAAAACAAACCTTCAAAAGGTACATGGGAGTAACAAATAAGCACATAAAAACAAGAAACAGCATGAACTAAATTTTCTTGCAGGTGTCTACGCAAGCATGGGAAGGTGCCCAGGGGAAGATTTAGTATATTTTTAATACTATTAATCTATTTTCAATACTATTAATACTTAAGCCACAAATTATAGTACTCTTTATGTTGGATGCTTTCTTAATTTGAAGCTGATAAGGTTCAGAAAGTTTTGGAATGCCATTATTTTGTACATGTGAATTGCAAATGATCAGGCAGTGCAAAATGGCTAGACTGTAGCTTTGTTTTTCAGAGAGAGTCCTCACAGAGTTCTATCAGTTACAAAGGCAGTACCTTTCCAGTTCTGCAGTGGCCCCACTTTGCTACAGAGTACAGGCTAGGAAAAGGGACTAAGGGACTGACTTGGAAAGAAATGTCAAATAGCATGGGCACTGGAACAGAAAGCTCCTTTTGCCACTTTTCCCTTTGAGCAAGTCAGAAGGTTAACCAAATGCTAAACTGAGAAATTATTTTCTGTTTCCTACTGCTTATGCATTGCAGAATTCAGATACAAAGGCATAGTGATTCCAGCTGTTAAAGTCTTTGCCTTACCTAAAACCTGGGCAGGAAGAACCATGTACGTGCCTGGTAGGATTTGCTATTTAGAATGACCTAGGCATTCACTGAGGCAGTATTTTCTCAAGGACTGTGGGGAAAATAACTGTACCTCCAAACACTCCAAACAGAAACATGTACACTCTGTATTACAGCTTGTTCCAATTCACTGAAGGAAATGAGTTTTGTTTACTTTGTGGCACACCTCATCTGCCTGCTGTTGAGCTCTTGTTCACCATAACAGAAAAGAACCATCACTGTGCTAATTTGTATCAGTACACTAGCTAAGGTTTTTAAGAGCCAGGATAGCCTTTGGGAGTGAAAGTGCAACTACCAAGAACAGCAGTGTTTAATGTCTATCTTTGAGAGACAACTGCCATTTTCCAGGATGCTTTTTATGAATAACAGCCCTGTTATTATCCAAATTTACACAGAGAACAGAAAATATGATTTCTGATACAGCTTATAACACACAGAACATGTCTGATTGACCGTTTCCCCCCAGTCTTAGGCAGTGCTCTTAAAGATTGAAATCTGAAGGGTTTAGAGTCAACAAATACTTTTCCCAGGAAGTACTTCGTTTAAGCTAGAGCTCTTTACCTACAGCAAAGAGACGCACTAAGCTGCATTCATCAACTTTTGCCTTGCATGTTAGAAAGTCCACTGAGAAAAACTGCAGTAGGGGAAACAATCTGTTTTCTTCAGTTTAGGACAGTGGCATAAAGAGGGTTTAGTAGAACTTAAAAAACTGTGACTTGCTTTAAACACCAATTCAGTTCATCCTTGCTGCAGCATCATAGGCATATCTTACTGTCTCACCTAGCCCAAGGAGAAACCAAAGCTGTGCTAATCCGGAACAATTACTACCTTTTTTTCTCCTGTATATGTCATATACATGAACTGTGGACTTTTAAAGCCCATTTGTTACAAAATAGACGCTGTTTTCTTCAGTTTCTGGTTATCTCTACAGTCCCATTCTCAGCTTCCTGTAGAACAATGCAAGGTCAATTTTATTCTTAAACTTGGAACGTACTGTAATATCCAGGTAAATTGAGCTACTTTCACATGGGAGTTTTCTTTTTTTACAAAAGTCTCACCCACAATAACAAAAACCTGAGAAGGAACAAGTCTCTATATGTCTACAGACACCTGGAGTATAGGACACATATATAATCTTTACATTTTTTCATGGGGATTTCCTCTGCCCATACCATGTTAACAATATAATTTTATAATACGTTCTGCACACAACAGTGTGTGCTGCGCAGGAGGAGTAAGCATTCCTGAGCATCTTCTCTAACCTGAACAAAAAACACCATGGCTTGCTACAAAATGTACTAAAAATATCACCCACGTATAAAAGCTTACTTAATATACCTGCAGGTATGTTTTTCTACAACAAAAGATCCTACACAATTTAATTCAGACTAAAATCTAAAGGAATAAAGGGAGTACAGTGACTAATGGCATCATACATCTAGAGGCATGCTTAAATCTTTTACTTAGACGTTTTAGGAAAAAGATAGACACAAGGCTAACAAGACACACTGAGGCACTTCTGCTAACATGACACACTATGGTTTATACACCTCTCTTGAGGAAACTTCATTAGTTTTAGACTTGAAGTAAGTAAGAAATCAGCACAGTGCTGTTTTATAAAGAAGAAAAGCAAAGTAAAGTAAATACGAGTAGTAAATGTGCAACACTGTAATATACAATTATGGGTCCATTTCCAAAAGTGCCTTCCCATGCAAGCCTGTCAAACCTGCCCAACTTGCAACTATTTCTTCATACTAGAGAATGGTAGTTATGTTTTGGACTGATTTAATTCCACGTTATGTAAGGAAGTCATGCTGTAGGTAGTGGGGAAAAGTTAAGAGACACAAGCAACAGTATGACAGAGGCACTTACCTCAGCAATCTTCAACACTGAACTCCCATTCAGTTCAAATGTAGAGGTATATGTTATACAGAGCAGGACCTTGCAAAAAAAGAGAGAGAGGAAGGAAAAAAATTAAGTTTCATTGGTTATTGCCTCCCTTTCCCACCCATGTGCCGCAGCTCCTTTCAATTTTTAGAGCAGGCATCAGAAGCTACTTAGCACCATGTATTACTGGGATAGAGGAGATCCACCTGAGATGCTGCATCTATTGGCCCCAGAGGTAATACCCAATGGATTACTTATTGCTGTCTCCTACATATGACCACCAAAGAAAGATAATCCGGTGTGAAAGACAATCAACCCTGGCCTTGAGTCAGAATCCATTCATATTTTAACCACAAGTTTTGCATGATTTATAATCAGTCCTTTAATTTATTTCTATTAGTATAACGAAGAAGGAAAAATGCCTACAAGTAATTACTTAAGAGGCACAGATAGATATGTATTATGTGAGACAAGCCACTAATTATTTCCTGACATGAGGATTTCCCAGCATAGGATATTTCCAGTAAGTGTATTATAGTAATTTGATAATGAGCATCCAAAAAACAATTCATAAGTCCCAATTAATGAGGGGAGGCTTGTCCTGTCTTGAACTCAGCAGGAGGAATAAGAACTAAAAGCCCCATCTGACACCTTACTTCAAAGAGAAGGAGAGTGAGAATGTGATGTCATCTACCACATCTGGTGGGGCAACGTGGTGAGAGCTGCGGTGAGATGCGTTTAGTATCTGGAGATGTCCTCCCCATCTCCCTTCCTCCCTTTCAATCCCTCCTCCCTCACAGAAGACAGAGAGTCTGAGCTACTGTTCTCTCTCCTTCAAAGCATAAAATTTACCCTGTGCCAGAATTTATGTTTTGCTTGGTATGAAATAGTATGAGTTCCCTGGGATAAGTGTACCAGCAAATACCAATCACATTAACACTAATGTTTTGGTCCCTACAACTTCTCAGCCCCTAAAAACTACTGTTCTCTGCTTCACAAGGAAATTAGGGCCATCAGATAAGTTAGCATTACTGATTGTTAGCTACAAGCAAAGTACAGAAGAACCTGTCCATGGATGAGCGTGACATGTTCCTGGAAAAAGACATAAATAACCTTCTTTGCATTTTGAGAGTCAGACTGAAAAGTTTCTGCACACTGAAATGCACAACACCTTTAAAAATATTTTTCTCATCAGAAAAAAACATATTTCACTAAAGGATGTCACGCCTTACTCCAAGGTTGTTCGGGTTTTTTTGTTTGATTGTTTGCTTCATTTTGTAAATAAAATACCAGTCAGGAGCTTGATTCTATTATTATAGAAGATGATTTTACTATAAAAAGTGTTCCCAGGAAACCATTGTGTAATGGCAATTTTACAGCTGTCTGTATATGTTATCTTGCCTTGACTCTCAGTCTTTCATAAAAATAAGCCAAATAGTTTGGATAAATACTAGAGGTAATGGCAATAAAAAAGGACACACTACTCTTCAGAAGTACAATAGTCCTGCACTAGAAACTCTTTTTTAGATATTTAGCATTTACCTTTACAGCAAAGCAAACTTTCTGAGCCGAGTTTCTTCTCCGTGGTTTCTCTTTTCTTTGAAATGGGCAAAATGGATTTTCTCATCTTAAAAGTGTTACACAGCCTACCTCAGCATTGCAAGGAGAGATATGAGCTACAGAACACCTGAACTTTCCAGAGAAATAAATCTAATTCTAACAACAAATGATTAAGAATGCTGTGCTTTGTATTTCTTGATATGAACTCCACAAATTTCTCTGCAATCCATATAATTTACTGGTACATGGACAAGTACCAGTGAGAAGGAACTGTGATACGTCTTTTCCTGTCAACAGAGCAAATTCTACAGAATAACAGAAGAGTAAACAGTCAATTATAATAACTCTCAATAATTTCATTTCATTAATAAGTACATAAGTTATAAGGGCTGTTATTTTCATTTGCTGCTCAGTACATACCTGCAAAATTTAAAACTACAAAGCCAAACAATTTCTTTTGGCATTAACTGGATTCTAAGCTACTGGCCAGCCTCACAGTCAGCTGTTGGGCCTCACTTTCTCAGCTGTTAATTAACCTGAAATTTTATTGATGTTTCTAATAGCTGTGAGAGCTCAACAGCTGGCTAAAAAATATATTCATTACTTCAGGAAAAAAACTGTGATTTATACTTTCCAGACACTGCTGTGTAAAACATAGGTGTAGAACACATTTCAGAAACCCAGAGACAGACAACTCTCACCTCTTCACTGACAAATCTCTTCTTACCATGCTGAGAGCCGCAATGGACAGCCAGGTGTATGACTAATCTTATCCAGTGGTTTGTGTGTCCTGAATTTCCCTACTTATAAAACCTCATTTGCTTAATGGAATTTTCTGCTCTCTCGTCCCATCTTGGCTTTGTAGAGTGTGCTATTATCTAATGCTTTCCAGAGATCAAAACCTGGAAGTCAATATACTACAAAACATGGAAGTACACCAGTTTAGCCATTCTTTTAAGCCCTTGCTCTTCCAAATCTCTTCTTCCCCTCCTTTTAAGCCCTTGCTCTTCCAAATCTCTTCTTCCCCTCCTTTTTTTTTTTTTAATTTAATTCCTCTCCTTTATAGAGCTGAATTCTGAAAAGTTTGCACATATATATATATATATATATATATATGCCTAATCCTTTCTGTCACAAATGCCAAAAATCTGCAAGTAACAGGTGAATCAAAGAAAGGTCAAATATCAAGTGCAGTGAGGAAGCGATGATCAAAACCTTGCTATGAAACAAAAGGGAAATTCAGCAAAAAGACTACTAAGTTTTGATTGCTACTTTTTGCAAAAAATAAGATCTGGGAACCTATTAGCTAGAGAAAAGGCATATGATCTGATGTAATCAAATGACAGAAGCAAAGTTTATCACCCAGTATATTCTCAGCTTGCCCCACTGCTATGGTGTTCCCTCACAAGTCATTTGTAAGTTCTGAAACATGGTCTCTGACCAACACACAAAACTGCTCTTAGCTATGATTCCCATCAGCACTGCTGCAGGGCTCATTTACAGTCTTGGCAATGATCCAGACACTTGCACATTTTCCCATTTATGTGGAACAAACAGGAAGACAGCAGGCTTCTCTTTTAAATTACAGGATGAAAAATGGGATTAAAACCAAACAAACAAAACCAAACTTAATCATTCAGATCCACTAAGAACACTGAGTCTCCAGACAGTATATCCCACAGGCTGCTTAACTACTCATGACACTAACTCAAACAGTCTGTATTTAAAAAAAAAACTAAAGAAAAGAAAGATAGGCTTTCGTGGGCAATGACATTTTGGTTTTGACACCAGTTGTAAGGAAAGCAAAAACAAAACTACAAAGCAATTCCTAGAAACTATAAAGCAATTCCAGTATAAAACAAAATTGAAAATCAGTTTTTACTGATTGGTGAGGACTCTAAACTACATTTTGTTCCTTTTTCTTTTTTTTTAAAGAAGGAATTTATATGACTGTAGAGGTAGTTTCAAAGTCACATAACCCCCAGGATTTTTTACTTGGCTTGCATTATCTTGCAAATGCCTGGATGAGATCATATTTCCATAAATGGCTTATCCATAATGAAAGTATTTATTTTAATTACTTTCAAAGCTCTGACTGTCATGGAACAAGAAATACAATTCCTACTCCCTGGAGTCCCAGAGTACCAACTATAGTATAAAAACCATATGCATAGGTAATTTTCACAATAAGTAGAAACAAAACCAAAAAACCCTGCTTCTGATGCCACAGTGAAGGTGAATCGGCACAAAATGTAGAAGATTTGAATCAGAATGTAATTAAACTGACATTACAATATCCATCCTGTACCATGTGCTCTAGGATGATCCTGCTTGAGCAGGGAGGTTGGGCCAGATGACCCTCTGTCGTCCCTTCCAACCTGAACCATTCTGTGATTCTGTGTGATCCCATATTTTAAGAGAGATTAAGTGTTCAAGGCCAGGTTGGACAGGGCTTTGAGCCACTTGGTCTAGTGGACGGTGTCCCTGCTCATGGCAGGGTCATTGGAACCAGATGAGCTTTCAGGTCCCTTCCAATTTAAACTATTCTATGATTCTATGATCTCTCGAAAAGGGAAAAAGAGGGAATGTTTTTAGATTGTAAGGCTGCCAAGCGTTGCTAACTAAGCTCCCCAAGTGCTTTGCACATACTTGTAATATAAAGCAATTGTCGCAATGAAGAGCTTATGGAGGAGGCACATCAAACACTGTGTTGTACATAAGAAAGCAAGTAGTATCCCCAAGAAAGAGAGAAAAGGTATAAAACTTAACAATTTACAAACAAAACAATTTTGCAGCCACCTCTAATTCCTTTGTGGGATTCATAAGAGAAGCCTTTCCTGATTTACTTTACTTGCAGGCTTGTAAACTTGGATACAATGTGTCACAGGGTGATTGTCAAATCCTGCCCCTTAGAGGAAAAACTCTAACAGAAGACAAGGCAGGACTACTATCTCATTCAGTAGTTTGACATTTAAAGCAGTCATCCAGTATTTCTGCAAAAGTTTGGATGGGAAATGTCCTCCTATTGTCAGAATAACTGGAAACCTGCCCGTGTTGCACTCTTTGGCCTTGAAGGAAAACAAGGGCAGGAGAAACAAATGTATTAATGAAGTCATGTACACTGTGTCACCATGTATCCCTGTACAAAACATCAGATTTTAATAATAAAGAGAGAGTGTGTCTCCTATGAATTAGTAAACCCATAAATGCTGCTCAGCATTATGAACGCATCAGGGCTTCAGACATAAGGACTGTATTTGGTACAGGAGCACCTCACATATCATCAGTAGTGACAAGCTGAATGCTCTGAGAAGACAATGCCCATTTAGTTCACTGGACTAAAACAGAATTGCTGCTGAACACTGTTCATGGTGGTATGAAACCAAGTGAAACTCCTGCTCATGTAGTACAGTTGTAGAAGGGAAAGAAATTATTTAAGGCTTAATCGATACTTCAAAGTTCTTTACAACACTTGACAGGAGCTTTTATCTTTAGAATTATAGCAACTAAAGGCAGGGAAAATTAAAGAAAAAGGCTGACTAGCAGCACTAGGATGGCATTTCCCCCTTTACAGCCTATTTAGGTATACTGCATTACTTTATGAATTAGAATATACAAATCTCAGTAAAACAAAACTGAAAAAGGACACATACCAAACTGAAAAATACCAACAAAAACTTTAAAGAGTTCCCCAATAAAAATGAAGTTATTATAATAAAATAATGCATAATGCATATTATAATAATAAAAATGCATCTGTTATCAAAATTATTCAGAAGTATGTCAACACATGGATGTAAGTAAACACAGAGCCGCCAAGGAAAAAAAGACCGGGTATATCCACGGGGTGGAAAATTCTGACATTTATTCTTGACAACAAGAGATTTTTTTGGGCAGGGGAGAGGGAAGACAACTCCCTTGCCCTCAGATACATGGAAGGTTCCACCAAAACTGTATCAGGGACATGTTCTGTGTGGCACTGTACGTTAGAACAGCAGATTTAAATTTACTGTTTCAAGTCACTAGATTAACTGGCAAGAAGTTAGCCTGAAGACAACCTAAGAAGTGGGGTTGCACAGGCTGTTTGGCCGGCCAGAAGATTTCACCCTATCCCAGACCATATCCCAATCTGATCCAGTAAAGTGATATTAAAAAGCCAGATAAGCTGGTTTTGTGGTTGCAACACCAACCACTATGCCACATGAAGTTTTGGTATCTTTCTCCTCTCTCACAAAAGACACATGTGAGGAGCTCCAGGGAAGAGGACTCGAGGAGTTGGCTGGCAGTGTCAGAACAGCTTATTAGAACACAAGTTTTCTCCTCAGCTGCCCCAGGACCAGACAGTATTAACTGCTGTAGTGTCAGTGGCCCTCATCATGGGAAGCTCATAAGCAGAGAAGGTCTAATCTGGGTGCATCTGTGCACAGCTGTGGCACATCTGGATGTGTATAATACACACATAATATATGTGTATAATTACACACAAAAGCTATGGCAAGTGACCATTCAATGCCACTGTTGTGCGGACAATTTGGCTGGCAGAACTTGGCACTGTCACCACCAGTAACCATTAATGTCTGGCAGCAGGGAAAAGATTAAAAGGCAATATATGAAAGTTAAAGATTTTCTATATTTGGGTTTGTGAATATACAATGTCTTTCCAATTAACTTTCTTAATGGTTAACTGATCTCTAGGTTCTTGGTATGTGTCTAAGATTAAAGGAAGTCTGTAAGAACTTCCATTCTGGACAGGTGTGAAAGTACACTTTCCAGAGCTAGGGACTTGCTACTTTTTATGCTGATGCCAGTGGTTTTGATTATGCCACACCAGTTCCAATGTGACAGAACGAGCACCTTCTCTATCTGAAAACACCTTCATAACCTCATAGCACTGAGACAGCTAAAAGTTTTGCATTGGAATTTCTTCAAGCAAGAAACTAAGCCTACTTTTCTATCCTGTAAATCTTTCAAGAGACATGACCAGCCCTCTGCTTAGACTTTTAAAAGCTACATGTCTGCCCAAACCCACAGAGGTTGTTCAGGGATATGAATTCAAGCACAGAAAGGTACTGAGAAAAAGCTGGATCCTGGAGAGAGGCTTGATTTTTGAGACACTGCATTCACTACTGACTGGCTTAGGCAGTTCCCACCCAGTATTCATTTGGCCACATTCAGGACATTACCATTGTCATTCTTTTCATAGAATCATAGAATCATAGAATCAACCAGGTTGGAAGGGACCTCTGAGATCATCAAGTCCAACCCTTGATCCACTACCGCCGTGGTTACTAAACCATGGTACTAAGTGCCACATTCAGTCTCATCTTAAAAACCTCCAGGGACGGAGAATCTGTCACTTCCTTTTGCATCCCTTTAGGAGAAAGCTCAGCTATTTAACTTAAGACTGGTTTCTGCTACAGTGACCAGGCACCTAAAAACCAAAGGAGTTCTTTAATCACAGAACTAGGTATTTATCATAGTTCTAATTAACTTGGGAAAGGATGAGCTTATCTTGAAGCACACAAGGTAGGTCACTTAATCCATTGGAATTAACCTGGTTACTTATAACTAAGCACATGAATAAAATAACTTTTAAAAATAACCAGAAAAAATGAGAGAAGCAAACCCCAGAGAATCTGATTTTGTAGTTGGCCCACATTACAGCAACTTAATTTATGAAAAGGCTAAGCACTAAGAACTCTATTTAGCATTCCTTAGCAGGACTGATATTAGAAAAGGATCTTATTTGCATGACATTGTGCAAGTCTTTACAGAATCCTCTCTTTAACAGAGTTGATGCTAACACACCTTCGAATTATGGACTGGAAAAAAAAATCAGTTATTGCTTATAAAAGCTCATATCAGGCACCACTGTTACAAGAACTAATGTACATTCAGGCGAAACTTTGTTCTACAAATCTTCAGCATTTTTATTTTTTTTCCTCATTAATACAGATTTTAAACCAGCTCAGGATTAAAACATGCAATTAAAGTTGCATAATGGTTTTTATTTTTTACTTTATTTAAAATATAGTCCATCTCTGCTTAGAACATGATTGGACTGAAATTTATATTGCAAGTAATGTTGAAAAATGTTTGCATTAATGCAGTGCATAAAATACACTGAGGGGATAAAATGGTCTCTTATTCCAAAATTCTATATTAACTAAAATACATAGATTTACAGCAAGTATCAGCAATTGGATTGCTTATTCCCATCCTGATAATAACAGTCTTCCTTTTCGATTTCCGTTTAGCAGTTATATTTTTACTGCTGCACCAATGAATTTTTGTTTTTAATGGGCAGAGAAATCACTGTCTTTACTCCTATATAAAACTATTATACATGCCATGCCTCAAAGGGGCTGCATAGGGAACAACATAGTTTACATATACCTTTAAATCCAAGTTGTTTCAGTCCATTCTCCTCCTCTATTTGATTTTACAGTTCAGGACAAAGCAGAACAGTTGAAAATTATATTCTACTAACCAACCTGTATGTGGAAGGATATATTTCACAAATATTAACCTTAAAACAATGAGAACATATATATATCTGCAAGAGTTTATCACAGTGATCAGCTCATTTACTAGTATTCAAGAAAAAGCTGCAGAATACAATCATCCACAAAGGCTGGGATTTTGCAGTTGCATTCTGCCAACATTTTGGATCAGTTTGGAACAACTTTTCAAATGCATAATATAAGTTATTCTTTGTGATGGAAGGCAAAAGACCAGCTCAACAGCAACAAAGTTCCTGATAAGTTTCCGAACAAGTTAACCATAAGTTTTGCTTGGTTGCTCAAGCACAATCCAACTTAATTTAATATTTGCATCAGATCAGGACTACCTCCCTGAACCTGTAACAATGTGGATGTGCAGAACCTAAAACAGGTCAACTATAATTGTTAAAAAAACTAAGAACAAAAAAAAAACCCAAAACCAACACAAAACCCACCAAAACAAACAAACAAAAAACCTTTCTACAACTCCTTGTAGATCTTCACTAGTGACCTTTTCAAGTTACTAATTTGACACCATAACTGGGGCCTTATCAATTAGTCACTACAGAAAATAAATTAATAAAAAGTAGGATATGACTCTCAGCACTTTGCATCTTTAAACCATTGTGGTAGCAATCTTGGAAATTTATAATACCCAACCTAAAGACAGTCTGTCCTTACACAAACTACGTTTAACCATAGAACTCTAATTCAGATTTCAGTTCTGAATATATCTGAAATGAAAATCGAAATCACAAAAAGAGCTATCTACTATTATTATTGGAGAGTTCCCAAATGCTGTATTAATGGATCAGAGGCAAAGATAAAAGATTGCCTTGACATAGCAGATTTAACAATGGTTCATTAAATCTTATTCATAGATTAAAAAAAACTTCTGGCTGACTCCTCACTGAAAGCCTACAGAAGAAAAATCATTAAAATTTTGCCCATCAGCAAGAAGTACACCTAATCCACTAACAAATGCAATTTGGAGTCACTGGGAATAAATTAACCTTTACTAAATGAAATAGCTGTTCACCATGGATAATAGATAAATAACCAGAACTAGAAGAGTCTTCTCTCTCTCAAGCCACTCTGGAAGATTATTTTTTGGCTTCAAAACAATCCTCAAGTCTATTCAAAACCCACTACAAGTAGAGTAGCTGCAACTCAACTGTGTGAAGTCTTCTCAGAGGTAATAAGAAACAACACTTGCAAGCTCCACTGACAGAAACATAGTATATATTCATAACATGTCCAGCATATCATAACCCCATCAATTAAAATAGTGAAATAAAGCAAAAATATTTGAAAACCCATCAAATCAGAAAACTGGAGTTTCATTCACGAAAGGTCATTATTCTCTTTCATGCTTGAAAATTTCAGTCTTGCAAGCAGTAAATTTCTTGGGAAATCTGGGCAAACAGAACTGACATGCACTGAACTACATGACAAAGTTTTATCTGGGACTGAAGAAAACAAAAGGATGCAGTAGAAAGGGAAATTTTAAATGACCAATCATGCCCTTTTTTTTAAGAACAACCTGCTTACTGTTAGTTTCCATTACATTACAGTGTATCTGGTTTCTCTGGAGAACTTATTTCTGTGTGAGGACTCATCTACTAATTTGCAATTATTCATTAAACTTGTTTTTGTTGTTATTTGAGAAAAATGTTCTCACAGATAGAGAGGAATGGCATTATTAAGAAAGTTGTCAGCTTATAAATGAAAGGGACCATAACATTAGTGAGAATAAAGGAAAAAGAAAAAAAAAAGAAAAAAAACCTCCAAACAAACAGTCTCTGTTGTTTTGGATTCCTTCGATACTATCTACTTCCTTCATATTTGATTTCATCTGCTTTGCTGCCACAGTTACGTTCAAAGCTGAATTCCAGTTTTTCCAGGAGCCTTTCCAGAAGGAAATGTATTTTAGGGTCAGGGTTACTGATAAAAAATTACCGAAAAATCAAAGTGAGAAAAAAAAATTCACAGAATTGTTGAGGTTGGAAGGGACTGCAGTGCAGAGACTTAGCTATAGATTAGTTTCCTAGTTTCCTTTTCCACTGCTGATCTGACAATATCTGATAGTGCTTTTGCCAATACTATATGTGTTCCTACAAGCAAAGGTCTAACAGCATGAAGCAGAAGTACTTCAGCCATTTTAAAAACATCTGAAACCAGAATTTAAAAGCATCAAGCCAGGGAAAAAAAAATCAGAATCCCCTGAATCCACAGTCAAACCCAAATGCATGATATTAATGCTCAATCCAGAAATCGTCCCCTTTCTTCTGCAGACTGTCTATTTGCTTGTCAGTCTAGTGCTTAAGGTCAACAAAATGTCCCACTCATCAACATGAGATATAGCCTTGCATTTCACTCAATTGTAACATGGCACCATGTCACACAACAAAATTCTTCCCACTTCTGGGCCAGTCATATTGCATGACTGTGTTCATCTAAGGAAAGTGCTAAATTACTGTCCCCCTGATTTTTTCTATACATCTGTAACTCTATAAATAAAGCAGTGAGTCACTTTGGTATCTCACTGATAAAACACTGAATTTGATTAGTGATCAATATATCTCTTTCCCCATGAGTATTATAATGAAAATATACCAGTATAAATATTTAGATTATTCTGTTTGAAACTGCAGTTAAGCTATTGATGTATTACAAGAAGAACATCAGCAAGGTACTGTATGATTGTGCGATTTTCCCTTCCATTGATACATTCAGTTGAGCATAGTAAAAACACAAAATGGTAATACATATATTAGAAGGCTCCTCAGTCTGACAGCAAAGTATCATGGCAACAGCAAAGGAGAATACTGAAGTGGCCTTGTGTCAGATACACTGTTCCCTCTGGTCGCACCTTCTGGATTTTCTGGTTTCTCAGTATCTTGTAATATAAATTAAAGCACCTAAATAACCTCAGTTTAGTCCCCAGTTTGGAAATACTAATAAATTTCTGCCATAAAACACATCAGAGGTACAGAGAAAACACACGTGGTATAGAATACACACACCACATAGTCATTGAGGTATTATAAAGAAATATTTGACTCAGCAGTTAAATAACATGCAAGTCTGAATGCGAAATTTATATACACCAAACAGTTTGCTCTGGCGTGTGGCAAATCAAATCCAGTTAGTACACCTGTGTTTGTAATAGGTGCCTATTCATGTCGAAGAGAAACCACAGCCCTTCCCTCTTCCTCACTGAAAATACCACTCCCTTCTTTTGGGCATAAAAGTGCTGTTGACATAAGAATCACACAGGGCTTAGTAATAATAAGGGTGTCCTACAAGAAAAATATAAACAAGGATGTCACAGTATCATTTCTACTCTGGAAATCCGAGAGGAGAATTTCCCCACATAACTATTCTATTTGAAACCTCTAAGAGAAAGGCGCAATCCACAACTGGTATTTTAGAAGAACTAGAGATACTGACAGCAGTCCCTAACCTGGAATTTAGTTTAATATTTGCTTATTACAAAAAGTAAAATTCCACTTTAAATCAAAGTTCATAAAAACGGTAAGAGGTACCTCACCTAACACAGTGGAGAGAGATATTGTGAGAGGGGAAGGCTTTGAGTTCTTCTTGACAACTGCATTTGGGTAGTATAAATCTTCCCTGGTTGCCCAGGATGCACGCCAGCACAGTCCCCAGCCCTGGCCCTTAAGTCTGAACACTGCTGGCATGCTGGTTTTGTGATCCTCCAGTCTGGGAATCTGTCAAGCATGCCATGATACTCATCCTTAAAAATAAAGAGAATTTGGTACCCAGCCATAAATTAGTCAGTGCCCTTCCACTTTTACAATAGTGGCCTAAACTGTTTGCTTTTCTCAGTGCCAGAAGAGGTCCAGCTAGCACTTATCTCCATTTATTTACAACAACCATTACAACTACTCTATTCCATTGCTGTCTACTGCTGGCCCTTTATAATAATATTTATCAGGTTCCAAAAGTGTGTCAAGCAAGGCAACTAATCGCACTTACACTGTCGTAGGGTACCTGTCGTGAAGTCTTGGTCCGAAGGGGGAAGAAAGACACACAAGACACACTAGGACGGTGAGACAAAGAGATGTCTGCCTGCTCAGCGCAGCAGGTAGCCTTTATTGAGCTTGCTAACTTCTACTTTCCCACACACACAACATAAACATATTCCCACAAAAACACCCAGGAATTTAACACCTGCACATTATCAAACAGCTTTGGCCTTGTACTGCCTAA
This sequence comes from Neopelma chrysocephalum, assembly GCF_003984885.1. Classification (NCBI taxonomy): domain Eukaryota; kingdom Metazoa; phylum Chordata; class Aves; order Passeriformes; family Pipridae; genus Neopelma; species Neopelma chrysocephalum. Next base: position 22,310,135 of record NW_020897691.1, read on the forward strand.
CACCCAAGGCTGTATCTATGGGAACATGCGATTAGCCTTACTTTTCTCAAGGGAAAGGCCTGACACCCTGCAAAACTTCAAGCTCCTCTACTTCCAGGGGGCTCGGGGGTTCTATGGGCCTGCCATCTCCCCCCACATTACACCTCTCTCCTGTGTTGTCCCTTCCACTGCCAATTCCAACTTGCAGCAATTTGAATGTAAAAAGCTTTACAGAATGCTCTCCTCAGCCAATCAAATCCTTCCACATCTCCATCTGTAATACACGTGGGTGACAACAAACCATTAAAATAAATATTAAAAATATTTGTTTTGGATAGTATGTGAAGTGTGACTTTCTGGTGTACTCTTACTGGGAATAACAGGAGATATTCTGGATAGGATTAAAAAAAAAAACCCAAACACACAAATTTAAGTGATTTAGGAGCTTACATACCAGCAAATTGCAGTGAAGTACTACTACACATCTACTTTCACATTGATTTTGCATTAATAAAGTCTTCTGTGTAACTTTTGATGGTTGCACTCTTAATACCTGTGAGATTGGTACAACTGTGCAGCAAGTCGCAAAGAACTAGGCCAGTATCACATCTGATCCAGTTTCACACAAACTTCCTCACACTCAGGAGTGTCTAATATCTATCTGCACTAGATAAAGGTATATTTAATCTCATCCAGATGGAATAACACAGCCTGATGTACAATCATATGCTGCCTTGAGGACACATTTTAGCAGATTCAAGGATATAAACACATTGCTGAGACCAGCTGCTAGAAAACTCCCCGAAGGCTTTAGCATTCATCAGGCCTGCATTAGTTACAACATTTTCAAGTGTTGCAATGGTATCTGTAACCTTCAGGTTACAATGTAAAGAGATGTCCGTTGATTTGACTTTCAGGCAAGGCTCAAATTCACCGTCTCTGAATTTTAATTGTCCTGATTACAATATGTTTGGGTCCTCTGCTTTCTTCAAATATTTAAGTCAATAGAATTTTCCTTTGTTCTCAGGACGTAAAGTTGTAGCCTGATTTTACCAGGCATGTATTTCATTGTGCTTTTAGCCAGAAAATATTTGTACATCAAGATTTCACTCAGTGAAATTATGTTCCCTTTTCTCTTTTGTGCCCAAACAGAAACTGAATGGGTTTTTCTAATTTAAAAAAAAAAAAAAAAAAAAAAAAGGAAAAAAGAAGTGTACATAAATACAATGTTTTGGCTTGGGTTTTCTGTGGTTTAAAGTTTTGAGAGTTTCTTGGTTCCTTTTTTTTTTTTGGCTTCTCACATATTGTCATGGTTTCAGCAGGCCCAAAATCCAATTCTGATTCCTAGCCCCCCACCCACATCTCAACCCCATGTGAGATGGGTTTTCCAGACAAAAACACGAGACTCAATATGGGGGGAAGGAATATATTACAAAGACTATACACGTGAATAAATACTATAATACATTACAAACAATCTTAATTCTATATCTATCTCTACCATGACAATAATATTTACAATGGGCCAAATCTCTTCTCCCTCCAAATAAAAGTCCAGGAGAGAAGAAGAAGAAAAGACCCCTTCCAGTCTGTGAGCAGCAGGTCTTCCTCTCTAGGCAGCAGGCTCTCTTCTTCTCTTCCACCAGAAACAGTTGCTGGCTCTCTGCCAGCACACACGAGGGAGGTTTCCAAGTCTCTCTCGGCCCCCGTCTCTAAACAAGGGGTCTTTCCATGGGCTGCGTAACCCCAGACACGGCCGCTACACCATGGTCATATCACGAAGCACCGGGGTCTTCGTGACGGTCTGGTATCTTCAGGGGAAATCAAGCCCCTGTGCAGAGCTCCCATGCTCTGCCTCAAAGATGGCTGCCAGCTTCTCTGAAGCTGGAGCAGGGGGGGCCAAGGTCACCCCCCACACACACACATTCCTTCGGCCGTCTTGGCTTATCTCTCAGGAGGCCATGAGCTTCCTAGCTCCTCTCAGCAGTGCATACTGCACTTTAGGACTCCTCTCAGTCCACCACCCCCTCCTCTTTCTCGGAGGGGTTTCTAGCGAGTTTGGGGGTTTTGGTTTATCCAGTTCTTACCCCGCGAAACTCTGTTCCTGCTGCTGGCTTGGTTCTCTTGTCCTGTTGCTGCTTTTCCTTCTCCTCAGACACCTCTGTGTCTGCCTTAGCTGCATACCGGCTTGTGTTGCTCCTTTTGGTCCTTATCAGTTGGCTCTTTGCCACTGCTCTTCGGACGCTGCTGTGTCTACTGCTGCTCCGTCTGCTCCCAGCGTCTCCCAAGGCTGCCTACCGGGAGAAATTCTCCCAGCTCTTAGCCACAGGCACTCAGCCCAGTTCTGAGTCCCTGCAGCCCCCCAACCGGGGGCTGGGGGGGCAGAGGCCCCCAAGGGGCCAGAGCCCCTTCTCCTCGTGGCCTCTACAACATGGCCACCTCTTCTTCTCCCCACAAGAACCACTGCTTCCTTTTCGGTCTCCAGAGATATGTTTATATTTTGCAGGAGCACTGATTGGTCAAGCCCCAAGGGTCACCACCCCCTGGGGGTTACCACTTTCTTAGTTTCAGGGGGAAAACCTGGTTCAAACCACTACACATATTAAGACAATTTGAGAAGATAGGTTCTCATAACTGTAGCAAAATACAGTGCTCACATTCTTAGTGTAGGGGCAATTTCTGACAGATGTATGCCAGGACTTTCAAATAAACAGTATGCATGCAGATATTGAATGTGCAACACTCAAGAATGTAAAAAAAGCAACTTGCAAAAAATTAATGCATAGCAAGAGACCTGTTGGTTCAGTACCGCTAATTCTTAACTCTTCCCCTTTCCCACTTCAGAGACAAAAGAGGCAGGAAAGAGGTATGCTGGGTTAGGAATGTAGATCTGGGTGTCATAGTTAAACCTGTACACAGAAGCCAGCTCCATAAAACAGGTAACAGTCCACTCAAACACTCCCTTTTTTCTGCTGCTAGGCTCACCCTTCTGCATGTTATGACACTGTGGGCATATTCCACCCAGGTAGTCACCTCAAGTGCTAAAGAGTACAACTAGTAGAGAGCAGTTCCAGAGTGTATAACATATATTCATTTGAACAAAAACGTCACATCCAAGAAACAAAACAGCTAGTCTATGTACTTAGAAGTAAAGAATGGTCAAGGAGTAGATCCAAATATATCACTCAGTTCTAGGTATTATGAACATGCAAAAAGGACCAGCAGGTTCATTCCAAAATGGTTTTCAACTGATGATCAGCTATAGCAAACAAATCTTGCTGTACAAAGTTTACACTCAAACATCTGAGAACTGTCCACCATCACCTTGCTTCACACAAATACTACAGTATTTGGAAGTCACTTTTTTATTACAGTACTGGCAAGTCATACAACCAACCCAATGACAGAGTAGGAAATTTGACATCACCTCCAATCCAAAACAATACCTCCTGGCAGCTGAGCTTCCTAACAGGCATACAGGAGAATGCTAAAGCATTTCTAGAAATAGAAGTTTTCCCTGAGTTTACAAAACAATTATTTCCCTTATGCACTGGTCCAGTGACATTTTGGTGCTTAAACAAATTGTGCTTCATCATTAGCATTTTACAAAGAGAAAATATAGCTAACAAATTACAAAGCACCTACGCGCACAGAATACAAAATTACAAGCCTGCACAGCCCACCTCATGACCACTAAAGCTCAATAACAAACTTACAGATCTGCAAGTCATTTATCTGTGCACTCCCATGGAACAGATTGATTATCCTGTTTCAGTTTGCTAAAATTGGAACCATCAGTGTACTGACTCTTAATATAAACTATCTCCTATTTAATCAGGGAAACACAAATGAAGTAGAAATGAAACCAGCCAACATCTGCCACCAGGAAGAAGGGAATCAAATACCGTCCTAAAATGAAGATTTCCACGGCAACAGCTAATTTATTTGCTAACCCCAGCATTCATTTATGCCACCTCTGTTGCAACCACTGATGTGTGTGAAACACTAACCTTCATCACTTCAACTTGCAGGTCTTCATTGAGTGAAGGAGTCACTTTGACGGCATTCAGCATCTGATTAAGCAACTGTTTCTCATCTGAGTCTGTTTCCACGGATATAAACCTCTCATCAGACAGCAGCTTCTGCAGAGAGAAAATGGCAATGTACAGGTTGAGACAAAACTGCCTCTGCCCAATTCTTCCGTAAACTACTGTAACTAACTTATTAGTGCTTGGTACTACAGTGGTAAGGTTTTTACGTAAAAATTTTAAATGGAGCCAATAATATAAAATGCAAAAATACAGCAAAACTGGGAGACGTGCCATGAAGCAGGGGTTTGTCAACATCTTTTGAGTCAGTTGCCATTCCGGTACATCTTTCCCCATCCTATTTCACCAGTGTCCAGAAGAAAGTGGACATCAGTAACAGATAAATTACTGCAAGTAATGCCCTCAGCAAAACATCTCAACATTTTAGAAGTGGGGAGAGAGTGGAACCTTTGCAGCTCCTCAAACCTTAAAACAACAAAAAGCCCCACTCGGGCTAGTATTCTGACATCAAACTAGTGCTATCGGATCCCCTGCCCAGCAGGTGACAGAGTCACCTATTGTCCCAATCATTCCAATAGGGTACAGGGTAAAGCACAGTGAAAGTGGCACTTTCGATCATGAACAAGATGTGTTTTGCATCATTCAGAAGTTGGTTAATAATGGATACAATCAAGTCCTTAAAAGGAAGGATACTGTGAGCAAGCGACTAACACAAACATACACAGGAGTGTGTTCAGTACAGACTGAATGAACTTCTGACTGAATATTTTAGACCAATCAGATTTGCTTTGCCTTGAAAAAGCCAGTATCTGAGCAACTATCAGCATGGTCAGTGGCACTACTTCCTTGGAGTTCTACTAGAAATGCTTCTTCTATTTAGTCTATAACCACCTTTATGGGTGCCTCAATAGTGGCAGGCATCCTGCAGTAGACATACCCACTCAAGGTTTTTTGCCAGTTCCCATCTTAGAAACTCCCATGACAGAGCAAAACTACCTTGTCTTAGATCCCAGGAACACAACCTTGCTGTGTCCCAGTGCAGACTTTGTGCAGCCCACTTCACCCTTTACATTTTGCATGACTTTTGTACTGATGCTCCTTCTCAGCTTCAACTCTGTAGCACATTTCACTGGTTCATTCCTTCTTACTTTCTATGCTTGTACTGGTTTTGGCTGGAATAGTTAATTTTCCTCATAGGATCTCACAGAGTGCTGTTCTGGATATGTGACCAAAACAGCATTGAAAACACACTCATGTTTTGCTATTGCTGAGCAGAGCTTAGACAGTATCTGTTTCTCAGACTGGCTGCCCAGGAAGTAGGCTGGGGATGCAGAAGAGTTTGGCAGGGGATACAGCTGGGACAGCTGACCCCAACATGACCAAAGGGATATCCCATACCTTATGACACCATGCTCAGCAACAACAGCTGGGGAAAAAAGGAGGAAGTGGAGAAGACAGGGACATTCAGAGTTATGGCATTTGTCTTATGAAGTAACTATGAGGCTTAATGGAGCCCTGCTTTCCTGGAGATGGCTGAACACCTGCTGGTCCATGGGAAGAAGTGAATGAATTCCATATACGCTTTTGCTTGTGCATGCAGCTTTGCTTTCCCTATTAAACTTCATCTTAGCTCACAAGTTCTCTCACTTTTTGCCTTTTGATTCTCTCTCCCATTTCCGTGCAAGGGAGAGAGTGAGTGGCTGGGTTTGGAACTGTCAGCCACAGTTAACCTACAACAATGTTTTAAAGAATTTCCCACATATCAGTACATCAAGCGTTTTAGCGCTGTACTGCCTCATGAGATTTAACTCAAACTGCAGTGAAAATAATGGGGTTTTCTATATAAAGGAGAATGTTTAGTTCAGTATGGGAGATATGGAGCTATTGGAGAGAGTCCAGGGAAGGGCTGCTAAGATGACAAAGGAACTGGAGCGTCTCTCTTATGAGGAAAGGCTGAGAGCTGGAACTATTTAGCCTGGAGAAGAGAAGGCTCAAAGAGGATACAATCGCCATATATAAATATCTGAAGGGGGGTTGCAAAGAGAACAGAATAGGATATTCTCAGTGGTGCCCAGTGACAGGGCAAGAACCCAGGCACAAACTGGAACACAGAAGGTTTCCTCCAAACATCAGAAAACAATTTACTGTAAGGGTGATCAAGCACAGGCTGCTCAGCAAGGTTGTGGAGTCTCCATCCCTGGAGACATTCAAAAGCCATGTGGACACAAACTTGGGCAACAGCTCTAGATGACCCTATCTGAGCAGCAGAATTGAACCAGATAACTTCCAGAGGTCCCTGCTAACTTCCACTATCCTGTGACCTACCTGGGTAAATTTAAGTTGTACTTAATCTCATTTTTGTCTTTTATCCTATTTTTAACGTATCTCCCTATCATCGGTTGTGTGGTTTGCTTTTCTGCCCTTCATAAAACTTTACGTATCATAAATGCAGATGAAGGACTGTATTGTTGCCTGGATTACCTTTATAGACCTCTAGATAGGAGGTAACATTCTTATTTAACTGTTACCATACTGAAAATTCGCAACTCTGCAATTCCAGAACTCAAGTGTTACATGTAGCAATTTAGAAGAGTAAAAAGATGAAATTTATCCTCACTGAGTGTTCCCCAGGAAGTTACACTACAACACACAGTGGGTCACTTGTAATTCTTCCACTATTCTTTGCTGATCATGAGTTTGCAAAGCTCTTCTAACAGGCATACCCACACTAGTACAACAACAGACATATTTTTATTTAAGTCCCACTTTTCACTTTAAAAGCAACCTCCATTCCCCACTTGTCATATAGCTGAAACGCAGGGCACAGGATGTCAGAGTGGGACCAGAGTACTATGCTGCAAGAAGGTGATATATATCTTCTGGAAAAGCCAATAATTACTGAAACCCTTAAAAAACCACCATTTTCCTTAGCCAGAGCCTTCTAGAACCACTACAACCATTATGTGCCCCAATATGGGGCACGGACTAACCAAATATCTGACACCTTATATGCTGGATTAAATGAATTTGAGTGATCCACTTACATCCTTATACTCACTTCCAATCAAAGAAAACAGCAAGTCTTGACTCAGCTTAGTTTCTTAAGATGCTTAACAGTGGCAAGCTTACTGAGACTAGCAGAGGGACACACAAGGAAGAGTACATCTACATTTCAAAGTTAAAATCCAGGAACTCCTACCTATCTGCAAACATTTTTAGCTTCAGCCCTTACTTGCATCCTAATCTCTGAACACCATTACAGAAACATGAACATTACTGTTAGATCAACATGAGGATAGACACCTTTTCTGTCCTATTTTTCAAGAGAAAAGTCTAGCTTTCCTTAACATCCACTGCCTGTCAACACATCCCCACTCTAAAGCCATACCTGCATCCCTGCTAGAGCCTGTTGGGCCAGCTTCATGCTCTTGGATTCCAGAGCCAGTTGAAGAGGAAGAAGACACTTCTCCCTGAGGAAAATTAAAAAAAAAAAAATGAGAGGGAAAAATGGAACTAAAAGTGGTATTCAAGTAACATACTAGAAAGGCTGTATCACTTTCGGTAAGATCACACTTGCATACAGTAATCAAAGATAATTTCGCAACTCCATTAAAAGCTGGCATGTTTCTTCACACACTGTTAAGAATGGTCTTTCAACTGAAATTTCACAAAACACAACTGTTAGCCCTCTGTGTGCATACATGAATGTGCAAAGCATAAAGATGGTACTGATTCACAACTCACTAGTGGTCTTTCAACCCAGCGTGTTGAGCGTTACACTTCAGTCACTTACCTTCTGTTTAATATTCAAGTTTCCAGAAAAGTGGTTTCATAATCCACCTTCTATGAGCTGAGTTTTAGTCTATGGCTTGCTCTACAGTACAGTACGCCCTGTTGTGTTAGCTCCCTCCAGCTATAAATGGTGTAGACAAAAGCAAATGGATACTAACAAGCTTGGTTTACACTTGAATTGTTTTACAATTGGTTTACACTTGTTTTTGACTCAGTGCTCAGATACTAAATTTATTTAATTTATTAATTTAAACACAGCCTGGAACTGTGACTTCTCTCTTTACTCCTTGCTCCTTATCAGAGAAGGGCTGCAGCATCTGATGGACATGTAATAACCACAAACCCTTTAAGCAAATGCTGCTAGTTGGCAGGAAACTCATTCCTGATCAGATGCTCAGCCTATGTCCAACTGCAGCTCCCTGAAGATTTGCACTTTATTAGGTTACATATCATAACAGGCACTTATCTGTACATAGAGTCTATTTTTCACATTTGTGTAGACATATTTGCTTATGGTAAACTATTTGTGCCAGCTCTTAAGAGTCTCAGTACTCCAAATGTCTGCATTGAAGTTGTCTTAAGGGAGGATTAGGCTGGATATTAGAAAAGGTTCTTCACCCAGAAGGTGGTTGGGCACTGGAACAGGCTCCCCAAAGAAGCAGTCACAGCACTGAGCCTGAGAGAGTCCAAGAAGCATTTGGACAATACTCTTGGGCACATGATGTGACTCTTGGGGATGGTCCTGTGCAGAGCCAGGAGCTGGACTTGATGATCCTTGTGGGTCCCTTCTAACTTGGCATATTCTGTGATTGCACCCCAAGGAGCCCTTTGGGAATTACATTAATTTCCTCTCCATGAAGACAATTGTGTGCAAGGTAAGAAGAAAACAATTAGTTGAGACTCTTCTTACCCAACTGGAAATTCTTCCTTCATAACTAGCTAAGGAGAAACCCTAGGGTAGAGCAATAGTGATTACTGGAGTTTCAGAGCCATTGTCAAAGCTACCTAAAGTCACACACAGTCTGCCCATAACCTACTAACCTCACTCCAAAACAGTAAGTCTACAACCTGAACCTTCTTTTTAAAAACATTTAAATGGAGATTACCAAACACTGGCCATTTCACCTTTGGGGAACCCACCTTGTAACTCATTCAGTGGATCCTGGTTTGCAGAGGGGACTGATTTTCCATTCCAAAAACCAACTCTATTTTCAGTTTGTTCAGTTGTTATTCCTTTGTCTCCATCTTTCCCCAAAAAACCACAAATCACAAGCTACCCCAAGGGGCACAAATCTGCTATTTGCTCTTTGAAATGCAACCTCTTTCTTTAATGATAAATTAAAGACTTGAAAGTCACAAGCACGGCTCAGTTAAGCAATATAGCAAGCTTCTGTACTTGGAAAAGATTCTTGAGAATCTGCAGGTCTTAATTTTTACCTTCTTTGCAGGTTATGGCAACTTGTAAAAGGCCATTTGGCATAACACTACGGGAATCTTTTAAAAAGAAACATGAATACTAAAGAACTTGAAGTAGACTACATGTATATCTTAAAATAGGTTTCTAACTAAAAGGTAAACATTTGCTCCATGAGATATTCTGAGAAATAGGCAGGCGCAAAGCCTAATTTTTGCAGAAGCTCCTTTCTTGAATGTTTCTGGAATCAATTCAACTAGAAGGACTCTTGAAACCTGTGAGCTTAGCATCCAAACCAGCCTGAATTACAGAACATCTAGGAGATATTTCCTGTAAGAGTGTCATACAATCCAGACCTGCAGAAACTGCCAAAACATCTGCTTCGGAGTTCAGATAGCAGTCCTCTAGCCAGTACAGAGCTGGCTACCACCTATATATCTAATGCCAGCTTTGCTTGGACCTAAGAACATATACAGCCTGCAGGTAAACTGTGATAGCAAGGTGCCACAGAAATACATCTCTAATCCACAAATCACCTTTAAGTGTAAACTTTTACATTGTGACTTTGACATATTTCCTCTTTTAAAAAAATTTTCACTATCACCCTGTAGGGGAGAACTCACACTTGAAATTAGTAGATCAACAGACGCCAAAACAAGGCACCTTTGCATTAACCAGTACTCAATCATCCAGACACAGACAGGAAAAAAAAAGAAGGAAAAAAATCATAACAGTGTATATACTAACTGCAGGGATGCTAAAAGCAGATGATTATTTAGACCTCTATCTCTTCAGGGTTGAAAACCACTTTTCTTTTAGGCTTTCTGTAGATTGATGCAACAGCATATAAACATTTTGGGCATTATTAATACAGAAAAAACTTATTCTCAGATTAAAGTGGATGGAGACTGGGAGGAGAGGGGAAAAGGAAGGCAAAAGTTACTGGAGTGGATCCAGTTCAGTTTCACTATAATGAAGACAGGTGGGAGCTCCTATGGCTTATGTGTAGCTACCCTGCACATCAGCATGTTGCCTACCATCTGTCATCACATACTGCAATGAGCAGAGAACAATGAGAGCCTTGAAATATGTCCCAAAATGAAGAATAAAAAATTATAAACAGGAGAATGGAAATTAGAACAGATTCAATTAGACGAACTTCCCATCCTTGCTAAAAATGTTAAACTGAAAATCTAATTAAGGTTGCTGTAGAATGTGTTCCCACTGTATTCTTGGAGAAAATGAATTGTCATTGTGTCATTTCCTGTTCTTGTTACACACTCAGACAATTAAACCTTTAGCATTTCCATGCTAGAACTATAAAACACCTGCAGAGATACCTTAGAATGTTTGATTAGCTTGAGCACCTTCCACACTTCAGTTTAACCTGCCATTTAAAAGCATCATCTGATAGCATGAGAATACAGAAGGACATGGTAGACAATTCTCAGGAGAATGGGAGAGAATGATGTAAATTCAGTCAGTCCCTTCTAAGGTCTACCACTAAAAAACTGGATTGAATAAGGACACACAAGAGAGAATGCAGACCAGAATTTGGCCTCAGAGTGCAGTGAAGTAAGGGACTGAGGTTTCCTCTTATACCTTACAGCTGTTTTACAATTCCACCCTGTTTTGAGTGCTCCCACACCATGGGATCTCATTGCTTACTGCACCGTCTGCCGTTCTATACTGTTAAGTTACAATTCATTGAGGTTTTGTAATGCTACACATGTAAGACATTCTACATAAGTGAAGTTCTCAGATTAAGCTGGTGCACAACAATATACTTCAAAACACGTTTAAGAATGTTTTCCATTTACATAACGTACAGAAACTAGTTGCACACTGGAACTCTTAAATTGCACTCAAGTGTGGACATACAGTTTTAGGCACAAATGCCAACTTAACCCTGAATGAGATGAGTCAAATACAACACAGAGGGAGGATGAAAATAAGGGAGAACCTTTGACTTACAGAAGGGGAAGCTACCTGCCTAGGGTCAAGCAAAAAGCTCAGAGACAGAACCAAGTGTGTAATCCAAGATCAGGCTGTGCTTCCTGACCTACCCACTCCATGACTGTCAACTTCGCAAATGGCAGAATGAATCATGAGAATAAATAAATAATAAATAGCCTTTATATTCAGCACGCTAGGTTACAATGACCTTTCTAGTTGTCTGAGTTTGCCGTGGCTCATCAACCCTACCACTTTCCTTGCAGGTCTGGAACAAGGGGTGCTATGACACGTCAGCCAAAACAGACTGCCAAAAAGGTCAGAGAAAGACAGATTACTATTTGTAAGTAGAAAGATCATAAAAAATCTTTCTATTCTAATTGTAGTGAAGAAAGCCTTTAGTGAGCAGAGAATAATGGCTCATTAATTCATTCTCATTATAAAAACTGTAATGAAAATAGGAAATGGCCCAATCTTAACTCCTTCTTGTTAGTGCCCGGAACACAGTCTCACAACCTACCTTTGGCTCCTTGACTTAGGGAAGGGGGCACTATAAATGAGACATTTTTCCCTTCATGCAAATGGTGATAACCATTTTATTTTTAATCCCATTTCTGAAAATTAAAGATTAAAAATAAGACATGTCTCTGCATTATCTTCCCGTTGAAAAGTACATAGGCGAAGCAAAATTCAGAACTCCAGGGCCTTATCAACATGCAATTTGCGTACTGTAGAGTAATTCACAACCCAGTCAAAGAACAGATAAGAATTTAATTAGGTGCTGTTGCCATTTTCTGATACACTGTTTGTTAGGCGGGATAACAGTCACAGTCAGAGTAACATCTATGATTGAACAGAGCTTCTCCATCTTGGCTGCTTAAAATGAACAGAGTAGTACAGTGTAACCTTATTAGCCTCACTTACTCAAGAAGAGAGTTGGCCCATGATGAAAAATAAATGGTAGAGATGAATTCTCAGAATTCTGGAGGGACCTATAGCTGTTACCCTTAAATAAACCAAACAGAAGCAAACGCTGTCCTTACACAAAAGGGGATGATAATTTACGTAAAACAAATTCCAGTGCTGTATATATGAACACACATATGTATAAAAGTAGAAACTTCCTGTGCGAGCTTAGAGAACACTGATAAAAGATTCCACCAACAACTTTATGGTTTATAATAGAAGTACTTAAAACCTAGAGGAGGAATAGTAAATAAATATATCCTTTTTCAAGCAACAGCTCTTCGAGAAGAAGGGAAATTTTAAGTCCTTGCTTGCATTCTAGAGAAATTATTGATTTCATCTACTAGGGAAATATGACAAGAGTACAAATAGTATCAAAGTTAAGCTCAAAGAGAGGTTTGGAGTCCACAGTGCATAAATATAGGGCAAGTTCTCCTGCCTCCACCATGCAGGAAGTCAAACTAGATGACAACACACCACTCCAGTACTAAAATTTGTGCCTCTGTGCAAGTACAAGTTTGTCATTAGTACTTATCCTATTGCTCTAATAGGTCTCTAAAAGACAAAATCTGAAGACTTCCAGTTAGAAACCTCCTTTTCAAGAAAAAAAACCAACAAACCAACAATAAATTATCTTTATGAAGCTGTACCATTACAAGACGGTCATGCACATTAGACAACTTGTTACAGTGCTACATAAGAATGAACAAGCACTCAGTGTTGCAGTTTACAGGTCCTGAAAAAAAAAAACAGTTGGGAGACTGTTGTCATACTATGTAGATATAAATGCTTACTTGCTTCATCAGAGCCAGGATTTTACTCCAGTTACTCACAGGCATAGAGACACTTGTGTGCATGTTTCCCACATCAAGAGATTTGCCTCTCACGTAATCAGGTGAGGTTCCACATTTACTAATAAGTAAAATTATAATTTCTAGCTGAAAGCATTTTCATTTTTCTGTCTCACCACTTGCATCTTATTTTTTTTAAATCTCATTCTTTTCTTGCCTACAGAGTAAAAAAGCTCTTTGCTTTTATCCAGTTACAATGGAAGGCTTCTTTTCATCTGACTTGAGGTTAACTCTCCTTTCCATATCCAATTCTCTCACCTCAGCTGCTGACATCAGCTCTCTCTTGGAGTTCCCTCCAAGTCAGTATTTAATTTTTCCTTCCTCTTTGTTTTATGTATTCCCTCTTCCCTTCAATCTATTTGCTTTTCATATCAAGACACAAAGTAATCACTTCATTCAACACTTATTCAAACCTGCCTTTGGAGGGAAGTATATGAGTTGCTTAGCAGAGGATGTTTAACGACACAGTGAAAAGGAAGCGAAGAATAATGCCTAAATGTTTTTCAAACAGTTTCTTAGCTAGAATTTTAATAATTTTTTTCAACCTGGAATATTGAACGGCACTGCAGTTTAAAACTGCTTGTTATTAAAGCAGTGAGACAATGGCATTACTAATCTTTTTTATTTACATACTTTCCAAGATAAATGGATTTGCCATTACAGAAGAAGCACAGCTCTACTTATGGAAAAGCAAACGAGCAATTTAATCTTCCAGTCAACCTCATGCAGCCACGATCACAAAATTCATACAATTGTAATTAAGTAGCTCAGCACAGTCACTCAGCTGGAGAGCGCTTCTAAGGTCATTTGTTTCCTTGCTATACTGGCTAATAACATCTTGATTTCAACACAAAGTTCCTAGATAGGAGCCTGACAGTGTTGTCAAGATGAAAACAAAAAAGAACAAAACAAAAAATATAAGCACAAGGTGTGCCTTTACTTGAGAAGAGAGGAAGAGAGACAACAAAAGATTCTACACAATATTAAATAGACAAGGCCAAAATAATAATCAGATGCTGCCAGTCTCCAAAGCTCCCCTCTCTCTGATACGTTATCATCACTCTCCCTAGAACCACCCTTACAGACTTTTGCCCTTTGTGCACAAGGTATCACAGTAACTCTGCTCTTAAGGAATTTGATGACATGTAAACCTTACAAGATCTTAATTATATAGCAATCTGTATCCTGCAGGTGATTTTCTTTATTATAATTTGAAGTACACCATGAAGATGAGGTGAGAAGCAGAGTATCCATCCTTAGTGTACACCTCCTGCCTTTAAGTAGAGGACATGCTGGACTGGCTCAGCCTACAATTTTGAAAGCTTATCAAACTAGTCCACGAAACTTCTCTTCCCTCTAGTTGGTAAACTGGGAAAGGAAGCTAAGGATTTTTCCCTGAAAATAACAAATAAAGTGTCTTACGAAAATTAAAATTCCAGCAGGAGAAGTTTTACAATGCTGGGTCTAGGTAGAACTGAGGGAACGGAAAAGAGACATAGAGATACTAGAGCATAGAGAACTTGCACATTACCGTATTTTCTCCATCACAGTTGGATGGCCTACAGCGAGTTACAGAAGTTTGACGAAGAAATGGGAGAATGAGATACATTTCTGGTTATTACTGGTTACATTTTGAAGATCAATGCTGCAATCTGCAATGCCATTCAACTTTCACAGCAGTTCAATGCTAAATCTTGATAGACCTAAGGCATGGTTGTTGAAAATATCCCCACATTTGCAATGTATTACGTAATTTTATATTCACTGCACCTCAGCATATTCAATTTCTTAAGCAAACAAACATTCAAGGAAATGAAAGGTAGTGAATTTCCTGCAGCTTTGTTACTTTTCATGGAATGTAAATAAAAGAAATGTCAGAAATGACTTATTATTCCCACTAACCCTTTCATTTTCAAAAAAAAGAAAAGTCATGACTTGCACAGCATCACACAAAGACCACAGCAGAGTAAAGCATCATTTAGCAGGAAAACAGTCCTTTCAGTTTCAGTGCCCCTTTTCTTCCATCCCCTGGTTCCTGCCTGCCCCCCCCAACAATATTTCATTCTCTAAGGCAATTATCAACAGCCTCATGATGTTCTCATTTTCTTCTCCTCTGCAAGCACTAAAAGTAATCAAATGTTTAAAGCAAAGACACACACTGCTATCCCATTATCATCCTCAGGGCAATATTTCAGTTGCATTTGTTGTTAGAAGTTAGACAAACAGCTAAAACTACGGCTGCTCTCATCCTTGGCCCCACTCAGATGCTCTCCACTCCCACCCTACCAGCTCAATGAGGAAAATCAACTCTAGCCCAGCCAAGACCAGCACACAGTGGACTTTTGTCATAAATGTAGAACGAATTTTTTTTTTTTTTTTTTTTTTTTTTGGGGAGCCTCGGGAGCCGCGTGCGCTCCGCGCGCGCGGTTTACTCCCCTGTCTCAACCACCGCCGGAGAAGGGGAGAATGGGGGAGCCTCGCAGGCCGGAGCAGCACCCCCATGGAGGAGAGGACAGCTTCGGAGCACACTCAGGTTTCCCGTTCCAGGTTTGGGGGGGAGGGGTTTAATGGGGGGAGGCGAAGTGGGAGGATGGGGGTTCAGGGGAAGGGAGGGGAGGAGAGGGGAGGGGTATCGAGCAGGCCGTGGGGGTCCTCCGACTTGCAGGAGGTAGAGCGGGGCAGTCCTGTATCAAGTGTCACAGGTGAGCAGTGCACCTGATGATATGTGGTAACACAGTGAAGGAAGGATATGGTCAGGCTGGATAGTGGGGTTCCTTTACAGTGGTGGGGGTCCCGGCCAGGCTGGGGCCTTGATAGGCACCCCAGCCTTGGATGAGTGGGGGGGTTGGTTGGTTGCTTTGTTTGTCTGTTTGGTTTTGGCTCACCTGCGGCTTCTGCACAGCTTCGGCATGTTCTGGATGTGTCTGCTTTGCTCTGTTGCGTCCTGAAGGGGTGGACAGGGCGGGGGTTGTTCCTGGGTGTCTCCTTGAGATTGTGTATAGTTAGGTGATAGTGGGGTGGGAAGTGAGGGACTTGCCCAGATCGCTCTGACAGGCACAGACCATGTGTGCCCCTATGTGGTTGCAAGCTATGCTGGCGATAGTACATGCCTTCGGTAGGGTCACCCATGCCAGACAGGTCAAAACCGTAGGGTCAGATACATTACATTCTTGGGCAGGATGAGCTCGTTAGCCTTCTGGCAATCATCCTAGGAGAAGGACAACTCTAATCTCAAACCCGGGCAGATGGAGCTCGCTTAGCCCTGTAAGGCCATCCATCTAAGAGAAGGTCACTCTAATCAAACCTACGTCCTGAGGACCTCGCTGCCACCGTCCAAGCTTGCTCGGCCCTGGCAGATGAACCTTAGGATTAAAGGGTGGGTTCAGTTCCGCGCATACTGCATCTCACCTAAAAAATCCATTGCGCAGGCTTGAAGGCTTTACCCACATGCAAAAAGTCCTGCAGCGACGGGCGAGGGTCGAAACGGTAGGTGAAAGATGCACTGGGAGCCGCAGACTCAACCCTGCATGCAGGCGGTTCAGGATATTGGTCATTTGAGACTGACGGAGATGAGAGTCTCTTGGGGCAGCACCATGAACGACCAAGCAGCCTTTTCAAGGACAGCACTGCTTGCTCCACTCGGAGAGGGGCCTAGAAAAGGTGGCCTAAACAAAGCTCATCTCCACCTTCACCCGGTTGGTTAACCGCAGACCAACGGGCATCTTCTTCCAATGCGGTCGCACAAAGAGCAAAAGACAAAGGCACACACCTGCCTCCAAAGGTGTACCTAAACTAACTCTAGCATGTTGGAACATCAGAACCATGCTCGATTCTGCGAATAGCGGACGTCCTGAGCGACGTTCTGCCCTAATTGCCCATGAACTGGCTCGTCTCAACATCGACATTGCTGCTCTCAGCGAAGTTCGCCTTCACGAGGAAGGCAGCCTCAGAGAACATGGTGCCGGTTACACACTCTTTTGGTCAGGTAAGCCCAGAACCGAAAAACATCTCTCAGGTGTCGGTTTCATGATCAAAAACTCTATTGTCCCTAAACTCGAAAATCTGCCGACAGGTCACTCTGACCGCATTATCTCCCTACGCCTTCCACTAAACAACAAGCATCACGTTGTCATCTTTAGTATATACGCCCCAACTCTCCAAGCTGACCCTGCTGAAAAAGATAAATTTTACACTGACCTGCGCTGCCTTACCCAAAAGGTGCCCGCAGATGATAAGATCATTATCCTTGCTGATTTCAACGCCAGAGTAGGTAAGAATTTTGAAGCATGGAAAGGAATACTAGGCAAGCATGGTGTTGGAAACTGCAATGATAATGGTCGACTTCTGCTAGAATTCTGTGCAGAGCAACAGTTTATCATCACTAATACTATCTTTCAGCAGAAAAATAGTCTGAAGACAACCTGGATGCACCCCAGGTCTAAGCATTGGCACCTCATTGATTATGTCTTGGTGCGTCGGAGAGATGTCCGCGATGTCCTCCACACCCGCGTGATGCCCAGCGCAGAATGCCAAACAGACCATCGGCTTGTGCGCTGTAAACTCAACTTCAATCTCAAATTCAAACCCAAAAGGGGCAGTATCCCAAGGAGAAGACTTCAAGTTAACGATCTCCAATCAGCCACAGTAAGAGAAAGATTCCAGACAAATCTTCAAACCAGGCTCGAAAACCATCCCACAAATCCTGCAGATTCCTCTCCTGAAACAATTTGGCAGCATATTAAAAGCTGCATCCTGCAATCCTCTGAAGAATCCTTAGGGTTCTCCCTCAAGAAGAACAAGGACTGGTTTGATGAAAACAATCAAGAAATCCAGGACTTGTTGAGGAAGAAGAGAACTGCCCACCAAGCACACCTTGCACTGCCATCCTGTCACGCAAGAAAAACAGCCTTTCGTCTTGCATGCAGCAAGCTTCAGCAGAAACTCCGTGACATCCAGAACAAGTGGTGGACCGATCTAGCTGCAAAAACTCAACTATGTGCAGATACAGGGGATCACAAAGGATTCTATGAGGCCCTGAAAACAGCATATGGGCCTACGTACCAAGTCCAAAGCCCACTACTCAGTGCAGATGGTCAAACGCTTCTGACAGATAAAACCTCCATTCTGAATAGATGGTCTGAACACTTTCAGACTCTTTTCAGTACCAACCGTGTAGTACAAGACTCAGCAATTCAATCCATCACACAACAACCGGTGAAATTCGAATTGGATACTGCCCCCACTTTAGGAGAAACCCTCAAGGCCATACAGCAGGTGAAAATTGGCAAGGCAGCTGGGGTTGATGGAATTCCACCCGAAGTCTGGAAACATGGGGGCCTTGCACTTCATGCTAAATTTCATGAGCTTGTGGTGCGCTGTTGGGAACTAGGCGAACTACCTTCAGACCTCCGTGATGCAGTCATCATCACCTTGTATAAGAAGTAAGGTACTAAATCAGACTGCTCAAATTACCGTGGTATTACTCTGCTCTCCATTGCTGGCAAAATCTTGGCAAGAATACTCCTGAACAGACTAATACCCGCTATAGCAGAAGAAATTCTACCTGAAAGTCAGTGTGGCTTCAGAGCCAACAGGAGCACCACAGACATGATATTTGTTCTCAGACAACTGCAAGAGAAGTGTAGGGAACAGAACAAAGGTCTCTATGTAACCTTTGTCGACCTCACCAAGGCTTTCGATACTGTGAGCAGAAAAGGTCTTTGGCAGATTTTGGAACGTTTAGGTTGTCCCCCCAAGTTCCTTAAAATGATCATCTCACTTCATGAGGATCAGCACGGCCAAGTCAGATATGGCAACACACTTTCTGAGCCCTTTCTAATAAAGAATGGTGTGAAACAAGGCTGCGTTCTCGCTCCTACCTTATTCACAGTCTTTTTCAGCATGATGCTCCAAAGGGCCACAGCAGACCTCGATGATCAGGACGGTATTTACATTCGATATCGTACTGATGGAAGCCTATTCAACCTAAGGCGACTGAAGGCCCACACTAAGACCCTAAACCATCTTGTCCGGGAGCTGCTTTACGCTGATGATGCTGCCCTTGTTGCCCACACAGAAGCAGCCCTGCAGCGTTTAACATCCTGCTTTGCAGATGCTGCTGAGCTCTTTGGGCTGGAAGTCAGCTTAAAGAAGACAGAAGTTCTCCATCAACCTGCACCTCAGGAAGTCCTCCATCATCCCCACATCACCATCGGCCAGTCAGAACTCAAATCAGTCCAACAGTTTAATTACTTAGGCAGCCTCATCTCCTCAGATGGTAAGATTGATGGGGAGATAGACAATAGGTTAGCGAAGGCATACAGTGCCTTTGGAAAACTCCATAAAAGAGTATGGCGTAATAAACACTTGAAGAAAAGTACCAAGATCAGTGTTTACAGAGCCATAGTGCTGTCTACTCTTTTATATGGTTCCAAATCATGGGTCATCTACCGCCACCACCTGCGTCTCCTAGAACGCTTCCATCAACGCTGCCTCCGTACAATCCTGAACATCCACTGGTCAGATTATGTGACCAATACATCTGTTCTTGAACAGGCAGCAATCACAAGTATTGAGGCCATGTTACTGAGAACACAGCTGCGTTGGGCAGGGCACGTCTCCAGGATGAAGGACCACCGCCTCCCTAAGATCCTGCTTTATGGTGAAGTTGCCTCCGGCTGCCGCAAGAGAGGAGCTCCGAAGAAAAGATACAAGGACTCCCTGAAGCAACAACTCACCCTCGGCCATATTGATCATCATAACTGGTCTACTCTGGCCTCCAATCGGGAGACCTGGAGACAGACCATTTATAACGCTGCTGATGCTTTTGAGAAGGCACGCAGGATCACTCTTGAGGAGAAAAGACAACACAGAAAGAATCGAGCCTTGCAGAATATACCATCTAAGGAGTCTTTCTGCTGTGTCTTTTGCAACTGGACGTGTCTATCTCGTATTGGCCTTTTTAGCCACCAACGCGCTTGCAAAAAACGTGGGTAGAGCTCTTCCCAAATCTTCGTTCGCGAAGCCCAGCCATGATGATGATGAGAACGAATTTTTAGACAAGTCTATAAAAGGAACAGAGACCCAAGGCAGTGGCGACTATTAAGGTTCACTACCACAAAGAATGTCAGGAAGGGCAGAAAGATAGTTTCAGAAACAGCAAGCACTGCCCTTAAAAAAACAACAACAACAACAAACCAAAACAAAACCACAACAACAAAACCAAACCAAAAACATCACAACAAACCCACGGGTAAGTGTAGCAGAAATCATGCACCTTTGTCCATGACAACACTAAACCTTGCCTTGCTTGATACATTCATGAGTCAATAACCCTCACTAGCAGGTTTTTAGGGACTTCTGTATCTAGAGGCCTTCCAACACTTTTGAAATCTTGTCTTGACAGCAAGAGTTCAGACATGCGCTACAGAAACTGACTCTATACATCCTTTTCCTCTTCAACAGTGCTGTCTTTTGGGTCTCAGAACAGATGCAAAGTTTTGCAGAGATTATGTACCTGTCCATCAGAAGGGTCACTTACATATCCCAAATTAAACATGCAGATTGATTTAGATACTATATTACACAGTGCCACATCGCCTTTCTAGACACCGATCTCCTCCCCTCACCTACTCCTCAACATTAGAACTGGGAATGCAACATTTTAAGTCAAGACCAGTACATATACACCATTCAAAACACCAAATGGGCTACATAAATGCCCCCAAAAGTCTGGATTAAGGCTGTAAACTGCCAACACAAGACATGAAGCTCAACAATCCACTCTGCAACTAGAACCTCTTCTTGGCCACATGCCTGCCAGGGAACTCATAATCCACTTGCTGAATGCCAGACAGCGACCACGTAATGGTTGAGCAGCATGAGTCACATATCCAACAGTCACATCCAGGAGGAAAGCATAGGAGCGCTTAATGCCAGATGGTTGTGAGAGCAAGAGCTGGAAATGAAGTGTTTTAAAAAAGCAAAAGAATAAACCAGAGAGTGATATGCTAAAACCACTCCTCAGAGACAGCCATTCCTCCCCTCACAATCACTGTTTCTGGTCAGGGATCTGCTATACATATAGCTTGTCTCTCCTAGCAGAAAGAAACTAACAGAAAATATGAACAAAATTAAAAGATGGGAAAATACAAAAATGATGAAATCACAAACATTTCTTCACAATGGAGAAGCCAAAACACATCCCAAGACTCAAGATTCTTTAAGTGGATTAATTACCTGCAAAGCTAAGTGGATTGGAAGCCGCAATAGCATTGGTTGTTTGGTGATGATCACACCACAGTTACTGCTTTTATTATTTGTTGAGCACATGTAATGTAAAATGAGTGAGCATGTTGTTTAAGAGTTTATAAGCTATATATTTCTCAAGAAGTATGTCAAATGCAAAGCTAGAGATGCAAAAATAAGCAGCAGATTAGAACTACCACTTTCATTCCCAGATGCCCATGACCATAAAAAAAAAAAATGCAAGGAGGATAGATATTTCAGAGTTCACCTAAGTTTAAGACATATGTCTGTTCCTGACAGCTCTTCATCGCATTGGCCTACTGAAGTTCCCAAACTGCCCTCAAAAACTAGTGGCAAGACAACTACTACTGGGACACAAACAGAAGAGACAGAACTGGATGTAAGCTGGTTATTACAGAGGACCCTGCTCATCACTGACTTCTGACTTTCCAGCTGTAATCTCCAGAAATACTGATCATTTTTGAAAGGCCAATGTGAAATACAAGAAAGATTCAAGTGAGACTTTCTGGCACATGATGTAATCTGCATTTCTTCTGAAAAGAAGCTCCCTCAGAAGTCCCAACCAACCTCCTCCTAGCAGCACCAAGTCTGTGCTGGTAACAAGTCACTAAGTTTTACATAGCCTATAAGGCATGACTTAACTTCATAAAGCATTCCAAGAAACTCCGGTAAACGCAAGTTTTTTCAAAGCGGTATGTGACTGGCAAGCGCTGTCTAGTCTCTTATTTTATTCTCTGATATGGTGATAATCCTCATGAGTACTAAACTGCTCTGATCAAACATTCTTTTTCAAAGCTTATTTTCTTGTGTCTGTTCAGTTACCCTTAACAGGTCATATTTCAGGCTCTAAAATCACAGTAGAGGAACTGGCCAGGGATTAGCCAAGAAGAGAGCCTTATTCAGTGTATGTTGTTGGCCCTAGGGAAGAATTTGTCATCTTGAAAATACTGAAGTAAACAGAGCCCAACTTAGTAGCAAACAACTGTTTGCTGACAGACAACTCTTAAGCTATTTTCTGTGTGATCAATTTACCAACTGAAACATGAGCACATCAATTCCTTTTATCTAATTCATGATTTAAGTCATCCATCCAGCCTCCTTAAGGACTTAGTATATATCCAATCTTTACAACTCCTGTTCAGAGAAAAATATCATCATACGAGGCAGGTAACAAGAGACTAGTTAACAATAGATTATGTGATTCTCCCTCCTCAAGAATTCACAGAACATCTACAACAAAGCCTTGAACAGACTTCAAGTAATTTACATCTTGATCCACTTTAATCTTCGTTACTATCCCAGACCTTGCCCAATACTCTGATCATAAGCTAAAAGTCCCAAAAAGTCACACATATTCCTATCTCAAGGCAGAGCTGACAAGACTCTGTGGGAAACTCCGTATTTGTTGGAGATTTGTATTTCTTTAGGAAGTGAGACATTTAAATAATGCTCCTCACTAGAATTAATATGCAAGGTCATTAAGTGGTATTTGGATTCATAAGTCCAATTAAAGTTCAAAGGAAGCGGAACAGCAAAATAGTCTTATTTAGTTCCCTAAAGATATACCCTACACATCTCTACCAAACTAATTAAAGAATGACATTCCAGGCTGAATGTCCAGTCACTGGGACTCCCTTGGGGAAAAAGTTCTCCAGGTGCTCCCAAACATAGCAGGCATGTGCTATATAAACTGCTACCAGACACGTGCTAGAAATGGCTCCCATACAAATGCAAAAGCTAAAGCCCCTAATTAACTGCACACACATCAGAGATCTATAATGTGGTCTGCCTGGTGTTCAGTAACAGAGGTCCAACACAAGAGAGGAAACTATGGATAGGTTAGGAGCAAGCCGGAACACAGAAATGATCTACCTCAACACTATTGTGGAGACAAGTATGTAGCTGATATAATACATGTTAAAAAACCCTTGAACTCAAATGGGTTATAGTCTGAGGAAATGCAAAAAGATACCTTGTCCTCCCCATTCTCACCCTAGGATCATGATCTTACAAGATAACATTATGAAGAACCTCTACTCATCTGGAACTGGGGTGTCAAAAACAGCAAATGGCTTTTCTTTTTATAATTTAAAAAAAAAAAAGTGATTATACAGTTTACACACTCTCATTCTTGTGAGCAGTCTTCATTCTTCAGTTCCAGAAGGAAAAGAACTTAAGCAAGGTCACAGCCAACCTGTTAAACGGCAACAACATCAACACAACTCACTAGTGGAAGCAAGACACTGCTCTGTGGAGAAACAGAACAATACTGACTAGAGTACTTCCTTGATTCATTGTTTTTTAACCAAGCCAGTATCTATCTCAACTGGACATGGCAGCTCATAAACCTGTTCTCCATCCCTATGCAGTATGGATGTGCTCTAGATCAAGAACTTCACAAAATACCCTGTAAAGAAGTGCTGATGTCTTTTCTTTATATCCACTATATTCTAAGGACACACCAAACTTTACTACTAAACAGGTTGGAACATCCTCCCCCCACATACAGTACTCAAAATTCAGCTCATAAATATATTATTTCCTGAACTATTTGCCACACTGCCTTTAACACTTGCTGTATGTTGTTGCTATGGATCTCTGATCTGAGTTGTGGACTAGGGTTAATTAGTGGAAAGATTCACTCTAGTTCTAGTATTACGGAATATTCCAGAACACATTCCCATGCTCTGTTACTACACTCAAAAATATTATAGCAGAAAGTGTGAAGCGCAGATGCAGATTCCAAGTGGATGAGCAGCCAGAGGTTGACCTGCATTACAGCAGGTGATACAACCCGCACCTGATATAAGTCGAAAGCAGGAAAGAGGCATGGTTAGAATGTCTCCATCCTGTATCTTGGCTGTATTTCTGGTCATAGCCACCACTCTACTTTCAAGGCTATTCTTTTCTAGTGTTAGGAACCAAGCCATCAGAGTGCTGCTCTTTAACAAATACCAAGCAAAGAAGAATTTTTGTCTAATTTGCACATCATGTAGGTGAACTCCAGCCCAAGATGTGGCTCAGTGTGCTGATCCAGAGCCTGGTGGTAGCTTGTTATCAGAGAGGGAAGAGTAAGTTCAGCAACAGGTCCCACAATGTCTGTGGATGTGTGGCAGAGGCCCTACAACAAAAGCTTTTATTCAAATTCTCCCGTGTACCTTCTACTTTGCAAAACATTCAGTAATAATGAGAGCATTGTTACTGACAAGTCTAACGTTAAGAGTTTACTTCACATCGACACCGTGAAGGCTTTAGTTTTATTTAAAACGATTAGGATTTACAGAGGAAAAAACTAAACAAATACATCATTAAGAACACTGGAAGAAGAAGAGAAAAAGGTAGACATATCGGTAAAGAGGTAGTAGACAAGTAAAAAAGGAAGTAGTGTAGTAATAGCTAGTTAACTAATTCACAGGGAATGACAATAGCACTTAAAAAGAGAGACCATAAAGATAGAGGCTGATAAAAGAGAAGATGAAGAGCCAAGTGTTCTCCAGCCACAGTGACAAGTAAACATAATTCTAATGGAGGTACTGGGAATTAGTCATCCAGTTGTTTCCAGTCTATGTTGGAGATACATGTGTCTGGCACTGGTCATGTCAGACCTGTGCTGCATCCATCCCTCACTTCATTGAGGCCTTTTGTGGACTGCAGCTGATAGGATTTTAGAATGGCAAAAGAACTGCTCTTATACCTTCCCTATTTAGTGACTGCTTGACTGAGAGTAATATTGTGATAAAAAAATGGCACCTCTGTCAGCAGGTCTTAATAGATATCGAGGAGGACTACAGGACAGGCCGCACATCCAGCAAAACTCCTATATACTCTTTTATAAAAACTCAATCATCTCTGACTAAAGTACTTCTGAATAAAAAGGGGTACCTTTGCATCTGACAGACTTCAATCAATTTCTTCCATGGATTTGTTGAGGTGCTTTTTGCACTTACGTAATTTTTTAGCATCCATTACGTTCTTTAATAAGGCAAGCCTAAATATTTCACATCTGAATGAATTAGGCTGTGTGAAACAACATCCTTCTGTTTTAAACAGTGTGCTTGCTAGTTTCTTTTGATGATTCTCAATGGTTCTGCCAGAAGGGACAATGAATAATTTTGCATATCCGCTTACTCCATAACAATCAGAATTTCCAAAATGAGATCTTGTGCACGTCCCCCATTTTATAGGTGTACAAATGGAGGCAGGAAGAAGGAAGAAGGCTTACTCAAGATAATCTAATAGGCTAAAGGAAGAAGTAGGCATAGAAACTACATTATTTTAGTTCTTAGTCAGTCTTAGTGTCCTAGCTATATGATAACTTTTCAGTTTCCAGAATTTTTATTTTCAGTAAACAAAAACTGATTTAGATTTAAAAGAAAACAAACACACCGAGAAGGCTGGGAAACGTTATCGTTTATACTGAAAGCTGTAATTTAGAAGGAAAACTCTTCAGACCGTCAGGCAGCCCTCCTTTCTAACCAGTGTCACCACTATACATACCCATTTTAACACATTTCATTCATGACCAGAGGCCAAGAGATCATCAGAAAGTTATCAACTACTATCAGCATAGACACATATGTCTACAAACTAAAGAAATCACAAAGATTCAGCCCCCTCCCCTGTTTAGCTCACTTTTAATTCAATTTTTTGCATCACTTTTACAAATACTGACAGCTCCACAGGATTCGACATTAAATGTTCTTACCTTAGCTGATATGGAGGTATCTTGATAGCAGCATCAGGAGAATCCAAGGTTTCTGTATAATCAAAGGAAACAATAGGACTTTTGAAAGAAACTTCTGAGTTCAACCACAGGGTGCCCAATGTAAAGGCATGGAGTACCATTTTTTCCACTTTCACATATCTGCACTTTGGCAGCACAGATACTAAAACTGGAACAGTATATGGGATATTTGCACAGCTTCTGTGCAAGAGTAACACACAATTAATGAAGCAATCCATGGAACATCAAGATGAAAGGCCAGTAATAAGATAGCAACAAGTATGAATTATCACAGAATGCTGTAGCTATGTATGGATGAAAAATAAAACTTTAAAGCAGTTGAAAGCATCACAGTTATGATGATGTAACTTAGGGGTCTTGCTGACGAGTGCTCCAGGTTCCTAGCATCAAAAAACACTTCAAGCCACAAACAATCTTGCAAAATGGGTGGATGCTGAAATGCACCTAAGCTTGTATTCCCTTAAAAATGAACTCGTTATACTGATCATTTCCATTATACAGCAAGGATAAAAGAGCTCATGAAATCCAGTAAAACAAAACTCCTAGCTTTTAAAATGCCCGAACACAAGCCAGTCGTAAAAACTATGCTGGATGTTTTTTCACGATGATTTAGGGGAAGGAGGGGGGCTTTTAAGGAAAAGACAGCGCCCCCCAAACATACAGGGAAACTGACAGCTACTGATACCCGTATCTGCCTGGCAAGCGCCACGAAACAGACCCAGGAGGTGGGGAGGGCGAGGGACACGGATACTCTCCGGGACCGGCAGCAGGTGCCACGGCCTCTTCCAGCAGCGCGGAGCTCCCGGGCATTTTGAAGAGCCCGAGGCGCTCCGGTCGCTCCCCACCCGCCGGAGGCTAAGCGGCCGGCGCGGAACAAGTTTGCTGAGGTCTCCCTGCCCCCGCCGTTACAAAACCTCTCCATCGGCGGCTCCTGCCCCGCTCCGCTCCCCGCCGCAGCCCGGCCGCGGCGGGGTCAGCCCGCGCCCCCCGCCCCGTACCGATGGCCCAGGTGCAGCTCTCCTTGATGGCCCTGTGCTTGCTCCCCGACGCCTCCTTCTGCAGCTTTCGCAGGATTTCTTCCATCTTGCCTCCCTCGGGATCTTCGCCTAGCCGCGGGGGAAGAGAAGCAGGCGGCGAGCAGGAGGAGGAGGAAGGCGGTGCGGGCGGCAGAGCCGTGCCGAGGCTGCCCCCGCCGCAGCAGTGCCTACGCGGGAGCGGAGCGCGGCATCCCGCTGCCGCCCCGCCGCCGCTGATGAATCACGCCGAGCTCCATGGCGGGGACACGTCAGTTGTTGCCGCTGCGGAGTCCCTCCTCCTCCTCCTCCTCTCCCACCCCGGGCAGGGCCCGGTGGCGCAGCGGGGCTGGGGCCGGGCCTGGCCCTGCCCGCGGGAGCGCAGGGACTCTCTTCCCGGCGGGAAGGCGGAGAACCCTTGGAGCAGGGCCGGCGCCGCCGGAGCCGGACCCTGCGGCGGCAGCAGCCCCGCGGGAGGCGCAGGGGGCGGGCAGGCGGGTCGCCATGGCGACCGGCGGCGGGGGGCGCCGGCAGCCCGGCCTGCCCGCCCCCGGGCAGCGGGAGGGGCGCGCTGGGGCCGCCTGAGCCTCGGGCTCCGCGCGTCCAACGGGGCACTCGCGGGGTCGGGCCGAGGTGCTGCTCCCGGTCCCGCCCGGCCAACCCGCTGCTGAGCGCGGCCCGGGACTGCAGGGCAGCATTCCTGCTCCCCAGCCCTGCCAGCCCGGCTCTCTGCTCCCGGCAGCGCTGCCGCAGCGCAATCCCTCCGGCCCGCAGCGCAATCCCTCCGGCCCGCAGCGTCCTGCGGAGCCGCGGGCGCTGTCGCACCGGGGCAGATACAAGAAGCCAGGCCTGCACACCGCCGTGTGTGCCGGCTCTGGTTATCCCCTGAAATGACTAGGGTCAAATAAATGGCCGTGAGCCCTGCGGGATCTACGCCTCTCTCCCCAGCTGGCAAATGCAGAAGGTCACGACTTGTCACTTGTCTGTGCCTTGAAAAGAACGCACACCCATGTGCCCCCCATCAAGCCATCCCCCAGGGGAGAAAACAGCCACTCCGCTGGCTCAGACCGTCCTCCTCACGCTTGGGAATGCTTCCTACCCACCAAACCTCCTGCCTTCTTCAGTTTGCTGTTCTTTTGCCTTATCTCTAGTTTATACAGTACTTGCCCTTTTTGTGACTGCATCGGTTAATTGAGTGTTACAATGGCGTTGTCTTCTTGCAGAATCTCTCTAAAAAGATACAAGAGGACAAGCAGACAAGGAAAAAACCCCAAACAGATAAGAAAGGCATTCCAGGTAGCAGCTGGCAGTATTAGCAGTCTCCTACTGCTAATTGGAAGAGTACCAATTGTGAATTACCAGGCAGAATATTGGCACCTGATGAATCAGCCATAGCATTTCCCACAGGATATTGGGCTCTCAAAGGCTGTCCCTTATCCAAATACTTACAAGGGCTCATCCTGTGTTCAGAAGTATAATGAATGCATAATCCATAGTCGTCTTTTAAGGCCAGAATGTAAAACTCCTCTCTGAAGAAAATGATTTAGAATGATGCCAGAAAGGTCTAGAGGTGGATAGGGAATGCCTATTGCTACAATAGTAAGGATTAAAAAACCCAAACAACCCCCAAAAACCCCCTACCCAAATAAAAAAACCCAATCTCTAACAGAAGTATGATTAAGCTTCCAATTTCAGGGCATAAACCAATCTCCAAGAAACCAAAAGTACTTTCCCAAAGTTTCTTGTCTCTGCCCATGGTCTGACACCTTCCTTGGAATGAAAAAAATGGTGATAGCTAGTGGCTGGGTTTGTCAGGGCACTATGATGCTATAAGTCAAGGCTCAAGCTGAAGTGGTGATGAATTGTTTCCCCACCTAAGTCCTTCCTCTTTATTCTGTGTTGTGCTTAGAGCAAATGAGCATGAGGGTCGGTTTCTGTCTTTTCAAGGCTTTGTTTTTATTTTTCCTTGGGGGAAAAACCAAAATGGAGTGTGATGGTGTTTGAGGTATTTTTAATGTAGAAACAATGTTCATCTGGACCTCTAAAATGCTAAAAGATAAATATGTATCTATAAGTTGTAAATAATTAATTGCTTATTTTCAGGGAACCACTGATGAAACTTAATTAATTTTTAATTTCAGATTATTTTCTAACTGTATGCATCATCAATTCACTGGTTAATTTCTCTGTGGTCTCTACAGGAAGGTCTTTGCAGCTGGAATCTTCACCGGAGCTAGTGTTTTCATAGATGCTCGATGTCACTGAAGCAAAATTTGTATTTGTATTTCACCTGCTGTCCAATGTCTTCAAGCAAAATGGGTTCTGTGCTGCCAAACACTTTTTCTCTGTAGTTATGTCATCGGATTGAGAGAAACAAAGGGTGTGTTCAGGCTCTCTAGAGCTGGTAAGATTATGCAGATGGAAAAGGTAAGCCATGATGACTCTTCTTGAGCATGTCAGAGTACCATGAGTCAGCTTGTTGACTCTTTTAATGTGAGGCCCTCCGTTTTGATATGAACAGGACTCCATCAGTCCTTGAGTCTGTTGTCTGTAGTAATCACATAAATACGCAGTAACCATGTCCTGCTGAAAGTCAGTCACTGAATACGTTTTGCTTAGGGAGGAGGTCATGTTTAATCACGCACTTTGGACTCCCCTTCAAGGCAAGTGGCCTTGAATGTCACAATATCTGGAAGTCCAGGGACAGAGTAGGGATGATAGAAACCTCCTGTCTTCTGCCATGAAGAGACAACTAAGCTTTCTATGGTCACTCTTGGAGTTCACAAGTCCTCCTTGCCTTGTCCTGGCTGTTGAAAGCCAGCAGCCTTCTACAGTGGTAGAGGCTACCTAGGAGTCAGTTCTGATGGTTCCCTGCACAGCTGAAGCCTTGTCCAACTGGAAATCAGAAGGCTCCTGTGCAGATCTGGTATCTGCAGGATGTAGTGGTCATATATCACTAAGATGCAGTGGCAGATATGCAGTGTGCTTTTGTAACTCTCATCTGGCAGTGCTACTGATCTTTTGCATTATGTGAATGCCGATTATATCCTGGGATACACCCAGAGCTCTGAAGACAGCCAAGAAGTGTGTAAGCAAAGTCAAGCTACTCAAAATACCCAGAGTAATAGAGTTCTATTGGTTCAATTCTCTGTCTAGGCTAGTGAGCAGTATTTGCTTGACTTAGAGATCTCGATGCTACTATGTGTCTGGTCCTTCCAGTAGCCAAGGAAGGCAATCTGGTCCTCGTTTAAATCTCTTCTGATAACATATAGACATATTGTACACCTGCCCTGTCATTCTAGTCTTTGAGGTCCTAAGAATGAATTAAAATATACAGTGGAAAAGTGTGAGACAAAGGCACGTTAGACTGTGAGATAATCACATATATTTCCTATTAGTTATTATCACTCATGTTTTGTGAGTGTGCTTAGGCCATTTCAACAATATACTTGGTCGAGATCTCACTGTATGCTGCAGATGCTGGAAAGTGTGCACCGAAGAGATGAGCTGTGTCCCTTGAGAACTTCCTTCAAATTGAATTACAAAATATTAAGAAATTCCCTCTAATGACAGGAAAAACACCTTGTTCCACGGTTCAAAAACATTGCTTAGCCAGATTTTTCAAAATTAGTCTTCCCAGAATCACCCCTATGACTGGACTGATCAGATTTTCAAAAGAAGCTTAGGCTTAGTTTTGCTCAGGAAGTTCTGTACACTTGAATCCCTTTATATAGGAAAAAATTGCTCAAAAAATTTGAAGATTGTAAGTGGAAGATGGGCTCATCAGCACCTTTGTGACACCTCATACCAGATTGGAGGTACCCTTCCTTCCCTCTCCCAGAAGGCAGCAAGACTCAGACAAGCAAGACCCTTGTCAGGATATGTTTTCAGTTTTGATTGTCTAGACTGTAAGACTGTAGCCTTAGATGCTTAATAGAGTTAATTTTTAGATAGAATACTGTTAAATTAGAATGAGGCCTTGCTTGCTTATATTAACTTGCAGACAAGATATGGTTAACTTTATAATGAGGATTCTAGCAGAAGCAGAGGCCTTGGAGTTGCAATGAGGAGCTTTGAGAGGGACCTTGTAGATTGTTAAGGGAGACTGAGAGAAGGAGACAAGATGAAACCGATTTTGAGGTGAGTGGCCATTGCCAGCACCACATTCCTTGCAAAGTTGGAAAGGTCAGAGCCGAGGAAGACTATTACTTCATCCAAAAGACCCCCAAATGAAGATCCTCAAGGGGCGTTCTGAGGCAGAGTTGGAGGTGTGGTGTATGTTAATGATTTCCCCTCCCAGTTTTCAGGAATTTGCTGACATGGCTAATGCATATGTAACACAACTAATGCATATGTAACATTGTATCACATAAAAAGGGCTGAACAAAGGGAGTAGGTGTGCATGTTTTGGCAAGGCTACTCCCCATGCACCCAATGCTGTAAATAAACATACCTGCTTCAATAGCCTTTGTGAGTTTTGGGGTTTGTTTCCGCAAGTCACTACACAGTGAATTACCAGAGGCTATCCGAGGGCTCAGTGAACTCCTTCCTGAGCTGGTGCTGCTTTCCGCATCCTCCACAGCGTGACCTTTCTGAGCAAAGACAAAGCACTGCAAAGCACATTGAGCATGGGTGCTGCTGAGTGCAGGGATTACAGAGTTAGGGAGAAAAGACCTCTGAAGTGGGAGCTTTGAATAAACCTAGCATATATTCAGAACTGTCTTTTCCATACAGCCTCACATCATTTATTCTGTAAAGAACAGTTGAAGCAAATGCAAAGTCTTGAGATCCAAGTCGAGGTAGAAATACAAGACAAGAGTTTCTGGCCTCGTTGAGATATACATTCTGCAAAGACAGCTGAAAAGCAAAAATCCCCATAACTGCCTTCAATTTACCATAATCTTCTCATCTCCCTGAAGAGTTGCAAAGGCAGTTGATGAAGGTATCAGGAACACAGAACAGCTATTCTGTGTCAGATCAAAGTTCTTTTTACCTGGTAATATATTTCTGAGAGAAGTTAGGTGGATATTCTTAAAGAAAAGGTACTAAAAACATAATGCCCCTTCCTCTGGTAAACTCTCCATGTCTCTATTAATTTGCAGACTAGGTACTTCCTGAGACAGCAGTTTTATCCTCATGTATTCAGTAATACCTGAAAGATTTTTCTTCTGGGATTGTATCTAATTCCTTTTGAATCTTTTTATGCTTTTGACCTACACAACCATACTATGGCAGTAAGTTCCACAGCTGAGTTGCACGTAAACAAAAGAAAATATTTTTTTTGTAGAGTTTTAGCTTCTTTTTCTTGGGTTTTTGATGCTACCTCCCTTATGTGCTGTGAGAAGCATTGCATAAGCATTCCCTGTTTTCTCCCCGCAATTCATGACTCTTCATACATTGAGTGTGTCCTCCCTCAACTGTTTTTATTCCAGTCTACAATGGACTATGCTATTTAATCTTTCTTCCTAAATGGCCTTTGGTCATACTGATTGTCCTTCTCTGTACTAATTCCAGTTCTTCTTTACCTTGCAGTACAAGAGTTTGTGAAGACTGAGTACATGGGAAAAGGTAGCCTGAAGATTTGAACTGTAAAAGCTCTCTTTCTTCTATCAGATTGTATTGACAAGGCTACAAGGGGCAAGGAAATTACAAGTAACTGTGGAGTTAAGATTAATATCACTAGAGTCCTAAGTCAGCCAGAAAACTAAACTTCAGAGGACTCCTTGTGTCCCACTTTTCTCCCTGTAATTCAGAGGATTCCCCTAGTCTTGATCTATGGAAACAAAACAGCAGTCCATTCAAAAGCTGAACACAAAAGTCAGGATTGTACCATCTGGCAATCATACACTTGGAATATGCAAAATGCACAAACCCAAACTCTGTGAAGCTGTCTGAAAAGTGACTGAACCAATAACTCATCATGTAGCTGTATGAAATGTAGGTCATGAAAGTTACAAATGCATTATACATATTTGTGTCCATAACCTGCTTTGAAATCTGCTGTGGCCTTTGACTGAGAAAAAGGTGTCTCATTATAAGGAAATAATGATATCATGTCATCTACAGCTGTCAGAGGCCTGTGTTGCAAAGTCAAGAAAGGTCAGCGAGGTCTAACTAAACACATCTCTACTGGCCAGGAAATGAATTGTGATTTGCATAGCCTGTTTGGTGTTAAGCACATAAATACATGGGTTGAAGTACTAGAAATACTCCTAGAAAAGCTAAGAACTGTATAAGTTTTCAATCTACTATGCTCTTTTTGAAGTAGATAAATAGATTTTCATGCACTATTACAAAATTTAATGTATGACTGCTCTCTGAAAAATCCCTGAATTTGTTAAGCATAGTGCCAAGTAAAGAGTAACACAAAGAGACAAGTTAATTAGAAGTTTAATAGTGTTAATTTGTAGATTCTGTTCTGCCACTGATAGATCAATCTTAAATGAATCCCCTTGTTTCAGGGTAATACTCTTGGCTTTACAATACAATGGTGGTAACATTCAATTCAGAGCCTTCTTTTTATGCATTCATATAAAGACTAAACACAAGGGGAAAAAAATCTCCTTTTTATTCTCCATGCTGCCCAGAAACTGTCTGACATGTAGTTTGACTCTGTTAGTCAATGGTGCTTACTTTGCCAACATTAAAAACCAACTTAGAAGACTTAAAAGATAAAATGTTCTGAATTAAGAGAGCTAGTTAGCTTCAGAACATAGTTTGGTTCCTATTTAGTAGTCTTTTCCTCATAATAATAAGTGGGAACTTATTTCAAGGCAAGTAAGTCCCAGTCTCCAAAAGCTCTTCCAAAGGGAGTAAGAATCTGTTACTCCCCATTTGCTCTTGTCCTCGCAGACACTATTTTTCATCTCAAAGGTATCACAGAATCACAGAATCAATTAGGTTGGAAAAGACTATCAATTACTTATACATGGCCCTCTGTCATCTGACTTGGCACAGGAGCTGGTTCCTGAATTTGATGCAAATTAGCAGTAAATTTGACCTGTAAGTAGACTTGTGGTATAGTCACATGCTTGGAAGCTTTCTTGGAATTTTCTTTGAGAGACCAGTTTGCTATAAACTGACTGATGAACTTGCATATTGAGTCCTTTTATATTCCTTGATGTCCTTTTATATTCCGCTACTAGTATTAATCAACATTCAATCAATGCTCAGATTGCTATTGGCATATGCTTCCTGGATATATAATCAGAGGGAGTATAGCATTCAGCTTCCATCTTGCTAGGAGAAGACAGTAATTGCCTCTAAGTCATGATCTGAAAATCCGGTGCTAAGTGGATATTGAACCACAGAAAAGCTCTTACTACATCAATAGTCACATGAGCACACAGCCTTGTAGGCCTGAGGGAGAGCATCACTACCCAAATGCATGTCTTTTGAAAATTGCTCTTGCATTAAATGGAAAGTCTAGCAGAAAGACAGTGTTTCCCAACATGTTTTTTGAAAAGAGATTTCAAAGAATGGCATTGCAGAGTTCTGTGTTTAGATTTCAGTAGCTTCCAGATCAAATATACTCAGTCTATAAATGAAAAACCTCTGGTAAAAAGCTATCTAATAACCAAGGTCCATCTGGTTTCTAGTAGTCGAATTGGACTCCTTCAGTGTACAATGGGAGATTGTTAAAATTATGGTCCTTTAAAGAACAATGACTATTTTTAGGGATGCAGTGTGAATATATTTTGTTGGCTTGATGCTAAATATGCCTAGTGGTACTCTTGCTTTCTGTACTACTGTAAGCCTCACTGATTTCAGTGGTACTGATTGGTCCTATGCAACTCTTTTTCCTCATGTTTTATCGACACAATTGCAACCAGCAGAACTGTGTGATTTCAGGTCTCACTGATATGGAAAGAGAGCAGCTTTTCTACCATAGCCCTTTACTTTTGCAATATGCTTTCTCACATCTGATCTGTAAGAACTGATAAACACTAGTTACCTTACTGAACATATATAGGTTTATTTTCTGAAATGTGTACAGACTTGGACAAGTTTTCAACACTGCAGCCAAAAGCATAACTCTGATACATAAGCCACTCTTACATTTTGTTTTAATTCTTCAGGGACAGTACATATTTTCAAAGAAAGTTTATCAGATTGTGTTAACATTGGCAAAACATTATTTCCTCTCTTTTGTCTACAAATAGTGAAACTAATCTGGTCAAAATGCAAAGCAATCACCCCTGCTTCCATCCAGATGGAAAATTTCAGCCCTAGTTAGTACTTGGCAAAGTGAGTGAAAATGAGATTATACTGTGACATTTGCCGGGTCACCTTGAGGTAGTCCCACCTGTAATGCCAGCCAACTTCATAAGCAATATATATATTAGAGATACAATATTGATTTTATGTAGCCACACGTCATAGTAATGAGAAAATCACTCATTTAATTTAGTGTGCCTTTTCTGATCTTTGTGGAAGTTGAAAACATTATCTTATTAAATACCAAGGGTCTAACTTGAATAATTTCTTCATTTGGGAACAAATGAGTCCAATATTGCTCATGCCAAGGGTAAGCTGATCTTTATGGTGCAAAAGAACAGAGCATCACTGATTCATTAATGAATAGCGATATAGATAACAGAATAAAAGGATTTAGTCATGTTGCTTAAGGATTTATAAATATGAAGTATATGAATATAAATAATTATATATTTTTAATTGAACTCTGAAGTTCCATTTGTTTCCATTCAGCCTTGTGCAAAATATCGTCAGCTAATTTACTGTTATTTGCCACAGAATGAAGATACACCTTATGTTACACAAGTTAACATACCTTATATATTGCATGCAGTTGTTGTATACTTCAGTGTATATGCATGCACTTGACCCTCTGAGGAGGGCAGCAGCAATTCCTGTATTTTCTTCCTTCCTTCTTAAAGGCTGTTCCTGTATACTGAGATTAGCCACTGTAGGTATTTGCAAGACTGTGACCTGATATACATCCTTCAATGTCAAAGAAGATGGTCTCATAGAGTTAAACCAGCAGAAGAGGTAAGGCTAATTTTTTAAGCTGAAGGACATATATACACTACAATTCAAAGTCTCTTTTTTCATAATCCAAGGAAAAAATCAAACGCCTGGATGTCAATCCAATTTTATTAACTTAAGTAACTTAAAGAGAAATTCAAATAATAGATTTACGCCTTGTAAATCTTTTCATTAAAGATCTTTCCTGATTACAGTCACAATGAATCCATTTCTACAGGAATTTACATTCCACAGATAAATGCAATACATTAGATTATAGTTTCATTTCTTAAGGGAAAACCCTTAAATGTGAATCACAGTGATTTATGATACGTTGTATGGATGGTTCATGTGTTTTTACTTTGTGCTTAACAATGCAGCAAGAAACCATACAACAAGCTGCATGTCAATACGCAGATTTATCACTGAGTGCAAAATATACACTTCCCATGGATGATGCGTCTTTATTGACACATGCATATGCTGAATCTCATCACTTTTTTCCCCCCTCCTAATAATTTTCCCCTTTAATCTATTCATCTCAATGCTTTCTTATGGTGTTTCTCTAGAAAACTAGCTGCATAGATTTCCCAAATTCTCACATGGCCAGAAATCCACGATCTTCACATTTATGTTTGTTTAACTTTTTCTTTGTTGAACATGGCACTGGGAAAATATTTTCAGTGAATACTTCTGTGCTTCTCAGATACCTCACAGCCTTGCTGTGGTGTTTAGCTACCTGCAAAAGCCATTTATTGCCTCATGCATTCCCCCCTGGGGGCATTATCCTGCCAATAATTCACCCCCCACTGTACCTTACTGCCTGAGACGCAAACAATATAAAAAAATTACTTAGGACAGTCTTTACATAAAGATCACATAATTTCATAGAAGTACAGCTGAACAGTCTGGTGGAGTCAGGTCTGCTTCAAGAAAACTCCACCTCAGTACGAAATTTACTGTGTTATGTGTGAACTGTTTTCCTTAGGATTTGTGTCTCAACCATGAGAAACAACATCTTCAGTGCAAGCTGCATTGTTGACGGAGCATATATAGGCAGTTAAACCACTTTTATCGCCTTGGTGCTCTTGTGATTTGTTCTTTTTGTTTGGTTGGTGTGGGGGTTTTTCCATTTACAGTCGCAGGCAGAGCAGATGGCAAAGGCCTAGCTTGCTGTAACTTGTCCCTAAAATAAGCCAAGCTGTCAGTGGCCTTTCTCTCCAGCAAGCCTATTTTACTTTGAGAAGGATTTTTCTCCCACTGGAATGAACCTCGAAGAATACAACTTTAGGGAGGAACTAGTAGCTCTATGAACAGCAAAATTTAACAGTTCTGAGATTCTCTCTTAGGTCAGTGTAGAGCTTCTCCTCTAGGGGCGGAGGGTGATGCTTTAGGATTCTCTCCTCCACAAGGCAATTTGTTCTGGCAAAACTTGTAGGAATTCCTCAGTTTTGCTGTTTCTGCTCTTCTGTCATTAAAAGGTGTTTTGGGGAGGTAGGGAGTGGTAGGAAGCTGGCAAAGTCATAGAGAGCCCTGCATGAGCTCATGACTTGATAAAGCAAATCACATAATTAAGTGCAGTCTCATTGAGTTCTTCTCATCCAGTTCCAAAAGAAAAAACCCAAACCTTAGATTTTTGCTCCCATTGGATTTGAGCTAATTCCTAAATATCTTCTGAAGCCGTAACTTCAGAAGCTATTTCTGCTGTTATTTCTGCTGCCAGTAATGCCCAGTGTGTGCCAACACATACAACCCTCTACAGATAGACAGTAAAGTCAGGCCTTACCCCAAATCATTATCTGAACAGAAAACACAGGTAAAACAAACCTTAATGTTGCTTATTTCCTTAACTAAAGAAGCGATGTCATGGGCTATTTAAAAGATTTGCCAAAGGCCACACACAAAGTCTGAGGAAGAGCTGCATCTTAGGCAGAGCTGTAAACAGAAGACTTCTCCTGAGCCACAGTTCAGTGCATTCACCACAGTTCATCTTTCCTTTTCAGAGTACTACTATATAGGAACATATTATCCAAAGCTGCTGACAAGTCTGACTGGCTGTTTTTCTAACAAATGAAGGAGTGGCAGTTGGCAATATGTGATAATAGCACTGGGCAGCAAAGATTGTAACTTCCTGTGCCATGCATAGTATTATACATTTTGTCTTTAAATGTTCCCTTAGAGAAGCACAAGCGAGAATACAAAGAAAGCTGAAATCTGACAATTGCTTATAATTTATAATACTGATTATATTTTTGGGAACAGCCATCTCTTGGCAAGTTCTTTTATTTATAGGCAGGGGCTGCTCATGATTTGCATACTAATGCACTCACATCTGCAAAGCCCGTAAATTAGTCTCCAGCTCATTATGGCAATGTCATTGTCCTACTTGCCAGTATGTAATCTGATCCCAAATGTTTCAGATGTCCACAAAATAAAACCAGCCTGAGGGAGGAGCTTCACTGTTGCAGTATTAGCACACCAAAAAATATCTTCCTTCCCTGCAAAAAAGAGCAAATAACATAAAATGACTGGATGGGAGGAAACTGCTAAATGTTTAAAAAAGATGAGCCTCAAAGACTAACACTCAAGAAGCTGTTGCCACGTTTTAAGGTGGTTATGCCAGTTCAGCCAAAAGAATGAATTTATAGCAGCTTTTTAAAGGGTTCCAAATAAAATTATCTTCATAGCAGATTAAGTCACTTGGCTCTGCATCCTGATTTTATCCTAATGTGTCATATGTGAGCACTCATTACTGTTTCAATTCTGGTTGTGCCTGGCTATCTGAAACAGACCATTGTCCTTTTTTTTGGTGAACCTTATAAAGGCAGTCCTTACTTTCAGGTACTCAAGAGTTTACAATTATGTCAAGATTTTGCCCCTTCATTAAGCTGGCAAAATGATGAAACGCAGAGTAGACAAAGCAGAGCAAATATCCCCTCCCATCCAGACATGCAGGTGCCTCCTATGTTAACTCACTTTGTCAAAGGTCACTGGATGGTGGAAGTTTGCTAGTCCCACAAGTTCAGGCTCTGAACTATCTCAGGCTCAACTTTGCTACTGTGGGTAGGAGGAAGAGGACTCTCCACCAACTTCAGATAAACACTGGCTCACTGTTCTAACTTCCATCTGTTTGCCTTTAACTGAGCTGATGCACACAAACATACCTACCCTTAAAAAAGAGAAAAGTGAAGCCCTTACAACCCCAAACCCCACCTACATGGTTGCAAAGATCTTAAACAAGGTGACAAAGCTGCTGTCAGCAGGCTCTCACCCACTGTCCAGGCTTACTTCTGCATTATCCTGTTTGCCTCCTCTGACCTTTTCATCTCTTCCTCCCAACATCTCCACCTATTCTTTCTTGGCTGTAGAGTCCTCAGGAACCTCCCTTCTTTGCTGGCCTGCTGCTATAGGGAAACGACTGCAAATGAGAAGAGGGCCTGAAACAGGAGAGCTTCAACTGAGGCTTCAGAGTGGGAGGGGACAGGGCACAGGTCATTGCACAAGTGTGATGTTGGATTTAGGATCCCAATGTGCCTGTATGCAGGAAGTGCAGCAATATATTACATTTCTTTATTGAATTTTAGTTGATAATAGTAGCTGGTTATTTATTAATTTACCTGTAAGTCTCTTGTTTGTTACAGTGGATGGGAGAGGAGCAGAAAAACAGAGCTCTGCGTGAGTCATACCCAGAAAAAGCTTCGCTGAGAATAAAGCTCACTGCTCTGCAGCATATCTCAATGCACAATGCAGGAGATAAGCATCAGTGTTGCTGGTGCCTCCATGTTGTCCTTCTCATATTAGCATGAATGACAATATTGACTATAATGTATTCAAATGGGACTGCAGGTAGGGATAGGTAAGGACTTCACCATTCCATTTTCTTGTCTTTTCCATACTACCATGAGAAAGAGGAAATGCAGCATAAAGAAAAATAAATACTTGTTTAGAACAAACATAGAAATATAGAAAAAAAGGTGTTGTTTCTAAATCCAGGGGTTTGACCTCACTTCTGTTAAATTGTACTTTTGACCTTGCAAAGAATTGCACACGGCTAGATCCAGCTATGGGGCCCAGGGAGGGTTTATATGTCTCTGCTGTGTATCCCACTACACAAATGGGCAGTGCCCATGTGTGAGCCACAGCCCTGTCACCCTCTGTCATATCTGCAACTGGCAGATAGCTGGCAGGTCTTTCTTTTAAATATAGGACAGTCCCAGTGAACTCTGTGAGACTTTCCTAGCTAAGAGCTGGGAACAGAGTGAGGGAACAAGAGGGACTGTTGTTCTCCCTGAAATCTGCAGTTCCAGCACATATTTAAAGGCAACCTTCCTGCTCATGTTGGGAGTGAGGCTGCTCAGTGCTGCATGTGCGATGAGCTTCTCACAGACAGTGCTGGAGTGGCCATTGCTGGATGAGGACCACTGCCTGCATCCAGGCTGCTCTCAATGCTCCAGCCTGGGGATGGCAGCAAGCACTGACCTGGGTACCACTCCTTCTCACATCTGCCTCACCCAGGAACTGAAGACCGTCTGGGGCTGCTGAGATGCCAGCCATACGAGTCCCTGCATGTCCCACAGAAAACGAGTAAGCTCTGGCCATGCCTGGAGCTGCCCTTTTAGGCTGAATCTCTGCACTGGCCCTTTATATCACCTGCTGGACTCCTCCTGCCCTTCATCAGACTGTACAAACAGACTTTGAGGAGTTGAAAAGGATTCCAGTCTTTCAGTAGTTTATCAATACTTTCCATGTTTAATGTGCCTCTTCTGCTCCCAGCAGAATGGACTACAGGATACACTTGGTGTTGCTGTTTAGATACTGCACTGAAAAGTATAGTGTCAGTGGCTAGACAGAGTTGATTCCTATCCATTTCTAATTGCATTCATTTTCTAAACATGGCATAATCTCTTTTATAATAATATGTGTGGAAAAAAAAAATCTTGGCAGAATTTTTGTTCAGATTACCTATGGTAAAGCCTCCTTTTCTCTTTCCTCTGCCTATTGTGCTTTTCTTTAAACTTTAAACCTATATTTTGTACCTAGCTTCTTCATGCTTTCTACTACTGAGATCCAAGGAATTGTTTCTTCACAAATGGTAGAAAAAAAACCCCAAACATGCAAAAACTAGAAACAAGCTGTAAAGACAGTTTAAATACATACATTTTCCTCTGTGTGTATTTAGCAGTTTCCATCTCTGCCATATGTTCTTTTCCTCATCAATTTGCCTTTTAGATTGTTCTTTAACATTTGGCTGTTTTCTTGCTTCTACAACAGAAGGGGAATTGATCTTTCATTTGTTCCGCAAATATTCCTTATTGTCCCAGGTTTTATTACCCCATCTGTTATTGTGTGATCAATTAAAGTCTCTTGTGGTCTCACTTTTCCAACTGATCACACTATACCACAGACTATATTTCAATTTAATTGCTATCTACTGTAAGATGTGTAAACTATAAAGAGAGGAGCAAAGAGATGAGGATATTTTTCCCCTGCCTACCATCTCTCTCTTTCTGTGTAAGCACATATCTTCAGTGCTTACTTCTTATCGATGACAGTGTTTAAATTAAATCCCTCATCTTCACTCTTTTCTACATGAATCCAATCCAATGTTTCTATCTCAGTGTTCACTACTATAAAGCACAAAAGTATATACAGAATGAGCGCACAAGCACTTGAGGGAAACAGGTAGATACTGTCACACTTCATGAGCTTAAAACGCTTCCCTGCAGTACCCTTGTCAACACCCAAGCAGTGTTTCCCTGTTCTCCCTACTCCTTCTCTTAGCCCTTTCCTACTGCTCTTAAGTCTTAATCTTGGTCATGCGTGTTTGTGTTAACCCCGTGTGCAGTTTTAAAATTATTTCTTCTCCCATATTTTTAGGCATTTACAATATGATCTTCTGCAAAGTCCTCTTTCATCTTTCTGCACTCAACTCTCTCTCACAGTAAGGTGTTCAAGAATGACATGCTTTTAAAATTAAGAGGTACAGCACTGTTTCTGCAAGGGGAAG
Source organism: Neopelma chrysocephalum (assembly GCF_003984885.1). Lineage (NCBI taxonomy): Eukaryota > Metazoa > Chordata > Aves > Passeriformes > Pipridae > Neopelma > Neopelma chrysocephalum. The sequence goes on from NW_020897691.1 coordinate 22,352,156, forward strand.
CTAACTCTGCAAATGTGATCAAGCTGATATGAAGAAAGTGAGTCATTTGCAGCAGGACAAATAGATGGAAATTTCTCCTATTTGTCCAGCATGATGGGAGAGAAGACTCAGAATAATAACTATTTATAACTATTGCTTTTCAAAATAATAGAGCAAAGTGGATCATTGCCAGGGAGAAAAACGGAGGCAGCTCCTGGTGGAACAAGGCTTGGGAGAGATTGCGTCAGAAACAGCACCCCCAATTTGCCCCTGAAAATAATGACTCAAAGTATTGACGTTCATGCATGCTGTGTTAATCCAGTGTCATGTCCCAAATGTGCTGCTAATTTAGAGTTGTGATCCCTCATTCGAGCATGTGCTTAAGTACCAGGCTGTCTCTTAGAAATCAGGCCTCAGTGGACTGAGCTATTGGGTGAGTCATTTATAAAAGCTAAATAGGTGCTTTAATGCGGAGCTGTGCAATGAAATGTCTGCTTCAGGATGTGCAGTTGGAGATGAAGTTTTTCCCAAAAGCTCCTGATGCCACTGCTGGGAACCAAGACATCGTTTTACAAGAGCTGCCTGTGCTGTGCATCACCAAAAATGGTGATGATCTTCTGCAATAATATATTGAGTACTGAGTGAAAAATACTGAGTAAAATATATATAACCCCAGTTATATAACACCAGTTCCATTGCTCTTCTCTGGACATGCTCCACTCCAGCACCTGAATATCCTTCTTGCATTGAGGGGCCCAGAACTGACCACAGGATTTGAGGTATGGCCTCACCAGTGCTGAGTATAGGGGAGCGATCATTTCCCTGGTCCTGCTGGCCACACTTTTGCCGATTTCAGCCGGAAAGCCATTTTCTCGTTGTGACAGGAGGAGAAACAAGGACAGCTGAGAGGGCCCCGCCGAACCTGGCCAAGCCACTCGGGAGGCTCCGCGGTGCCGGGCGGAGGGTCCCGGGACACGATAAGCCCCTCTTCGGGGAGGGGATTCTGGCGGGAGGCCGCCGCTGCCCTTCCCGAATCTCATCCCCCCCCACTTCCCCACCTTTCCCGAGGTGACTCCTGCCCTCTGGCGGCGGAGAGACCGCCGGCCCCGGCCCCACCCCGCCGCCCCTGCACACCTGCGGCGCTTGTAAAAAGTGTCATAGGAGTAGAAATTTCAGGTCTCAAGGAGAGTTTCAGACTTGACGCCCGGACTCAGAAAGGTGTAAAAAACCATTTTCAGCTTTGTATTTCATATTGCACGAATATGATATTTTTATAAGTCACATCTCTTGATTTATCAGATGTGTATACACAAGTCAGAATAAATACAAGCATGCTCTCTGCAAGAATTAGTAAGTCTTTCCCATTCTTCTGAATAAACAGAAGTTAGTCTTAAATGAAAACAAAGTAAAAAACAGTGAAACCCTCCAGCTCCTTGTAAATTATACACTGTACCTTGGGTTTTCTTGTAGGGATGGTTCAAAAAGAATAGCAACTCTAGGAAATAATGTTCATAAGCTGCACCAAGCCCACATTCCTGCAGGAATAGTTCCAGTGTTAGCCAGGCAATTGCTAGCACTTTTTAACCTCACACGTCAAGATGGTCAACATTGGAAAAAGTCTTATGGACAAACCCCAAATCACTATGGAGATCAAGGATGACACAGTTCTTTATTTAATGTTTTCCTTTTTTATATTTTGGAAATGCAAATGAGAGGATGAGGTAAAGGAGGAAAAGTTACAGCAACCATTCCATAGACCTTAGTTGTCTGAAGACCCTAGATATTGTGTGGGCATGATCTAAGTGAGCCTGAGGTCCCTAGAGAGTTCTGGGGTAAAGTCCCTGCTACCTGGGATTCTGCCATTTCCTTTAATAGAAAAAGAATTTCACCCAGTGCAACTCCAGGACAGTAGAGAGTTCATTGCAAAACCTAAGTGTAGAAAACTGAAGTTAGTGAGCCCATGTGCAGCCTTACGACTGTCTATATGGCAACCATAGGCACTGTGTGCACAGAAGGAGGACTCTTTACTATCCTTTTATTTCTAAGATTTTAGGTCATCTTAGGCTGATGGAGTCACACAAGGTGTCTCTTGCTGGAATGAGAAAGGGTTAGTCACACCTCTGCAGGCCAAACTGTTGCCCTAGTATTTTCACAAGGCTCTCGAAGCAGGCTCAACAGCACATCAACTGCAGAGAGCCAGCTTATTTCATCTATGCCAGCCCCAGATGGGTCTCTAATGTAAACTGAGGGCTACTGACAAAAGCTTGTCAGAAAAATTTCTTTCTTATAAATTCAGATAATGGCAGCTTTTGAGCACGCACGAGGAAATTGAAGTTTGATCTGGAAATACCGATGGAGTGGTTGTTGCAGGTTACACTAAGTACGTCCCATCCCTATCCTGTTTTATGGATTGAATGACTACTCTGTTTAGGTGATGCTAATTAGGTATTATGGCTGTGATGCCTGAAGAGAGATTAAGTAGAATTGGGGCACTTGGACATTGAGGAAAGTGAGCATAAGACGCTGCTGAAGGACAACACCCATGAATTACAAAATAATTGGATTTACAACAGGTAGTCAGTCTCTGGACATTGTTTTTTTTCCTAATGGTTTAGCTGAGAGGTAAAAAGGCCAGAAAATATAGTGGGGTAAAACCCCAGCCTTGAGGTGACTCCCTGCTGCAAGGCACAGAGATGCCTTTGGCTCTGTGCTACCCACCATGCGTCCCCCTTCTGCCCCTCCTCCCCAAAATGATCTCTTGGCAACCAGCCTGCAGATTCCCACTGGCACATTTCAAAGCCTGTGAGAGCCCATCCATACCCATCTGGGCTGGAGCTGATCTCTGACCTTCACTCAGGGCTACTTGGTTTTCTCGGATAGCTGGGTGAATGATTGCCAGCAGTGGTAAATGATTTACTCCACATAAAGCACCGTCTACTAGAGAGGCGTATCCCTCATTACACTACAGAGAAAAATATTTCTATAGAGCCACAAAGATTATGAAATTATTTTATTATTCACATAATAAATAAATGAAGGTAAGGGTAGTGATGGTGAAAGAAGCTTATGATTCTTTTTTCCGCAGTTAAAGAAAAAATTGGGGAAAGTGTCTAGATTTTCATAGCTACAGAACACATTGCTGTGTTCATGGCTGAAGATATTGTACATTTGGCAAAGCAGCTTGATCTAGAATGCCCAGATAGGTTCAGGTGGGTTTGGTGTTTACTATAGCAAACCTCCTGTTTGTTTTGTTATGTATTAGGGCATCTTTTCCTCATGATCATAGCACTACATGTTTTTCATGTGTGTATCATTGCAGCCCCACAGAGCTGATTCCTACCATCTGGTCTCTGTGAAGATGTGGGTTATACAGCCCAGAGGTGAGAAAAACTACATATGTTACTGGAGTTGCCTATTTTGCTGCATGAGGCACTGGGTTATTAGTTTGCTAGATTTCCTCATTACTAAATCCAAGTATCACTGGGACTGAAGGCAGATAACTTCATTGACTGTGTTGTAGACCCCCAGTCATACATAATGAAATGTTTGGTATATTATCTTTTAACTTCAGCTAGATTTCCTAGTTGTTTAAAAGCCAAGTATTTAAAAAGAAAGGAGAAGATGGCATTTCTCTCTTCATGGGGTCACTGGGAGAAGCAGAATAGGCCATGCAAGCCACTAATGCCAGAGGTGGGCTTGGACACTCATCTCAGAGCTTGATATTATGCCACTGAAACATCTGGGCACTGAGGCACTCCAGGTGCAGACACAGCCTTGGGAAACCAAGTCATGCAATTACTAAAAATGGGAGCCAGCTCTATGCTCCTGTCTCAACTGGGGGAACTCCCTAACTTTTGACCTTGTAATGGAGATAGCACTTTCCTGAGCGGTGCATTCCTCCTCTACTTTTCGCAAAATGGATGAAATTTAACCTCACTTCTTCCAACAGCTCTCACTTTTTGTGCTGAAGAAAGTACTTTCTGCATCTCCTGCTGAGGTGACTTAAGTGCTGACAGTGAGACTGCTAGAAAATCACTGCTCGGCATTGTGCAAATGAAGTTCTGCTGTAGTGACAAAAGAGATGAACACGGTGCCCAGTTCTGCCATTACTTCTCTATGAAAAACCTGTGTGCTGATGACTGAGACTTGCAAGTAGTTCTGGCAAAATTTATTTAGAGCTCTATTTTATTACTAATTTTGAATGAAATCTGAAGACTAGGAATGAGCATAAGGATGTTGTGAGGGCTGGTCAAACTCCACATAGTTTGAGCTAACCTGTCTGAGATTTTTGCAACTTGTCTATAGTGATATCATACCATTGTTCTGATTTTTAGCATTACAATCTATTCCCTAATATTTGTCAGTAATTAGTACTCAAATGAGGTTGACCATACTTCCTTGCAAGACACCTCCCCTAAATATCTTTTGAGGAATCGACAAATTTGATTGACAGTTTGATCATATGTGACATAGCTGTGACAAAATCCCAGTCGATGCAGTCCAATAAGAACTCATCCTCATCCTCCATGAAACCCACAGATCTTATTGTAGAGAAGCACTTCTCCCATAACCAAAATTTTGGGTGTTCATTCATGCCATGTGATAGGGAAGCCTTCATTTTGGTCATCTTGCATCTGGGGGTGTATTTCCAGACATGGAATGGGAAAAGGTCAGGGTGCATGGGTCCTGAGTACCACCGCTGGGCTGTGCCCAGGACAGCCTGCATGAAAGCTGGAGCACAGTTGCAATCGAACATTGATTAGATGGTCATTAGGAAACATGCATTTGTTTAATGCTGAGCTTGATGTGAGGAAAGTGATAGTTTCCTTGTTAGTAATGTCACATTCCCATCCTCATATGACGTCTTTCTTTAAGGTGTTTTTTCAACTGCACAGGAACTTTCTACAAGCTTTTTGTGTCTGAAGTGGCTACCACCATCGGTATTATCAATGTTGGGTAATGCTGGTCGGTCCATCCAGTGAACAGAGAGGAGGAGGATGAGCTCCAGTCCCTGGGAGGACGGCAGGGCTCGTGGAACCCCGAGAACTGAAAGTTTTTTCGCTGTGGTTGCGCTTTGCGGTGGCGGGGCCACAACGGAGGAGCGGGTGCGGGTGCGGGAGGGTGTCAGACAGCAAGAGAATAAGTGCAAGGGTGAGCCCAGGCGGGGCGAGCCAAGGGCCAGGGGTTCTCGGGGCTGGCGTGGAGCCGGGGCCAAGCGGGAGCGGGATCGCCCCGCGTTCCCTTCCCTTCCCTTCCCTTCCCTTCCCTTCCCTCCCCTCCGCTCCGCTCCGCTCCTCTCCGCCGGCCCCGCCGGTCGGGCCCGCCGGCGGCGGCAGGCTTAGTCAGAGGAATGTGGGTGGGACTCCTTCCTCCCCGGCGCCTTAAAACCCCGCTCGGACCGGGCCGCCTGCAGTCTCCCGTCCCGGCGGAGCGTCCCCGCCGCACCCCACCCGCGACGCTCGCGCTCGCTGGGCGCCCCGCCGGCCGCGCAGGATGGTGGTGTGCGGCCTCGCCTGCTGGAGGTGCAGGTGGCTCCTGCCACTGCTGCTGGGCCTGGCCATCATCATGGGCATCATCGCCCTGGCGGGCCGGGGGTGGCTGGAGTCCGAGTCGGAGCCCTACGTGCAGCAAGCCTCGCTGTGGGAGAGCTGCACGCGGGGCGAGGAGGACCTCAACTGGAACTGCGAATCCCTCATGGACTACGGTGAGTGAGAAGCCCTCCGAGGGACCCGGGGCAGTGGGTGCCATGGCCATGGACCCTTCCTACCTCTGTTGTGGAGCAGTTGCTTTCCGGGATGAAGTTTCCTTCACAGAACCAGTACTCGTGCTGTTTTGGGGCTTAAACCAGCAAAGAAACACGGGTCTAGACTGCTTCAGAGCGATCTTTTTTTATCAGTACAACACTGAGAAACCAGGGTGTTGATATTTTGGGTTTTTCTAAAATTATTTTACAGCCAAAATAAGATAGCCAACTGGCTACAAGTTCGTCAGTTTGCTTTGCCTCAACTTTCCGCAGGCTGCAGTCCCAGCAGCCTTACCTGGCACCAGTGAACTGCCCCGCCCTGTGCCGGTGGCCTCCCTGGTCAGACGGTGAGCGTGCAAACCTTCGCGGAAGGTGTCCTATGCAGAACCACACCTGGACAGTAGTAAAATGGTCTTTCCCCGACTCTTTCGAGGGAGAGAGCGCCTTAATTTAACGCTGCCTGGCCAAGACAGTGCAGCTATTAAAATGCCTCCTGACCTGCAGCTTAAAATGGCCTGATGTGGGTTTGCAGGCAGGAAAAAAAAATGCTCTTTCCTTTGTATACCTCTCTGTTGCACTGGGGCCTAAATCAGGGATAATTGCGCTTCTGTTTTAACTTGCTGAGCTGCTTCTGTCTCTGGCATCAACAACGTAATATTCTTATTGCACACTCAGTTTCTGGGTCTTTTGGGGGACTTCTTGTTTTATTGCTAGAACACATGGGTCTGATTACATCTGCTTTTCCCTAAACCAAAATATTTCTGGACAAATAAGCAGACCCGCCTTAAGATCCTGGATGAGGGTTCTTTAGGGACTGGGAAGCTGGAAGGGTGTGTTTCAGCTGGGAGAGCCGGGACTGCTTCCCTGCGCAGATCCCTTGCTGCCTGAGCAAGGCAGACTGACTTCCAGAAGCTTTTCATTGCAACACTTGTGCTTGAAAGCTAAATCCTGAATATATTGTAAGAGAAGTGGCTTTGTTTCTTGGCCAGGTGATGACTTCGGGCCTCACTGTAGGTGGAAGAAATCTGGCTAGTGAGAAAAATATGTCCATCTCCCCCCATTAGACAGAGAAGAAAAGGTGGTAGAGTTGCTGAAATTTGCATTGCAAAAGGAAAAAGTGCTAACACAGAACAGCTGCTGAAATCTGTTTTCTCCTGTAGTGACACTGCTTCTCACTTCCCTGAGTACTGATGGGTGTGTGCTTTGGTCAGCCCTCAGTGTTGTGGGGCAAAAGTAATGTTCTGCTGTTTTTTCTAGTTAACAAGCTGACAGAGAAGAATAGTGTCCTTGACTTGGTTTATTTAAGCCCTAGCTTATTTAACCCAGAACTTATTTAAATCCTTGGCTCATTTATACCAATTTGCCTCTTTTCAAATTTTCATAACATCAGTACCACTGTCTACTAAAACAGTATTTACATCTAGAGACAGGATGTAACACATGAGTTCAGGTTTGATTTATTTTGTTTCCTTTTTTTCCTATGCTAATGCAATTAGTCTCAAAATAGGTGAGGGCATTTACAAAGGAAAAAATGCCTAGCAGGCGCTTACAGCACTGCTGCAGGAAAATTAAACTTAACTAATTGAGATGCGTAACTTGTGTTTTGCATACAGTAACTGCTAAGCACTAAACATCCTCCACCTCTCTTGATGAAATGGAGACTTCAGAGTGGATCTCCATTAACAGAAAGTTCTGTTAGACAACCTCTTAATTAAGCTGTGGCATGTGTACTAAGAAAAGGAAGAAAAAAAGCAGCTGAGTTGCTTATTTTAAATGAGGGGAAAGGGGCGGGAACAGACAGATAAAGATTTGCAAATAAAAGTGTCTCACAAACTGCATTGCTTCTTAATACACATTTGTAAATGCCACATGAGAGGGAAGAAGTGAAAGGGAAAAAAAAGAGTAGGATGTCATTTGGTAGGGAGGCAGGGAAGGGATTTTGTTTAGAGTTCTGTACTGGTTTGTGTCTGGGAAGTACTCTGGCTGGCAGCGTCTGTGTATTACCAAAATGTTGCAATGCAGAGGTGTTGTACTGCACTAGAATATGACTCAAGATGACTTAATCTAGACCATTGCAGGATTAAACTGTTGACTTGGTGTTTAAAACATATCAGTAAACCATCAGCTGTGACAAGGATTATTTGCAATGTGTTCCTTGGAGAGGGTGATTGTCTCTATAGTGATGAGGCTGTACGTTTAGGAGCAGTATTTGTGGGTGGCTGTATCCTCCTGGTTCTGAATGGCTGATCCCAGCGACTTTGAATTAACACTGTAAAAGATGGGTGTGTATGTGTGCAGTAAAGGTAACCCCATTAGGTTAACTCTTTCTTATATTCCTAACAGCCAGTTGGTGTTCATTAAGTACACAACAGCCAGTGAAGAAAAAGGGAAACACTCATACTAGGTGCCTAAAAAAAAAAAACAACAAAAAAAAAACCCACCACCACCAAAGGCAAGGAAAAAAAAGGCGGAACCTAGAATTAGGAGCCCAGCCTTTGTGAATCATATTTCACTGCAGCTGTGCCACTGTACCTGTGTCCCTAGATTCATGGACTTTGATACCGCAGGTTATTGGTGAAGCTGAGTGCATGTGTCGACTTCAGTGAGGGGCCAGGTAAATAAAGGAGGAATGTTAGATGTACACCTATCTTTTCAGTACACCTCTTTTCAGGCATGCTTTTGTCTGATTTACGATGCCAGGATGTATTCAAGACAAACTAACAACATTTATAGTGTTATCCAAGTGCAGGCACCTGGAAAATGCTAATGGGAAAGGTGTTGGTGTCCCTACCTACACTCAGAAAACATTTACTGCAACTCCCTGGTAAAAGAACCCAGTGAACAGGTGAGGCTTGTGTCTCTGCCAGTGCGCTTTGCTGGCTCCTGGGCAGGCGCACTTCCACTGCTAACAACCCAGAGACTTTAAAAGTTGGAAAAGTATAGGATTGTACCTCTCCTCAGCTCCTGGCAGAGCCAACTGACTTACACCAAGTTTGTACTGGAGGGCTTGTTATTAATAATTTGGTGTTATAGCATTTGCTTTTCCTGCACTCCGAAAGCCAAAACAGAGTTGTGATTCCCAGTATTAATTTCCAACCAGCCCTTCTAGCAAACCTTTGGTCCTGGGCTCTTCTGTGCTTGTGGTGGTTATGCACATAGCTTCCCTTCACCAGTCATGCTATCATGGAAGTTTGTGCAAGAAAATGGACTGACAGTGCTCTTTTGGTTGGAGTCCACTACTCCTTTATTACATTAACAAATGCAGATATTTTTTGACAATCTATGTAATGGGCTCTCAAGGCCAAACAAGAATTGCTATTGCCATTTATATACAGAAAAATATTAAAGCTACAGTGTAAAAACATGCCCCATGTATGCACGTCATGATAAAAACTTCTACCCTAAGATTCCAGTTATTCATAAGCTAACAAACTAGCTTCTGCTTTTGGAAATAAGTAAATGAAGATGAGAAAATCTTGTTACTTCAAATCCTGTAGAAGTTCATCTCCCTGCTAGACTACTTTCCTAGCCCTTTTATTATTTTCTAAAAGGAAATCTAGATTTAAATACTTTAGCCTGTAGAGATTCCATCTTCTCCCTGGTGAGGCTGAGGCATGACCAAATGAAATCAGGAAATATACCTAATGCTAAGGCCCTGTTGCTTGCTTTCTTTTAATTTCATCATATTACTGGTGCTCATCATTAAGTAATCCTGACCACTCCTAGTTATTTGCATGATAACATTTGCAGCTTAGTTCCTTTCCATAGTAATCATTAGTGTAATGTAGTGCTGTGTAATAAAACTCTTAATCTTTCTTAATAATTATAGACCTTCAGCTCCTGAACAGTTGTTTTTTTAATGTTCTTTCAACACCACCTAATTGATAAATATTTTCTGCTGATTAGATGCAAAGAACTTGATTATTCTTTGAGGCCAAGCCAACCTGGGAACACTAGTATCTCTAACTATTTTTCTGCTTTTTTGCTCTCCTATTCTTCTACCTTTCATTTTGTGCAGCTCCTAATTAGTGTGACGTTATTGGTGGTTTTCATAAACAGACATCATATTTATGTCTACAATACTCTCTCTGCCAAATGAATGGAACTGAAAATTTTATATTTTTATGGAAAACTTAAATCCTGGCTAAATATCTTCTGATTACAAAGTACTTCTGAGCACAAACCAGCTAGAAACTGGGGCTGATCTGTCATTCTCTGAGTGTGAGCAGATCTCTCCAGCTCTTAGGGTAGAAAACGGTGAGAGGGTAAACTTGCACTCTTTCCTCCTGGGAGCTGTAGGGGGAAGGTCTTTCAGACAGACAGGAGAACTGGATGCCTGTGGGGACTCAACCAGCTCTCAGAAGTCTTTAGAGGGACAAGGAGCTGGGAAAGCCTGACTTGATAGGTATGGGGATGAGGGGAATCCTGCATGCAGAAACAACAACTTCAGTCCGAGCCCTGCAGCAGCCCCTCTGCTGAAGGCTCTCCATGTTGGTGGGGGTAGCAACAGTTCTTGCGGATAAGAAACGTGCCAGGGCTGCACCCTGTGCTCAGAAAAGATGCAGGCTCACATCCCAATCTCTCCTGTCAGTCACTTATTAGAAGACTTCTGGTTAATTTTTGAGATTTCTTTTATATTGTGTTTATATATAAGTCTAGAGCTTTTTGCTGCTCTTTTTCTGATTCTCACAGGGGATCAAATGGCAGGCTGGTTGTTCACTGGCTGACTACTACACTAGTCCAGCCCAGAGCACACGCATCGAGTGCTGTGGCTAGCGCATATGACTCAGTCTTATCAGGTTTTGTCAGTATCAACTTGCTGTTAACTGCTCTTGGAAAAGATAATCCAGCAGGAGAAAGAGAGGAACTTATGGGATCACCAGCACCGAGCTCTGTCACATGTGAGCACAAAACTTGCTGAATTTCATAATGATGGTGCCTACTGTTGCCCTGTTTCTGAAGGCCTGAAACAAAGCTGAGCTTGATATTAATCTTCCTGACAAGGTATCTCCCGCAGCCATGTGTGTTGTCATTTTCATATTGCCAGAGAGAAGAAAATAAATCATTTTGAGCAGAGCTGGGGCTGACCTGTATCCAAAAGCTTGTTATGCTTGTAAAGTAAGCACAGATGACACAAATATGGCAGAGAGAGCACTGGGGGCATTCTGGCTTGTACTCCTCCAGTTGTGTTTTTGTTGCACCAAACCTCAAGGTGTCTAACCTGTGGGTGTATTTGAGTTTGCAGCCTAAGTTTTATCAAACAGATGCCAGATTTGTCTTCCTATATCTTGTCAGCATATATAATGCATCTGAAAGGGGATGTGCTATGGTAACTAAGTGTTCTACTTGTTGTGCTTTTTTTTCTTAATATGGTTAATATTGATAAGTAGCTTTCCAAGATCATTTAGTCTGAATCGGTTTTCCTGGACCGGCCGTGTGTAATGGTTACATATCTCTTTATATGCGTTATCACTGAAGAAATCCTATTGTGGAGACAATATTCAATGCCTCTGTTAGGTATGTATGAGAATATTTTGTATGAAAAGATTTTATCAGACTGCTGACATAATTTTAATCTCCAGACACTCATCAGGTGTCCTCCCTCCCTCCCTCTCCCTCCTTCCTTCCCCCTCAGCATTCCCTTAGGCAAGGGGTATGAAACACGCACAACTAGCTGAAGGAGAACCAATTTGAAAAGTTTTTGCTGTCTTGAGTGGCTCCAAGAAGGGAGAGGGAAGAGAAAACCCTTTTCCTTATCTTTTCTATGTCAGCTTTATTGTCTTCAGGTGGCAGTGGTGGTGGTTGGGAGTTCTGGGCAGAGATTCGGCTGACAGATAGCTGCTGTATTTCACTTTTGCTGCTGGAATAGAGGGGAAGGAAACTGGTTCAAACTGATCTAATTAAAATAGCTGTAAAACAATGCTTTGCTTTCAGATGGCAAATTGATGTGTGTAGTGGAGGTGTCTGAGATAGTTTTACTGCGTTCTCTGTCTCAAATTACTATTTCTCCCTATTTGTGCAACTAATACAGGACATGAGTTAAGGTGGGGGATTATAACTCTTTAGGAAAAATTTATATTACCTCCTTCTTCTGCTTACTTTTTGCACAGAAAGAATGGAAGCCACTATGAAAGCAAGATATCTCCAAAGTCACTTCAACTCTGTTGGAATGGACAGCTCTGAAGAAAGAAATTTTTTAAAATGTTCTGACCTAGATCACACTGCCATCTTTATTCCTACATTAGAGGGAGCTTGGGATCTGGCCCTACCTCTGTGTGAAAGTAGAAACCCACATTATGTAGATGTGGGAATTGAATTGTGTTGACAGCTGACTGGAAAACAAAGCGCTAGCCAGTATAGTTTAGCCCTCGTGGGCAAGTATCCTGCCTCCAGGGCAGGAACACCTTTGCTTATAGTTGTTTGCACTGGGCTCACCTCAATTACTTGGTTTCTGAAGTGGACAGGGTCTGTGAGGGCCTCTTTTCAAGTCTGTGTTACTTCAAAAGCGGAACTGCTGGCTGTTTTTCTAGGAGGTTTTCTTACCATTGTTGCCTTGGCCCTGGCCTGTGGCATGTGAGTTCTGGGTGCTAGTGCTGCTCTGCTGGAATATGGCCACTTGCTTCATGCCTGAGCCTCTCCAGCATGCAGTGGCTTGATCCTAAGAATGTCCACCAACCTGTTCCATCAAATGTCAAAGTAATGATTCAAAGAAGACTCTTCAGCTTTTAACTCAAATTTGGCTGTTTCTCTTCCACCTACTATGTTTTAGCTGTGAATAGATATTTATCTTCAAAAACTTTCTTTTTGTCATTTTTTCAGCTATTCCAAATTTATTTCTTTTTGGTCATGCTAATTTTGCTACAGGTGCACTATTCTTGTCATAAACAAACAGGAAGAAATTGTATGCTCACAGCACTGTTATTTCCCAGAAGTTATTGACTGTGGTGGTACCTTCTTGTCTGCTTTCACACTTCCCTGAGTGGAACAGGGAAGTAACAATAAAGTGCCTTGTCAGCAGCTGTGTGCCCTCTCTGCTCTGGTGTCTGTGGGTCTTACAGATACAGAGTTTAATGGTGTTATCTCTATTATGTGCTGCACTATATCCCTCTTTTCAACAAGACGAGTTAGTGGACAGGGAGTTCTATGCTTCTCCAGCAATGATGATGCCTCTCTGCTCTGCAGCTGTGTGATTTGGAGGCATTCAGTATTGCTTTGAAATAAGGACATGCTTCTTACAGTAAAAGATTTCAATAAAAAATGATTAAAGAAAACCAAAGAAATGCAATGACCTACAGCAGTGTACTGCTGTGTATAACATCTTTCTTGTTTTTTCTTCAAGGCTGGGGGAGAGCAGCAGCTGCCACGTACCTCGTTGGCTTTGTGATTCTGGTCATCTGTTTCGCTCTTGCAGTCATCGCGTTCTCGATTGAGATACTCCGCTTCAACTTCGTGCGAGGAATTGGAGGCTTGCTCTTTGTTGTTGGTAAGGCTGGGCACAAAGACAAGGCTATTTGAGATGTAAAATAGGCATCAGCAGAAAAACATGCTAGATGGAGCCTCCCTTATGAAATTAGCTGTCCTTGTCTCGTTTATGACTCATTTTCATGGGAAACAAGGAAAGGTTGTTTTAAGAGAATAATGGTTAGGGAAGTTATCCAGTGGGCTTTGTCAATTTCCACTTTCCCAAAAGCACTGTACAGGGACACCTTTGACCCTGCATGTCACATGCTAAGACTTAGGAGCTGAGAGCCCTGGGTGCTTCCCACCTTTCTGCTGGGAGGAGGAACAACGGGACTATGGGAGGTAACTGGCTCCACAGCGTTCATTGTGCCTTGCTGTAGGACAGGGCTGGTTATGGCATGCAGATACGTGCCTTAGCAACCTGGCAATGTCAGCTGTAGCTGCTGCAATCAGATAGGTGTGGGGATCTGCCTTGGCCAGAAGTCACGTACCTCTGTAAGAATGCAGATTTGATTGCAGGACTGAAGCTAATCTTTACATATCTTAAATATGCAGTTATCTCCAGGTACCTTTTCTTAGTGAGAACTGTAATACGTTCATTGTAATTTACTCCTCCTGTTTTTTTTCTCTCACTCTAGCTGCATTCCAGATCATTGGCTTGGTCATTTACCCAGTGAAATTCACAGAAGATATTCCACTGACAGGAGATAATATGTTCAGCTGGGCCTATGGCTTTGGTTGGGCCAGCACTGTCGTTGTTATAGGTTGTGCTTTCTTCTTCTGCTGCCTCCCCAATTGGGAAGATGAAGTCCTGGGAAACATCAAGCCTACCTATTACTACTCCTCTCCAGAGAGAGCACCATACTTAAATTGAAAGATTAAGTCCAAGTACAGTCAACTGTCAAAACAACAGAGGAGTACCTATGATGTACATCCGATGTGATTGTAGGAGACTGAAAAAACCCACCTTATTTCACCAGACTAATTCTTACTATCCCTGGCAATAAATTAGGAAAAACACTGGCATCTTTAAGCAAATAACTTTTACCTAAAGTATTCAGTTATGTATTCTCGTGTCAATTCTGTTTGGGTGGTTTACTTGCTCCTTCCCCTCCCAACTAATTATTCAAACATTTGCTTATGAATAAAGATGGTTGTGTTTCATGTGTAGAAAGGAAGAGGATGGATTTTAAACAACCCATTAGTGGGTCCTGCAAGATATTTTTTTTTTCACCTCTGCCAAAATTGCATTAAATGGACCTAGAAAAAAAAGCAACCTTCCAAAGAATGTTTTTCTTCCATCAAAGTCAGTCCCAAGGAAGGAACTTCCCTGAGACTGTCACAGTCACCTGTCACCTAAAAATCTTTTCTTGTTTCTGTTACTGTACTGTTACTGACTAAAGGCTATTTGAATAAAGGGGAAAATAAAATTTATTTTCCACCAATTGATGCTGTTAGACAGAGATCTCCTCTAAAGCATGAGCTGGTGTGTAACAGTGGCTAATGTAACACTGGTGGGTTTGTGGCCACAGCAGGACTTGTGATGGAATCACAGATATGTGTTTACTATATGTCATAGAGACAGTCAATAAAATTTCAGATGTTAAAACTACATATATTTTTACATGGTATTTTAGGGATGCTGGTCTAGAAGATATCTTTGAGTAGAAACATAAACTCTTCTACTTGTCTATCTTTTTAAAACTGCAGTGTTTTAATTATCAGTGTACTTTGGAGGGAAATCTTAGCATAAGGTATCTGAAAACCTCCAAAAATTTCTAACACTGTAGGTATCTCAGTTGAGTAAACTTGGGGCTGTTTCATGAGTCACTAGGGGTAACAGGCAAAAATAGATAAGCAGTTCTGTGAGCAATTTATGTATGCAAACTTCATACAGACATCTGTATTGGAGTGATCTGGCTGGCTCCTAGTTTGTGTTTCTGCAGTCAGCAACTCCAAATAAGTGTTCCAGCAAAGCAGAGCTATGTCTGTGTTGGTCATGGACCTGCAGCAGCCTACAGCAGATTTAATTACAGTCTATAATCTTTGTCAGGGCTTTCTTCATCTGGGGAAGAAGCTTATTTTGTGAGTTTCTCCTCTAGCTTTGGGAGAAGCAGCTCTAGCAAAGACAGACTGAAGGGGGTACAAGTAGGATGGAAAGCAAAGTCTGTGTATTACTCTGTTATTTCTTGCTCTCATGAACCCAGTACTTAGGGGAGGGTAAGTGTGTGGTATGTTTATTCATGCAAACATACAAAATAGAACTTAAAAAGCATTAACCAACATACTGTAAAGCTAAAGTCATTTACAACTAATATTTTACAATGCCCAGTATTTCTTGTACTATATATTTTATAGCTTTCCATTTTGTAACACCTTTTCAAACTTGATAATACTATATATTGAATGTGATCATGTTTTGGAAAAGTCATGTGACTCCGGAAGGTCCCTTCAAGGCCTGTATTTTATAATTTTACAGAGCATAAATGTCTGCAGACTTGAGAATTGTGTTATGAGCTCAGTTGTGGTGTATACAATCAAGTGTATTTGTGATTCTTTCTGAATAAGAGAATTCTGTGACAAATGTGTCCCTTTATTTTTTTTTCCTTTTCTGTACAGTACTGGCTGTTGAGGAATATTGTGTAGACTTACCTGTATCATAAGTAATGATAGTAATTACTTCTATCGAATTCAAAACGCAGCAGAGAATCCCAAGTCTGGAAAATTCTTGTACAGCTAAAGCTGAGAAGGAGGTAAAAAAAAAGTAAGAAAATGAACACCTTTCCTAATGAGAGGGAGAATGGTATGGTAATCAGGTTTAGCACAATTTCGGTCTTTTGTATGCTTTTTTATAAGCATCGTCATAACTTGTCAAAAAAGCACAGATGTAAAATAAATTTGGCTCTGAACGTACTGGGAGGGGTAGAAGCACAACCAGTGTGTTACGCAATTAAGATGTTCCAGAGAAAGCTATTGCAAATAGTCATTAATTACTTTCAAGTGATACTAATGTATGTGACACTCCTTTCAAATGTGGTGTCTTAATTAAAAATGTTTTAACTTACAGTTGTAGAAACTTGGTGGTGTTTGTGGTTCATGGGTTAATTTCATAAGCTCAAAGTAGTCATTCTTACCGTCTCTTAACGTGAATATCAGTATCCATAAAGTGTTGGGTTAATAAAATGAAGTAAATGACCTTGTGTCCAGGAGGTGGCAGCTTCACTTTCCAGTCAAATAAGCTTAGGTATACAATGCAAAACATGTCTGTGCATTTTCTTTGGAAGTGCCAGGCATAGAATGTTCTTTGCTAGCCAAAACCTCTTAAGTGCATCACAGCTTAAGGCGGAACTCTAAACATTTTAAGTACACAACAGTCTACTGGAGGAACGGATGTGGGAAGTCTGTTCTTTATCAAAACTGTTCCAAGTGCCTTTCCTATATTAATCAAGAACTTTAAATAGTGAGAAAAAGATGGTGTACTGGCCTGCTATTTTCAGCGGAAGGCTGCACTTGTGATTAGAAACCTTCCCATTTCTAACCTCAGATTAGGTGAGGCCCACATTATAGCCCTGTGCTAGTGTCATTCTGTATCCTGAAAAACTCTTTTTTTTCCTCTACATTTTTACAGAGAGCAAATCTATCAGTCACTGTTGTCTTACACCAGCCTATGGCTTCTGATTTCTGGAAAGACAGGTTCATTATTCCCCTGTTTGGTTTTTTTTATCTGTTCTCTTCCTTAAATGTCTTAATTTTTAAGTACAGTTACTACCCTGGATTCTGGTGCCTTGCATGGATTTCTTTTTGGGTTTTGGTTTCATGCCTCCCCCCTCTTAACTACTCTTAATTTTAAATACACAAATGGGGAAAATATTTTGTTTCCTTTTAGATTTTCCTAAAAGCTCTGAAGATAATTGGAGGGCTTCTATAGTGCCCTTCTTTTGACAAGAAGAAAATTTGTACTCTTGTTTACCTAAAATTCTGTATTAAGCTGCAGCCTAAATCTGCGCTCACTAAAATCCCCTGAACAGCTCCAGCGAGCTTCGGGCTGCAGTGTCACTCCTTCTAATCCAACCCTGGAGAAAAGAGAGTAGTTCAGGAGAATATGAGCACACTTGGCCCTTGTCTCAGGGGGAGTTTTGGGCAATCAAAAATGTGCATAACTGAGTGCTAGGGAAGGCTAATTGACCTAAATGGGATGATTAATGCTTAAATCTCATGGATATGGGAAACAGCTGCCACACCCCACTGGGATTTTGTATTTTTAGTTGATGCAACAAGTGACTAATTTTTTAGACAATTCATTGTCAAGGAAGAATCCTAAAAGAGTATTCACCTAACCTTTACATTCTGCATACAAGGGCTTTTGGACCTAGAGTACATACATAAATCAAGAGTGTAGTAACAGATCATTAGGAGGGGATGGGTTGTTATGGTGATAAGTACTCTAGAAACAAAAACACCCATACGCTAAAAGAAAATATTGAGCACACACAGACACAAAGAGTTGTTGAGATCATTGAACATTTACAAATTAATGATGAACTAAGCATATGTATCTATGGAAACTGAGATGCTTTAGGAGCTGCATGAGAGAGCTGATCTCACAACTCAGAGCAGTGGAGGTTACTGCCAGTGTGGAATAGGCCCCTGAAAAACCATGTTTTTCTGTGCCAGTAGGTGAAGTTGCACAGATTTTTAAATTAACTTGGGAGATGATACTCACAACCAGAATAAAGTTTAATCAAATCTGGAGGATGTATTTGTCAAAAATAGGGATGCTGAGTTTCTGAATGTGGTAACTGTAACAGGTGTCTATACAGGAGTAGTGAAATCCATGTGCAATAGTTCACAGAACCTGGTATATGCTAATGTTACTGCACAGGTGCAGCAGTTTTATGCGTAGATCCCATTGAACAAGAATGTGTCGATTTTCCTGTGCGTATGCAGCGTATTTATGAAATAGGTCCAATGAATCCATGGTGCAGGTCTGCATTGGTACGCTAAGCAGCCTTTAGTCTGGGATTTCCTGGTGTCCAAAGGTGTGGGCAAAGCTGCTCCGGTTACAAAACCTGACATCTAGAAATTCCAGCCAAAAATCCAATGCCCTCAAATTTTGCCTCTAGAAACTTATATTTAAATTACTTCGGAGTTGTCAAAATAATCCAACAGGGTTTTTTATTATGATTTTTGAATTAATAAATTTAATAAGACTGTATTTATAATAAAGACTTTAGAAGAAAACATGTGGACATGCCTAGAGCTTTATAATATTACAGCTATAAGCAAGATAAATAATAATGTAAGATGAGCTATTCATTGTGTAATATAATTAATAGAAATAAATAAATATCTAATAAATAGAAATTAATTATATTCCTCATGGGTTCATCTTTGCAGGATTGGATAACACTAGAAGAATTGGTATGACAGCTGCTTTTTATTTATTTATGGGGATGTGGACAACACATACTATTTTTAACAGAGGTCTTTGTGAATACAGAATATTTTGTAAGCAATTTGAAAATAAATTTTTTCTCTGATTTGGAATGGAAAAACAAAATGACTCTCAAAACAAAACTTGGGAAACTCATAATTGCCATTTTGAATCAAGACAATAGGAGAAGTTGAAAATGTTACCAAGAGACCACCAGTTTCATTTCAGCCTGTTTGTCAAATCAGTTTCATATCAAACATTTAAAACTGAAGAGGTCATTTCCATATAATATATTGGCTTGAGCAAAATCCTACTTTTGGCTGGAGAATTTCAAAGTGAAAAATCCTGGCCGAAAATCTTAAAAGATATGCTTGGTGTTCATGTCACAACTGTAGATCTCAGAGTGCTTAAAGAAGTAGCTGTTCCCAACTGACCTATAAGGCACAGCAAATAAAAGCCATTCCTTTGACAGAGAATTTTAAGTAGCAAGGCTGTGGCACCTGGGAATTACCTAAGTAAAGCTAATTTTATTCCTCTTCTAAGGCAACTGAGCTATATGCTTTACAAGGAGTTACTGTTATGATCCACTACGATAGGACAAGTATTAGTCAGCCTACCTATGCCACAGAGAAGTTTTGGAGCCCAAAGAAATTAGGTTAAGTAAAATTATCCCATATGTAGAAGAGGACTGTGTTGTACCACTGTAACTGCTTACAGAGGACTTCATAAAATCCCTGTATGTAATATGCTATGATTCTTTGATTCTATGCTTCTTTGTGCTCACCAGAGAGCTTGTGATCCTGATAGCCACACAAGGAAAATTCAGACACCCACAATGGTTACAAATGTCCAGAGGCCCTCTCAGCTGTTAACTGTGTAGTGGATTTACAGGGCCCCATTTGTTTCAGCCATTTGTCTGGAGAAGTTGATGGAATTCATCAAACTTCTACAGAGCATCTATAAGAAATACCTGGTGATTAAACCTTGTTCCAGTATAGAGCTTATCATGTCCTTTAGCAAAAACTAGCTGACAATTAAATCCATGCTCAGACACACAGAGCCTTTGTACTTTCCTAATCTTGTGTTTTCCTTATTTGTGTTTTCCTAATACAGTCTTGAATTGCTCACATAAATGACAATCCTGGATGCTGCCCTGTTTGCATCTCATGTGTTAAAACTTACTGGTTTGCACATGTAGCTTTGGTAAGGAAAGGAAGAAAGTCCTTTCAAGCCTAAGAGTTTGTCCTGTCGAGACAAGCCTCCTTTACTGACAAGAGCCAGCCAGTGCTGCACATGGGTCAGGCTTCGGAGGTTCCACAGCAAGTTTATCCTGGATGACTCTTGATAAAAATCTTAACAAAACCCTGTGGGAATTTCCCTCCGAGCTCAGCAGTCAGTGAATAGAGGAAATATCAAACATCTGCAGAGCTTTCCTGTGCTGCGTAGGGCAGATAGAGGAAGGCTTTCCCAAACATACAGTAGCAGGACTGAGCACTGACCATTCCCAGGTCATCATAAGCATCATGGAGGAGTCACAATGTCTGGCCACCGCGGGAGAGTGCCTCAGGGCTGGTGTGGGGGAAACTACAAGATCTCAATTGAGTTCATTTTTTTAGGAGGATGTTCTTTTTTTGCAAAGAAGTAAAATCAAGTCCTGTTCAAAATGCATTTTCAGTATCCTTCTAATTAACATAAAGGAATTGCAGTTTGGATTACCCTGTAAACACTTTTGATGTCTAAAGGTATTTTTCTACGTGTGCTTACTATGGATGAAATATTAGTCACATTGAGAACGTTATTGCCTTACTGCCCAGGGGATGCAGGGCAGTGACCGCAAGATACAATTTGGCTGACTGAGTTGCATCACTGTATACCCTGTGGTTGTAACAATAACTGCAGTGCAGCCCTTTCCAAAGGAAAACAGCAGATTGGCATTATTAGAAAGAAGGGCTGATAGTTATAAATGGATTAATAAAGATAACAGTAATAATTAGGAGATTTACGATAGCTCATGACAAACATGGTTCTCAGTTGCCCAGAGTGACTTATTAGATGTAAGATAGCACACAAGAGAACAGATCATAGAATAAACCTAGCAAAGCTTTTAAAATCCAAACTCTGGGGATTTGTTTTTTGTAAGCAGTGTGAACATTAGAGAATGAAAATATGCTTGCTGCAAAAGTCATGAACATGCACCACAGCTGGTCATCTTGTGATAATCCAGTAATTTATATAGTTTAGCTGACCAGGTCAGAGACTAAAGGTGAGTGAAAATGTGCTGCCAATCATTTCTAAGCTTCTTCTTCCACTAAGAAAACCGTTTGTGTCTTGGCTGAAAAAGGCATATTTTTATTTTTAGTGCTAATGCCTCTTAGCTCTAATGGTTATTTCAAGTAATAATGAAGATTCATTAGCAATATTTTTAGTTGCAGAAAGTGCACTACAATCTAACAAACAGTTTTAACACTGATAATACATAATTTTCAACAGATGATGCTGTTGTTAGCCAGGAGGGACTATCCACAGATACCCAAGAAGGAGAAAAAGCATTTTCTTTTATGTAAACACCCAGCTTGTACATTGCAAAAGACAAAGCATGGTAAGGGTACGTCATCACTTCAAATCACTTAAAGTTTCCAGTCATTTCCCCTTGTTTGTCATAGAACTATTAGAATTACAAGAGATAGATGCATCATTTCATCACCTTTGAATGATGAACCCTCTCTGCTCTTCCAGATATCACAAAATACCATTTTACTGAACGTGAAGATTGCTTGTAGTTCTAAATTACTTAGGGATGACAAAAATGGGCAAGACACAGAAACACCCATGATGATTGAACACTACTCACCTTCTTTCACAGCTTGACAATGTGCTCTATGGTATCACCTTGTAAATGCTAACATCTGTGACAGTATGCATTCATCCACAGCAGAGCTACAGCAGAAACTGATGACAAATCCTTCAGTCATAAGTGCCTACCTGAAATATGGCTGAGCATCCTAAATGCAGGGAAGACCATTTTAGTCCTCAACAAATATTGGCTCTTCTTTGATGATGACAAACAAAACATCAGTTTTGTCTTCTGATGACAAGTGCTGACTTCAAACTAGATTTCCAGTACAAAATTGCTTTAACTTGATTTGGCTATTTCCTTAGAAGGCTGTAATTTTGCGGAAGATTAAAACTTGGCAAGAAATTGGATATAGACAGCTGAGTGAGGGCTTGTCTACACTCTACTGCCACATTCATGAGTGTTTCTGAAGTCATCTTTAAAAAACCATTTCATATCCAAATCTGTGTTCTCTCAATCTTTTGGATTCTATTGTGCCTATTTCTACCTCAGCTGTGGCAACAGAAAGAACATGTGTAAACAGACTTGGACAGCTTGCATCTACCAGCATATTGCACTAAGAATGAGCATCAAATGATATGAGTTTTAATGTAAATATGTTTTTAAAATCATGCATAAAAATGATACATTGCAGTGCTATAGAACTGGTAAATGGCATTTTAAACATTAGGTTAATGATAACTGAATTTGTGGATAGCACAAATGTGGAGTACAATGAAAGTTACATTCTATTCTAAGGAAATGCTTGTTCTGTTCCCTAAAGTTCACTTTACAAAAAAATATTTGAGGCTGTCCCTTAATTCCAATTCAGAACAGCAGCTGACGTGTCTTCATGGTTGTCTTTAGCTTTTAGTGCCATTAAAATTCAACAGCCAAAACTGTAAAAGTGTCTCCTGCTGTCACAGAGACTTGATGGATGCCCTTGATGGACCTCTCACAGCCACAGGAATATTGGATTGTGTCTGAGCCACAGGGCAGCTGCTGGCAGGATACTTCAGCTAGACAGAATAAGAGATAAAGCAGCCACACCACTGCTAATCTACCACCAGGCCAGTAAGATATCTCTGATGAGAGATATCGCACGGTGTCATATTAATCTGTTCAAATTGTGTTCATGATGGAGTTACTTCACTGTGCTGTAGCTCATTGCTGTGAATGTTCCAATTTGGTTCTGTGCAAGCTCCATACCTCTTTAGGTACAATGTATCAATGCAATGTAAATTACTAATTTCCTTTATTTAAGCCATTATTGATTTATGAATATCAATTCAGAAAAATGCAGTGAATTTGCAGTTCAGTATGGCTGTTACGTTGCACCATGATGTGCAGTACAATAGCAAATTTCTGTGACTAAATGGAGTCAGTACTTGGATGGACCCCCACCTGACAAAATCCAACATGGGAGCAAGGGATACTTTGCATCCTCTGGGCTTGACTGTGTTTCACACAAACCAACTTTGATCTGTAAGGGCTGCAGCTGCTTCCAGATATAAATGCATCTGGGTTCTACCAAAATGCCAGGTTGTAGCAGCTGTTAGTTCAAAGGGAGAGTGCAGGGAGCACGGCTATATTGAATCTGAGCTGACAGACAGAACCCTGCAGTAGGCTGGGTGGCCTCCTGGGACATAGAGAGGTGAGGGCTCATCTCTGCATAACTCTCAGCATGCTGGAGACAGGCTCTGACAGGCCCCAGGCAGTGCATGTACAGCCAGAGCCATGCACAGGGAGTGTTTGTAAGGTTCAGTCAAATCAAAACTCATTTTTTTTCTCCCACTAAGGCTGTATCCAGATCATATTGTAGCTATGTGCCAAAGGGGGGAAGGGAGGACAGTCCCGTGTTCTTTATTGTCTCAGCTTTATAGCAACTACGGGAATTTTTTTAATTGTAAAAAGTAAGAGATGTTTTATTTTTAAACGGAGTCCAAGAAAGGCAGCTTTCAGCCTCCAGGTGGCAAGTTTCAGAAGCAATCACCCTCTCATGCAAATAGTTCCCTGTTTTGTCTCTGTTTTCACCTGCCATAGAGCAAATCCCTTAGGAGATAGAAAGGTGTATGCACAGCTGTGAGATTCTTCTGCTGGTGGGAATGTCGGGAAGGAAAGTGTTAAATGCTGAGGGTAAACAGCACCTGATTTGTTACCTAGTCAGCAGGGCAGAGAAGATCCCACAGATAAACCCAGCCTCGAAGCTTCTCCCCAGCTCAACTGGTTATTGCTCAGCGGCAGCTCTTACTCATCTGAATCTAGGTGGAGCTCCTTTCTTCCCTCCATTCCTCCCTCCCTCTCTGCTGTGTCTCTCCTGACTTTTCTCAAACATTTGTACATGCGGCCGTAAGTACCGGAACTCACCTTCCAGGAGCTTTGCAGAAGTACCCACTGCTTTGCGTCGCTGAGTCTGCGGCAGAGACAGCTGTTCCCGTCCCACCAGCCACCCCTGCCCTGAACAATGGTGAAGTACGGCCTCGACTACACACGCTGCAGATGGATCCTACCCCTGCTCCTAGGCATAGGAGTCATCTTTGGTATCATTGCGCTGGCGGGCAGGGGCTGGCTGGAGTCGCAGACCTTGCCCTACGTGCAGCAAGCGTCGTTATGGCAGAACTGCAGGAGGCAGGGTGGGGAATGGAACTGCGAGTCCCTCATGGGTTACGGTAAGCGCCTGCAAGGGTGGCGGGGAGCAGTCTCTGAAGCAGCGGGTCACATCTCCAAACTCATCTTCCCTCAGCTCTCCTAACCGTGTCGCCTAATATCTGGCATTTATAGATGAGGTTATGGGCAATAGGAATTGTCACTGAAATACATCAAGGCTTTTGACTAAACGGGTGAAGAAATAAAATGCCCTCACCTCTGTGAAGTAAAAAACTGATGGGTTACATAATACAAAAAACCCCCACACATGGTAATGTATCAGTGCAGAAAATATTACAGCATTTTCTTCCTCTCTTAGAAGAAGCTGGTAACCTCTTCTCACTAATCACTACTTTTCAAAACTTAACGGCTACTGCTGATCAAATATCCAAACAGCAGGTTGTGTGGGTAAGCCTGGCATTAGTGTGACAAGCAAGTCTGAGTGCCAGCAAAAAACGGGGAGGTAAAAATGTAAGATGGTAGGAAGATATTCCCAGGGAGTGTCACGCTGCAGAATGCTGCCCTGAAACTGCTCTGGTAGGTGGGTCGTGTGAAAAAGTCTCCTTGCGATTATGAAAGAAAGCTTTAAAAGATGAAAGGATTTCTTGTTTGTACTAAGTTTTGGTTAAGTATGCTATTAAACATGTTGTTGACCCAGGTGCAATCTTCAGCTTGAAAAGATGTAAACCACTGAGCCTGAAAGAAGAGCCCAAGAGAAGGGTCATTCTGCATGTGCCCTGTTTCTTTTTTTTCCCTTTTTTTTTCCTTTCTATATATCTGCTATTGGCCATGATCTGAAATAAGTAATTGTGAATTAAGGGCTCTTAGCCTGAGCCAGGAAGAAAATTCAAGTGTTCTTAAAATTTATGATAATTCAAATGAAAAGGAAAAGCATTTTCTCTAAGGCTAAGAATCTCAGCTTTTATTGTAGAAAATGAGTGTAAAAACACTAGCAGAAGCAATCTCGGGGATCATTTATTACAGCTTTTCAAAATTGTTCTGGAAAGTTTATTGTACGTCATCAAACTCTACCTTCTGTGCACAAAATTTGGCTGTAATGAGTTAATTGTAGCAGGCCTCTGTGAGTGCTGGGCTCCAGGGCAAGACCAGCGCTATTGAGCATCACACCCAGTCCTACTCTCAGGGCTCCACGATCAGCTGTGTGTCTGGGCATAAGTCAGGCCAGCAAACTGGCCTCTGGTACATGGCACTAGAGAGCAGGAGAGAGAACATGATGCTTAGCAAAGGGCTTCTCCCTAAGCTTCTCCTCCTAGGCTTCCGGAAGAGTCAGCCATCTTCTTGATCTCCAGGTTAGGCCCTAGAAAATGCCAAAAATGCCTGCTTTAACTGGAGAGGAAACACCAAGACATTTTACCTTGCTCCTCTTGATAATACAAGAGAATTTTCACCTTGCTTCCAGGTCCTATATAATTGTTTGGCATTTCACTTCCTTCCTTATCCTGCCTCACTCTGATAGCCTTGAATTCTGCATCTGTATGCAGTTTCCCACTGGACAGCATCCACAGACAAACCAGTCCCTCTATGTGGACTATCCTGCAGTGTCTGGAGTTGCCATGAATCATATCCACAGTAAGTCCAGCACTTTTAACACAGACATGTTGGACTTGGTACACATATGCAGAATATTATATGGTGGCTACATTGGAAAAGTCAAGTGATGTTTCTGAAAGCATTAGAAATGCTGTTCACGAGCTGCATGACTGCCTTATGCTCTCAATGGGCATGCATCCATCATTTGACCTCTTCACAGTGACTAAATACCCAGGAAACATAAGCAAATCCTCAAAATCCTCCTGGACAAAATTTCTAGGTAGAAGAGAAGGATATGTCTGGGACAATAGAGTCACTCAGCCCGTGGTAGAATATGTAAAGCCTGTATGTAAACAATGGGTGCATAGGCCAGGTGACAGTGGATTACACTGCCAGGCTTCTACCTCTGCAAGATTATGCCATTAAAATGCAGATCTTGTCCTTCGCAGGGGTGAGTTATTCCTAGCCCATGATAGGTCTGTAGATTGACTCTTAAAGATGCAATCTCATGTCACTGTCCTGATCTTTCCAGACCTTTCCCTCAGACATCTTTTCTCCAGAGGTGGGTTGTGCTCAGATCCAATCCTGGTCTCTGTTTTTCTTTGCTCAGTGGTGTGGGATTGGGATTTTTCTTCTGTGACTTCTGCTCTTTCTTGTGCGGGGCACAGGTGGCTGATGCTGTTCTTGGATTCCGACCAAAAGACAAGGCCATGAGACAGCATCTCACTTGTGACATCCAGGTCTTGTATTGAGCCTGATTCTACCTGCTTCAGTGTTTAAACATAGGGCTTTAACAATTCTAGGATTGCGTTTATCCACAGTACTCCAGAAAGGCCTTGGAAAACAAGCAGTCAGCATCGTGTGGGATGTTTAACTTTGTGCCAAGCTAAATACAGTGCTGGTTAAACAGAGTGTAATTATCCACCTTCCTGAGTGCAGAGACAAAAGATATGGTGTAAACACAAATGACAGAAGTGTTTTACATCCTTCCTGAGATGCGATCTCTTTCCTCCCTCTATGCCACAGTTTCCATCCCGTTTCTTCTGATCTTTACTTCCAGCTTCCCTGTCTAATCTGCCACTAGCTGGGTAGGTTCTGAAATTCCTGCGGGGATGGTTTCACTGATATATGTGATATGCTTGTGTACTCCAGCAGCTGCCAGGAAATATTGTCAACATGACTTGGACAGTGTAGTTATCTTAATCCACTACAGACATCTTCATCATATCGTAATTGGATATAATTGTAACATTCTTGCAAGTTTTTAATTATAATGTGCGAGTTCAAATCAAATGCCGCACGTGAGATGTTTATAATTCTCCTTGAATTTCTGCTGTTTGGCTTAAGATGTGTTTATACACAGTCAGAAGACAAAAACCCAACATCATTGAGGTTGGTCAGATTGGAAGGGAAGCAGGTTGGATGTTTCATCGGCTGCACCAGTGGAGTTTGGAGTCTCCAAGTAGCTGCTTAAACTGGCAGAATTAAAACCTCACAGGGTCACAGGGAAGACTTTTTTTTTTTTTGAAAGCCAGTAGAGTAGCTCCACTTGTGCAGTTGTCTTTTGTGAAAGCATCTGTTTACCCGTGGTCTTTTGCAAAGTTTATGAGGTCTGTGAAAAGTGAGAATAGGAAGCGTTTATACAGTTATCTTCTCCAAGAGTTCAGATCATCTGCTTTAACCATATGACACTCATGTAGACTTTAACAGAAGTCTTTTGCTTTTCAAGCGTATTTAGTTCAAATAAATAGAAAGTTCTAGGTAAAAATGTCTAGTGCATTGGGACACTTAGAATGCACGGAGTTTAGGATGAAGAGATGAGAGATACAAACAGTAGCTCTTCATTGTTCTGTCTTTATGAAGAGAGATGAAGACATTTGGATAGAGAATGAGCATGATATGGAATATATCTGTCTGGGACATGGCTAAGTTTACAAAAAAAAAGCAGAGGTTAAACCCCACCATGAAGCTTGTACAGCACTCCTTTGTTTTTCTTGATCTTTGCTCTATTGCTTTTCTTGAACAAGGTGTATCTTGCAGAGCTGAGACACTTTTTCAGTATGCAATTTTATTCCACTGTAGGCTTTGAAGATGTTTAAACATGTGTAGGTTTGTTTGGGGGAAAATAACTGATTTTATTAGTCTCAATGTGATGCACAATGGGGTGAAAAACTTGTGATTACACTTGTCCCATCTTATGTTCCACCCAGCCCTGCAGCTCTTCCATGTGCAGATGCTGCCATCAAAACAACTTAAAGCTTGAAGTTTAGATTGAAGTTATCAGCTCATTAGCATAGTGCAAACAGAGATCTTGGGGAAAAAAATCAGGAAAAGACTTTTCCACATCTCAAGTGGAATCCAGTTCCTCAGTTATTTTCACATCATAGTATTCAATTATAACCTTTTTCTAGGATGTGTGGAGGGTTTAGAGGCTATGGAGATTAGTGGAGGGATGAATGATTTTACCATGTGGAAAGGACGCCTTCCTGCAGTTTGTCTTCCAGGCAAATCACTGGCAACTATGTTCTAGGTAATTCCAGTTTTATTTTGATCTATGAATATTAATGCAATACTACAAGATATGAAGGCTAGTATAGTATGATAATAATGAAAAAAATTACTTCAAATATGACAGTGGATGAGTATGGCCGCAAGATAAGTGAAAGAAGGGAATGTTGCAAAGGTAATAATCCTCTTGAGGAAAGAAATATTCTCCATTCCCTTTGATGAATAGATTTGCTTCCCTGTTTTGCCTGTACCAGGCTCTTATTTCTGGAGAATCTTTTGCTATGATGAAGCATTCTTTATTATTCTGGAGGAGGAACAAAATGGAAATCAGTGACTAAAAGGGTAATGATACAACAGCAGGTACAATCCTCAGTGAATGATACGACAGCAAGGTTCGTGGTGTGGCTAGGATTGGTTTCCAAGCAGCAAAGGCCCTCTCTTGGTACTACACCTACCACTGGCCTTGCACTGCTGACTGCGCAGCTCTCTCCCTCCGGAAAACTACCATCTCCATCAGACCAGTGACTCATCACACCTGGGGCACAGGACAGACCAGGCACCAAGTTTCACCACTGCCACACTACCTATGTAAAACTGTTTTGCCTTTCCCCGCATTCCCGTAGCATCTGACAGCCAGCACCTAATTCCAGGCATGGGGAAACCTTTAATTGCCTCAAGGTGAAGCAAGCACCCTGAGCAGAGCGACACAGGGATATTTCCAGAGGGACAGAATGGAATACAGCAGGGCTTGGGAGGAGAAGCAAGCAGTCCCAGTGGCTCTTTGGCATCTGAGAGTGTCTATACATTGGAATAGAAATGAAGCAAGCAAATAACTGTGCTTTTGAAGCGGGGACCAGCTGAAGTCACAGTGCCTTTATTGCAGATTTTTCCCAAAGTCAAGGTTCTGCGTTTACCAGCTTTCAGAATCTGGTAATATCCAAGTAGATTTGTGAAAGTGTCCTTGCAGCTGGAAAACAAAGGCTCAGGATGTTTCTGACCAGTCCAAGGAAGCCTGTGGGAGAGCCCAGAATGGACCCCAGCTCTATACCCTGTAAATGGCGCAGATTACGGGGCAAGATTTGACTCCTTTGACATAGGGTGAACTGAAAATGAAAGCCTCTTGCTGTTCCTACTGTATCGCACCATGAAATGGTTATATTTATCTAGAGTGATTGCCTGTAGTTTAATGACAATGTGTGGAGAAGCACACAATTTCCTGTCATCAGTCTCCTAAAAGTCTAGCGTTACCTGGGACTAACCAGTGAGAAATGACATTACAAGATCAGTTACTTAATAATGTAGGATATTCAATAATTATTCAAAACATAGAATGATAGAAAATACAGTCTCAATTAAACATATAGAGTAATGAAAATATCACAACAGTGTATTTAAGGAACTCTGCTGCAAGAATGAAAGAAAAAATTCTATTTTCCCCCATCTTGTAGGGGACAGCTCATTGTTTCTAAAACGTTATAAGAGAAGGGAATCAAGCCCAGAGAATTTAATTATCATGGCATTTTTCGTTTCTCATCTGCAATTGCTAACATGCTTTCCCTTGTAATTTAAGAGTTTGTCCTTTTATAATTTTAATGGCAGATTCATTTAATCAGAGTCTTTTCTAAATAATAGTTATGTTCTTGAGCAATTAATTCTACAAACCTCCCTTTAATAATTACAGTTAGATTGGGTGGAAAAATAGCAGTTATGTAGAGGGTTCTCATCTCCCCATCAGGAAATATGAACTGCTGGTGTTGAGGACTTTGTGAAGATCCTCAACACTCTGTGTTGTCAGGACCTGAAGTCCTTGAGAGAGGATTCCGTTCACTCACAGACACACAGGAGCTGTCTCTGCTGAAAGCATGTGGAAACTTGTGGCCAAGCTCTCAATTCTCTTCACCTCATCTCTTCCTCTGGCTTATTGAGGTAATCTGATACAGCAGAGCTATAATAACCTCTCCATAGTCTGAATAGTGATAAGGGTGGCAAGATGCACTCACAATTTCACTGCAGGTTTAAACAGTCAGATTGCTTAAGTGGAAAGGTGTTATGTAGGAAAATAAATAAAACTCTCAAAACATTTTTTCACATTTCTATGCCACTTCTCACTGGCATCTTGTGTTGTTCTGAGCAACTTTAAACACATTGACTCAGT
The DNA here is from genome assembly GCF_003984885.1 of Neopelma chrysocephalum. NCBI lineage: Eukaryota > Metazoa > Chordata > Aves > Passeriformes > Pipridae > Neopelma > Neopelma chrysocephalum. Next base: position 22,382,466 of record NW_020897691.1, read on the forward strand.
CAGTGTTGTAATGCTATGTTTCTTCTTGGTTAAGTACCATTACAAAATATCTCATTGGTCCAAAATTCCCAGGAACTCAAGGTAGTTTGTGGCATGATGGCAGTAGCCCATGTCCCAGAGGTATCTAGCTTCCTTCTACTAGTACTAAATAACACTTCAGATCTGTATCAAATCTGCAATTTAATACATCTGATGTCACCTATTATGTTGACATATGTCAACATAATGTCACCTATTATGCACACTGTGCCCAAATCAGGCCCCAAATACAGAAAGTCTCTATGCAGTTCATTAAACAATGCCATTAGCACTAAGGAGCAAGTGATGAAGATTTTCGGGAGGCATTATAAAACTGTTTAATTTGTAAGAACAGTAAATAGAATTAATGTATTTTTAAGAGCACAAAGCACCATTTCTGCCTATATGTTGGGGTTTTATTTTGCAAATGGTGAAATTTTGCTTCTAAGAGAAAATCAGATCCAGATTCACAGCTGCTGTCTGTTAGAGGGAAATTCCCTAGTGCAAAAGGCAACTTTCAGCAAGATTTCGGAACAAAGTTTGCTCACAGCATGAAAACTGCAGATCAAAAGTGAGAACAATACTTGGTGCATATGGAAATAAGATGTAAATTCAGTGTTCTTTAGTCTCAGATGTCTCTGGGAATATAAAACTTTAAAAGAGCTTTTTTGGAAAGGTTCCACTCTGCTGTTTTGATTAAAAGTCCTAGTTCATAGCCTGTGTTATTATGAAAATTGATTCTATTTAATTCACATTCAATATTTTAGCCCATCTTTAACTCAGGGGTAGTTAGGGAGCAGGTACATCTTGCTATTCTCATTAACTGAGTTATGTAAATGAACTGATTAATCAGTGCCTTACCTGTTTTATTTACCTGATCCTCCCAACTCCCATATACACAAGTGTAAGTAATACTGCTTTAATTTAAAATAAATAGGAAAAAACAGGAGGAAAAAAATGTTATAGCATTAAAGTGTATGAGACTGAGTTTTAATCCTGAGATATTCTCAACGTATGCAACTGCTTCTCAAGATAATGTGAGATAGGGGTACTCCCTGACTCTCATGAGCAAACCTTTAATTTTGAGGCACTATGTGTGCATTATTTTTAATAGCTAACTTACTCCCTTGGTGCTCGCTTTGATGATGGCTCTACACTTCTGCCTTCCTAGCGCTAAGTAAGCATCAGGAAGCAGCTCTCATTAATAGAACACTTGCAGAAGCCAGCTTCTAAGTCAAGTCTGTACATGTCTGAGCTTATTATGAGATGAATTTGAACCACTCCCTGAAGATGTAACTGCTCCTCCCCTCAAATTTAAGTTGGAATAGCTTCTCAGTTTAATTGCTTACCTCAGTAAGAGGGGAGGGTTGCCGATTACATAGAGGCTTTGCCTGTGTTTGTGAGCAAAGTCAGTGGTGAGGAATTAATAGGTTTTTGCTCTAAAGGAATTAAAGCCCTACAAGTCACACTGAACTATCACTTTAGCACTCAGCTGTGGTCAAGACACTGCCTTCTGCTAATATCTACTGTGTTTTATTGAGAGATGACATACGCATAGAGGTTCTTGTCCTTAATGTTGTCATTTAAAATCATTATTATGGGGTAATTGTCATAAAGTCCTAATCCTTTCTTGTTTATATGGGACCTGTTACTGATCACCAAGAAACTTCTGCAATGACATTATCTTAGTGTGAACCTAAATAGGTAATTCTCTGTTTCCATGGTTGTCTCTTAAATAGTGGCAGGCTAAAAGTTGGTTCCAGCTCCCATAAAAATGGCTTTCATGTTATGAGATAATACTGTATTATTAAATGAGAAATCCATAATAACTGCCAATGAACTCTAAAGAAGTAATGCTAGGGGAATTAAGAATGGAGTTACCAAAAAGGGAGAAGGACTAAAAACTATGTATTCCACTCCAAAAGTTATAAACTCACACAAAAAAAATTCAAAGGAAACCATCCAGTATTGACTACTGTTGAAAAGATACACAGAAAGTGAAGTTGCTTCAAAAATGATCAAGATATAATGAAGACAGAAACTCAGAAAATAGTGCACATCCAATCATGCCTTTGATTTTTTTCTCATTTTATTCTGTTCATAAATTATGCATGACTAACATGTGATTTTTTCCTCATTTGTACAGATTTCCTTTGAAACTATTTTCGGTCAATAGCTTTCAGCCCGCACATGCAGTTTATCCATAAGCTGCTTTTAATGGTTTGGGATTTATCTTGGCTGTATACAAACACATGCACACGGGTATTTCAATGCCAGCTCATGTGATCAGCAAACACTTGCAGACATTTCAGCGTACATTTGTTTTCAGAAAGAGCACAGAAATTTCCCATAGTTGACATGTTGCGGAGTTGGGATATCCAGGAGACAGGATATTGCACTGTTTAATGTTGCACAGGTAACACAGGGAATCCAGAGTCCTGATGACAGTGGCTTGCACATACACCAGCAGCTTGTAACCCTTCAGCTGACAGAGGTGTGTTAATGAGTTTGATGGACCTCTTAAGATTCAGAGATCACATATTCTGCTGTAAACATGGGCACTTTCACATAGAAACTTTCTTGAGGAGTACAAACCAAAGGGAAATGGATAAAACCCTGCCAAAGCAGTCCCTTTTCAAAGTGAAGCATGTGCTCTGTAGTGTTCACCACACCCTGATGAAGAATGTCAGGTTGAGAAACCCAAGTCAGTTCAGCTTTGTTTCCAAAATAATACTCTTTCCCTTTAATCAGAGAGATGTAAAACAGGTTGAGCTCTGCAAACTCAGCCTAGAAACATTCTCATTACATACAACAGACAAATGAATTGACACCATTGCAGATTTTAGTTCTTATAGGAATTGCTTTGCAAGATTGGAGATAGAACTGTAGCATTTGTGTTTCTTGCCCTTGGTGGTATAAAGGATAACAGAGAAAAATATTAGTCTGTTACATTTGCTCCTCCCGATCCCTGTTTCTTTTGAATTAAAGATATCCTTCCTCAAATTGCTGCACAATTCACTGCAGTATTAAAATGATCAGTCATCAAGAACCTGTAGGTAATTATTGGTGTCTTCGAGGTGGCAACAAACCTTTGTTTTTCTTTCCAGTGATAGTTGTGTATTTAGCTTCCAGCCAGGAAGAAAATTTGGAAAAACATGTTCTTATTGATTATACAAGGAACAATACTCCTGAATTCTCTGGGGTGACTTTTAGAAAATGTGACCCAAAGAGAGGCTCAATAGTTTATGTGGTTTGGGGGTGCCAGATCAAGGAAAACAGGGGAATTTCATTGTGAATATTTTCCCATGTTTTGAAACACGGACACCAGAAAAACAGGCATTTGCATTTGTCATGAGGGAAGTCAGCTTCCCATGCTATTTTCAAGGCGCAACAGCTCTTTTTTGAGGGCACCATTTGGAGCATGAAAGATGGCAGGCTAAGGAAATACTAGGTCTGGTTGTTTGAAGTTTTGGCTCAACTTACTACTGAGCAAGGAAGTTTGTTTCCTTATGTGTGAAGCACAAACAGTGTTTACATTTTTACAAACTGTAAAAGCAAGTGAGTAAAATCAGAAAGGCGGGAAACTGGAGGCACTCAGTCCTGGATCTCTAATTAAGTCCATCAGGTTCCCATGGCTGCAGCCAGCTGCAGGATATTCTGAATGTGTTTATATGCTGCAATCCAAGAGGTAGTCATGCTGCCTCCAAACTGAGTTAGCTTTAATAGCAGAGTAATAAAGCTGCGTTATTATTGAATTCTGTCTCAGTTCATTATCTTGCTCATAAGATACCATGAGTTCTGTCCTGGCTTGGGCGGGCTCTTTCTGGTCTCTAAGTTAGCTCAGGGGTCTTCTCACACTATAGGGAGTTTTAGAAGGCAGGCATTTATTTTCATTTTCCAGTAGTCACATACTACTGTATTCACTGTGGATAGCCCAGACTTTCACAAATCATTGCTGATTGACATACAAAACACTATTATCAGAAGCACTGTCCTTGCTCTGCTTGAGATAGGCATAAAAACATGGGTTTCTTCTGTCTGTTTGGGTTAGCAAGGTCTTGTTTTAAGACAAAATTGGTCAGAGAATTACCAGTTAGAAGGAGTTTTGAAGAGTGGATGGTGTGTAGCTGCCTACAAACCCTTTCAAAGTGTTCATTGGTGTTCTTTCAGCTGACAGAGGAACTGGGAGAAATAGGACATTGCACCAAAGTGTTACAGTATCCTGCTGGTATTCAAGGACACTTTTGCATAAACACATATTTCTTTTCTAACAAGCACATTTTAACTCTTAAACAGACAAAACATCACCACCTTTTTTGGGGCTGAGAAAACAGATCTCAGAAATTGGTGAATATTTTCAAAGACTCAGCTTGATAACCTGTAACTGCGGCTCCCTCTGTTTCTCTTCTTGATTTGATGACAGTTGGACCACATCCTTTCAGCTTTCAACTGCCCTCTCTCCAGAGCCAGGCATACTTTGAGTTGGTGTTGCACCAGTGAGGATTCTTTGGCCTGGAGTACACATTTTTAAGAAAAAGCTTTGCAGTTGGAACAATTTATTTATGCTTTTGCTCAGTGTTAAAACAAAAAACCCCCACAACATTGGAAGATAAGAAAATATTTGGGGCCAAATTAGCCACTTGTTTGTCAGTGTTTTTTGATCAATTTAATTCTACTAATTCTAACATTTTTAAGGAATTTTAAGTTCTAGTTCTATTGGTAAAGACACTAAGCTACTTCAGTGCTCCTGGCTAGCACAAGGAAAAATAAACATCTTGGATATAGAAACAGTTGCAATTATCCTTGCACAAAGCTTTTGCTACCTTTTACCCTAGAAAGGTAAGGTGTTTACACACTGTAGTCTTACACTACTGATAGCTGCTGCTTTTTGTAAAAGACAAGTGAAGTCAGTTCCTCAAAAATACCTCATAAAGACTCTTCCATGCAATCCTATTGCCTTACTTGGAGCTACATATTGTTTTTCTTCCAATGTTGAGTTAACTTTTTTCTCTTTTGTAGAAGTGTCAGTCACAAAATTGGCTGTTAGGTGATTAAGCAATGCCTCCAAGTGATGTAAGCATCCTGCAACAAACATGTCTCTTCTTGCCATAGAGCCATTGCCCAGCAGGCTGGGTGTGTGCCCAATCTGCTTTCATACAGTCACAGTACTTGTAACACTTCTTCAGGAAAAACACCTGGGTGAGCCTGGCGGAGGAGGGAGATGCTGGCATGGGCAAAGTACCACCACACATGGCTGCAGCCACCAGCCATGGCTCCCTGAGTTCCCAGCCCGGGTGATGCTCCCACCCTGGGGGTTGGTGCTCTTCCATCAGCTCTTGAGAAGCAAGGCTGAGCTTTGGCAGATTGGCAGTGGGTGAGATGGAATGCCTCGGACTCCTGGTGCCTCAGAACTTGCTGGGCAGGCAGCTGTACTCTGAGTCTGCTCTAGGAAAGGACACTCCTTTGCCTGGGAGTTTTGTACCTAACCAGAACCAGTTGTGCACCTAAGAAAAACCATCACCTCTACATGTCCTTGTCACTTCACCCTTCTGACAGAAGTTATAGCTCTTGTATCCAAGAGCAGTGAGGTCACAACTGCTGAGAGACTTCTCTTATGGTCAGGTGCCACTTTTTTGCCTTTTAGAGGGGTAACAGAGTGGCTGGAAACAGGAGTGTCTTCAACAGGGTATATTGAGCAGTATAATAAATTCCTCTTCCTGAGTGTTTCTTCTAGTACTCTGCCTGAGGTGCTGTCCTCTCTCCTGTGTCTCCACATTCAAGCCCACTGTAAACTCCCAGAGAGAAGAGTTTGGGCTAAGATAATGGGCTAGAAAATGAGATGTAAGAACATACTAGCTGTCCCTATCAGTCTTCTCAGGCAGCTGCCTGTTTACAGGAAAAAAATACAGCTGAAAAGCCCTATAAGCAGACAGAAAGTTTTTTGGCATAAGAAAGAAAACGGACATGATATAAAACTGAAAATACAGTGCAATAGCTAGAATGAAGCAGGGGGGATGAAAGGGAAATTTGTTTTGATGGACTTGTGGGAAGAAAAGGATATCTGGAAAATCCTGATCCATTTTTCTCATCTAATATAGTGGTGGTATGGGGCCTGGAGGTAGAGAGATTGAGCACCAAGTTGTCACTCACTGGAAACACGCCAGTGGCTTTCATGCATACCTGACTCTAGTCATGGGAAAGGCAGGACACTTTGCATTTAATTACTTGCGTGCTTAAAGCAAACAAATTGACAGGTTACTGGATATCAAAAATCTTAACTTACACAATTTCAGATGCAACTTTTACTGAACAGTGTGCACTGCATTTAAGTTGAATTGTAATTATCATCAGGGTTGTTTGGGATATGATAATTTTTTGACATTGCTGCTGTATGTATGTGGTTACAAGCCAAAACCTTACAAATGCATAGTGTATAGGTGAGGGGATGAAGTCTGTAGATGCCTGGCAGACTTTAACTGCTTACTCAATTTAAAACGTAATTTAAAAAGTGTTAAAATGGTTTTTTTACATTTGAAAGAGGAGACACTTTGATCTCTTTGAGTAGTAGTTGCTCCTCAAGTCTTAAAGTATTTAATAAATACTATTTTTCCAGTTGTTATGCCAACATAATATGCTTTGCTCTGACATGTTATAACATAAAGTTATATAATTTGGAAATTAAAGAATTAATATCCTGAACAAGCTTGTCAAAATGAAATGGTTCTAAATTTGTACCAAAATTAGAGGTCAAATTTCTTTACAAAACAGATTCCAAATCCTTAACTCCATTTAAGACACAGAGCTAAACAAAGGCTGAAAGGCAGAAATCTCTGAATTTTGACATTTATGGGCTACTGCCACACCTTTAAGTTTGCATGTGCTGGTGTGAACATTTCATTTTAAAGGAAGAATTAAATTCATTTCAGGGCAGTCTAATTCCCCTTATCCATGCAAAATGAAGCTGATTTTATGGCATCTGCTGAGGTAACAATTGTTATTAAAGGAGGGTGTCCATTCTTACATTTTAAAGCCATTTTTGTCTAGATTCTTCATTGTTAAAGCTAAAGAATAAGCTTGCATGCAAGCCCCATTGGAATCTGTGTGAGAGGACAAAGCTGGCATTTTTATGCATTCTGCACTGAGTGCATGATTTTTTTGTGAAACTAAAATGTTCGCCTTTAAGAGGAGAGAAAGATCCCATGCTTTCTTTTTTGAGAGCTAACCTTCTTTTCACAGTTTTTAAAATTAACCTTTCATTATGAACCACAGAAAAACAATTCAAAGGATTTTTTAAATTGTTTTTGTTCCTTTCTAATGCATCTTCCTTCTGATTTCAGCTTGGGGAAGAGCTGCTGCTGCCACATACCTCGTTGGCTTTCTACTTCTAGTCATCTGTTTTGCTCTGGCCATCATAGCGTTTGCCATTGACACACTTCGGTTCAACTTCATACGCGGGATTGGAGGCTTACTTTTTGTGGCTGGTAAGGAGTCAGGCTTAAAGTATGCAGATATATCCATACTAAAACTGATTATTTCCCTCAGCTGATTCTATACCCAAGTCTCTGCCTGTGTGCACTTGAGCTCTCTGTGAAAACTCAAGTCTGTCACAGCAGTGGATCAATTTTTAGATCCTCTGAAATGTGGGTGATTTTAGCTACAAATATTATGGAATGGACTGGGTGTTAAACATCTTTTGTTCTCTCCTGTTTCTTCAGCTGTGTTCTCCATCATGGGCCTGGTCATTTATCCAGTAAAGTTCTCATCTGAAATTGAAATGACAGGAATTAATATGTTCAGCTGGGCCTATGGCTTTGGCTGGACCACCGCCATTATGGAAATATGCTTGGGATTCTTCTTCTGCTGCCTTCCTAACTATGAAGATCAGATCTTGGGTAATGTCAAGCCCACATATTTTTACTCTTCCCCATAAGCACCTGGAAAACTTTTCATATTCCAGAGATATCTGACAGAATAGCTATGTTTTTCAGAATATTGTCATCAGATGTTAGTAGAAAAGGCTGGAAACTTTTCAAATGTGAAAAAATGGCACTGGCATCTGCAATAAAGTTATTTACTCTATTTGGACCTTTATATCTGATGTGGGTTGGTTAGATAAACTGTAAATGTTAAAAGATGTAAGTTTTCCTCATTCATTCCCATGAGTGGGGCGTATGTGGATTCCATTGCATCTTAAATACATTCATATTTTTAGTTAAATTTAGAAAAGCTTTTTAAACTGGCAATTAACAGAACAATGTGTTTCACCTTCCTGAAGGAAAGCAACTCACAAAAAATCCTATTTTGTAGGTATCATCTTTAACCTAAAGATTTTGCACATTTTTCAAGAAGTAAAATACCTTAATCCACTGATTAGGTGGTAAATTAATCAGCCAACACTTCATAACTTTGCTTCCATTTTTCATTCATTCACTTAAGCTATAAGGACAGGTTAAAAGAGGATTAAAGTCACCTACTAAAGCCAGGATCTTTACTTTTACCCATCCATATGGAATGTATTTATTTCTAAAAATTAGCAAGAGTAAGCAAGGACCATCAGTAATCCCTTAAAAATCCTGGCATGCCATTGCTGGTGCCACTACAGAGCGGGCAGAGGCAGAGGGGATTTCAAGCCACCCCTGCAAACTACAGACTTGGTTTGATAAAGCTCCTAGTGTAGTTTTCTTCTTGGGTGTCTGACACTTTTTTCTGCTGTATCAAAACCTATGGCTTTAAAAAGCTTTGTAATATGGTCCAGCTTTTTTATCCAGTGTAGAAAGGTTGGGTATGATTCCCCTACACCTGAGGAGCTGAGCTGGAACAGTGTGAGTGTAAGTATCAAACAGTTCATAAAAGGCCCTTTTTTCATTCATTTGTTGTTCTTAAGTATTTTAAAAGTGGAAAGTGCATATTGTCATATGTAACTGTAAAATGCATAAATACGCCTTGCCATCTCATACTAAAGCTCTCAAAGAGAAAATCACATCATAAAACACCTTTCAGCATCTTATACTCCACAGTGCCTCAAGCCTAGATATATTGCAAGCAATGAAGTATACTCAAGATTCTGTTGCGGGTTTCTGCCTTGTTAAACCTAGCTTTATAACACTCCATTTATTCTCAAAAGTGAAAAAAAAAAAAGATAATTTGTTATGTGGAAAAGAAGTCTCATCTAAATCCTTAGCTACGAAGGTTTATTAGCTTGTAACACATCTGCAATTTTTGTAACTATGTATGCTTTATGAAAAGTGCCCTCCCAAGTGTTCTTTACTCCAAAGGATAGGAGGTAGAAAATTTTTTAGTAAAATCTCTTGGTAGCTGAAATCAATAAAGGCACAGGGGCTTTTGTTTGGGGCTTTTGTTTGTTCGTTTGTTTAAGCAATTAACTCCATTCACTTCTATGGAGTGTTTCTAACTTTGATCAATAAACATGAGAGATGTAAAAGACCAATGGGGAAAGTAAATGCAACAAGGAATAGTTAGACAGGGACTTGTAAATAGCTTAAGAAGATATTTCTTAGCTGGAAGGAAATCAAAATGGAATAGAGTTCAGAACACAGTTTGTATTAAATAATTTGCAATTCTTTGTGTAATATTATCCATTCAGGAAAAAACATCATAATTATTTTCATTATGCTTATTACACCTAATAAATGATGGTATCTATGTATTGTTTCAAAAATGAGTCTTAACTTTTGTTCTCTACTGAGATTGGAGAAGTATGGAATCTTCCAAAGCCTCCTCTTCTCAAGCACCGCATTGGAGCACCTGGGTATGCTGGCTGGATTTTGAGAGGGGAGAGAGAATAACTTACACATCTAGCATCACAACAGCTTGTGTTATTCTTCAGTCCTATCTGGCTGTCTCCTGAGGCCTTTTGTACAAGCACATGAGAATAGTGCACATGCTCTGTTTGCTAATGGGCTATGTGCTGTCAAGTAACTATACGCATGATTCTGTGCTATAATGTGCTACGGCTCATTGTGGCATGGATGGTAACACACTTGGTATTCACCACATAGGAAGCCAGAGCAGTCCTGCTCGATGTGTTTGCTCCAACAGCTGTGTCAATCCCCTGGGGAAGCAAAAGAAAACTTAAGCAACCACCGTTTGTATTTGCAATTTCTTTAACATTAGCTGGACACTGACAAAACATCTGGAGGTGGGGAAAGGTGCACAAAGCAAGGTTTAGGAGTGTGACTCCAACCTTGATGAGAGAGCAGAGCATAATTAAAAAGTAAGCAAAATCTCCAGCGATCATCCCCCTTCCTTCCTCCTTGCCTTTGCTGCTCTCAGCAGCTTTACCATCTCCTCTCTTTCCTTCTCCTCCTTTTGCTCCTCCTCCTCCGTAAGGGTGTCTGAGCAGTGTCAGGGCTGGAGGCAGTGGCTCTGCAGGACACAGCCCCAATCTTCATTCCCCACTGCCACTTTCCCCTTTCTGGGAGAGAGGAGGAGTGAAGCAACTTTGCTGACCCCAGCACAGCAACAGGGATTCTAGCTTGGCTCCCTGCCCTAGGCCCTTCGCGGGAAAGGCTTTCCCTTAAAAAACAAGGAAGGCAGGTGGGTATCCAACAAGCAGAAGCATCAGAGGCACTAGGGCTCAAATGCCTGCCTTTAGGGTAGTTTGCTTCCAGTCATGACAGACCAGTTCACCACAGATTCCTAAAAAACACATCCTAAACCCTGAAGCAGAAAAACAGTGAGAAGAAGTATAGAACTGTTTTACAGATGCCAGTGCTGTTTCCTGTGACTGCTGCAACAGGGGTGCATGGCAAAAACAGCATGCAAAATACAACTGGTGCTGATAAGAAAGGAAGCTGAATCCAGGAGCCAAGGATGTGCCTCAACTTATTAGATTATTAACTAGCTACACTACCAACTGCTAGGTTAACAACTAAACTGTTAGAATAGTCTACAATGTAAGGTCAAGTACAATATTAACTACCAAATTGTTAAACTAATTTGAGCTAAGTCACAATCAGAAAGCTTGGATTTTCAAGCAAATGAGAAATTAGAGTCAGAGAAGACATCCACTTCATTCTGCGTCTCCATTTGGCAGCGTTCTTGCTCCAAGCCTTACCTATAGGAGAACAGGACACTTAAACACTAAGAGCAGCAAAATAAAAGACTTAAAGTTTCATTGTGCCTGATGGCAATGCTAAAGAAAGAGCAGGAAAGAACAGATGTCTGAAGCTTTTGGGGACATTAGGTTTGCAACAACAACAGAAATAAAGACGACTGCCAAAGGCATTGCTACTGTTCCTATCAAATCACAAATTAGGGAAACATCTTCCATTAAACCAATAAACATGTTATGTCTGATTCAACTGTACTACTGAAAAGCAAAGGAAAAATTTTACTGAAAACAAGTGGAGTGTCAAGCAGCCCTACAGATATATGCTGAAACAAAAGAAATAATGAAAATTTCCTACAGGTGGGTTAATATGTTCAATTTAAGTTCTTGCATTTCGTCAGAGTTTGTATAACATGTGCATCTTGGTCTTTACTTCAATTTTCTCTGCAAACATCCATATTTCACTTTACATTTCTGAGGCACCTGCATTTGGTCTTAAAATACAGCCTGCTTAATCAATAATTCAAATGCAATCTAGTTTGCAACTGTATTTAAAATTGTGCATATTTTGTTGTATGAAGTAATGACAAAAGTGAAGGTTTGACCTCATTTACATCATTTGCAAAACATTTATTGATTTTCTTGAGGCTAACATTTCCTCATTGAAGCACAAACCCTTTTTTAAATCATGTGTTCATAATCAATAGCGTCTCTATGGGATGCCCCAGTAAGCAACCCTGTTTACTTCTGGAGTAGGACACTGGTATGTATAAGGTAAGAAACAAGCATTACAGTAGACAGCATCATTTCCAGAATAAAGGAAAATTCAATGAATGTAAGATTAGCAGAATCTGAGTCATAAGTATATCACACAACATGGTCACAATAAAAAGATGCATCTTTCCTTTTAACACATCTCAGTTGTGCGACAGTTATTACTTCTTATAATTCAATTTATTGAAACACTTCCTTGCACATTTCTATATCCAGTGAATTTCTGTGTGGTCTGAAGATGAGTAGTTTTAAGAAAAGAATGAAATTATTAAGCTTGTGATCATAGGCAAATAGGATTGGCTCATTTTCACACTCTGTCAGAAAACAAGAATCAAACCATGACTGAACAGCCAAAGAGTTACTTCTGGGTCATATTGGAAATTCAAATCTGAGAATCAAAAGACTGCTATATAGATAATAATGGGGAGAGACAGTCAGGTGGATCTTCCTTTAGGTTTTTCCACACTGTCAAAATACTGCTCATACGCTCACCTGCACACACTGGTTAGTTCCACAGATTTCCTGCATATGAAACGATGTGGCGATTTTTTTCCATTTTGCTTTTCATTTTTCATGATCAGAGTGAAAATGTGGATGCATCACAGGATTTTGCATGTGACTGCTGGGTATGAGGAAAATTTACAGGAAAAACTTTCAAAATAATTTTACTATTTAAGATTAATGTGGTGAGAGCAAATCAAACTGTACTCTCTTGGATAGCTTTTATGATACATCCTTTTACTTGTGCCACTGTTTGCCCAAGCCATCTGTTCTTCTGTAGAAGCAGTTTTGTGAAAACCTACTCTAATGATTGTATCATACTAAAAAGAAATTATATTAGGTATCCATGGAGAATCCATCATAGAGCACTTTAAATAGCCCTTGATTGTTCAAATGCAGATCAAACAGCGAGGCAGATGTTGCTTGTACAATTTTTCCACAGATAAATGTAAACCCAAGAGAAGCAAATTCACTCAACTATTGACTGTAGACTGGGCTTACACGGCCTCCTCCCTACTTCTTACAAAGTAACTGGTGCCCTAGAACCTTGCCCTTAGCATAGCAACAAACAAATAAGTAAAAATGCAAACAAGAAAAAGAGTGAAGGAAAAATATTACATGAAGGCATATACATATACACATACTTAGTATCACCATTTAGCCTATAGTTGACCTCAATGTGAGTGAGGATGGACCAAAGTTGTGTAAATCACAGCTGGGGCTGCACTGTTATTTCCAGTTTTTCATTCTTTTCTCCCATACAGAATTTTTCTCACCACACTTCTTCTGTAAAGCATTACTGCTTTTTTTGGTAAACTGTCCCAGTTTTACCACACCCTGTCCTGACAAGCCCATTCGTGCTTTCAACACTCATATCTGAAGTTTATACAAAATATTAATACAACTACATTTTTATCCCTTAACCTTCCCTCTTTGCTTCTTAAATAAAAGGGTTTGAAGTAATAATATCTTGTAGACATTAGGAAAATTAGAAGATTTTCTTAAGCTATTTTAGAATTAATCCTCAAAAGAAGAAAGAAATGAGAACTGATGTTTAAGAGAAAAACCCACTCCAGTGCAAAAATGGCATCCCAAAACCTACTTGCAGTCCTAACAATAAAATAGTTTGGGGTGATTAGTACCCAAATTACCTTTGCATCCCCTCCTTCATGTGAGCGTGTACTCTCTTTTGTCTTGCTGTTTTTCACTAACATTAACAAATCTTCTGGGCACTGGTTTCTGAATCCTCCAGTACGCAGAAGGAGTAGCTGCCCATCACCTACCTCCTACAGTGCCCAGGGAAGGGAGTTTTAGGGAGGAAGCCTGAAGGACTCATTTGGCCCTCGTATCATATGGCTGGTGTCTTCATGGCAGGATGGTTGTCCATTTGAGTGAAAGTTTCCCTTTGTTTTAATCTACAGTCCCAAATAAGTTACTAGCAAGTTGAAACTGCCATTTTATTCATCTTAAATGTTTTTGTGTGGGGGCAGAGGAAGCTTAGAGATTTGGAAACTCACAGTGGTTAGCCCAAGTATTTTGTAAATCAAAAATTCACTGTGTCAAGACTTACAACCTTCCTAAAGATACTCCCATGTATGATACACAGAAGAAGGGAGGGAATAGATGCACCTATTTATCCTCACAACTCTTAGGCCTGATGCTTTGACACCAAGAAATACTTTTTGGATTAATAACAGGAGGATGAGAACAAACAGTTGAAACTTTACACTTTGCCCTGAGTCACAGCGCAGGTGAGGACATCCTGAGTCACCAAGTGCTGCCTATCAGAGAAAATTGATTATCGTCTTGTTCATTATCTTATTCCAGCTCTGCTTTGCCATCCATCTGCCATAGGAGGCTGATTTGAAATATCATCTGAGAGTCGGCTTCTGAGTTCCATCCAACACGTATCACTAGCCAGACAAAAGGAGTACCTCTCCTTCTGGCACTGCCTATGGCAATACCCAGGGGCAGTATTATCGCCTTTGAACTTTACTCCAACACAACTTCTTGTTTCAACTGCAAAAACTTTTATTTTGTCTGCTCCATCCCTTTCAAACCATCCTTCCCCAAGCAGCACACTGCCTTCTAAATCCGTGCTCCTGTCCTAGCTGCTGCCTCCTTTCCCATGACTACTACTCTAGACAATTACTGTCACCCCAAGGGTTGTATTGAGCATTCTTCAAGTCCCTCTTTTCTCTTGTCAAAACTAGAGCACAATTATTCTGAGCTGGCCATGCAGCAACCAGATGAGGAGCACTCCTCACCCTGTCCATGTGAGCACGGTGGAGGGAAGCCCTGCTCATCTCTGTGGCAGTGCATGCTTAAAGAGCATGTAGGCCAGCGTGAGGGAGCATTAAAAAAAAAAACTAAGAACTAGGTTAAAGCAAACTTCTTTGGCTCTCCATCTGCATAGTTAAGACAAATAAGGGCACAGGAACTTTTTGCTAAAAAACTTTCCACAGTGGTGGACTTGAAATGACATGTTCTGCCTTTACCTCCCAAGCTCCAGAGGGCACTTGGGAACTGTGGTGCTTGCAGGACTTTGTCCTCTAAAGGTTCAAAGAAAGTGGGAAGATTTCTTCTCCACATACATTTCCACCTCCTCCTAGCGATGCAACTCAAGATTGCTCTGAAATCTGCAACAGGATTATAACTAACACAAAGCAAACAGACAAAAGTAGATCTGAGGAAGAAAGATGGCTTCAGGCATCATAGTGGATTATCATCTCCTACATATAATATTAGTTTACACAGAATATTACACAGACCATATACAAAGTATGTTTTGGAGAAGGATGCTTTGTTCTAATGTAGCAAACGTTGTTACAGGTGGGGTGCTGGCTTGGATTAATATTGGAAGTGGGTCTTGATATTCATTGACCTTGTGTAATCAAAACAGCTTTAATCTGAGCTACGTTTATTTGTATCTTACTGTGGAAAAAAAATTCAGAACTTTAGTATTAAGTTTGTCTAAATGATTGATTCTTTAGGACATTTTGTTGTTTCTTTTTATTTGGCTCACTTTCATGAACATCAACCCAAATCAAAACATTTATTTCAGCTTCCTTTTCCCAGTGTATTTTTTTCCAGATTTTAGAATTATAAAATTTTGAAGTGAAAAATTTAAATTTTCCTCCAAAGTATGCAGGTATGACATTTTAGTTGTTTAATTTCTATTTTATAGTGCATGAAAATATTCACAAATGACAAATCCGAGAGTTTAAAGTCAAGCTGGGATCTGATTTGCTTTTCAGCGAGTAATCTATTTGCCTCAGAACTGGCCTTGTTCTGCTGCTATAAATACTGTACCTGCTTTGTTATTAAAAACAGTAGTATGGCTAATGTAAAGCTAACATAAACCAAAGAAAGTCTTTTTTTTCAAGTAATACCATCCAAACAGCAAGTGAAACGCTGAGAAAGGCCTGGCTTTGAAGGTTATCAGATGAGAGATCACAGAAGTGTAAGCCAAGTTACAGATTACTAGGCTTGTACGTGGGCTTCTCCTCACTTGTCTGATTTTGAGAGTCCCTGAAAGTCAAATACAAACATAAAGACTTGTTGACAGCCTGTGAAAAATGTTTTGAAGACAGAGGAATGCCAAATAATACATTGTCTCTGCCTTACGCTCCTGCCACTAGAAATGTCATCTGCGCCCTGCTACAGCACTACACGTTTTAGTTTCCTTGTGTTAGGGAGCTCCATTTCGTCTGTGTTAATAAAATAAAGATGTAGGCTGGCCTAGTGATTAAAAAAAGAATGAACTAACATGCAGGGGCCATTCAAAAGGGGAGTGCTTATGTCTGTCTCAAGAGCTTTATCATCGTGCTTCCTTCGTCTCCCATGGCGATGGTAAGTAGGGCTACAGTCCACCTCTTGCAAGCAAAAAGATATGAATTAATACCCCTCAAATAGCAATTGCTGTCAGGCTTTGGGACTGAAAAAGTACTGTATACATGCAAGTAGCAGGCATCTAGAACATCAACTCACATGAAATTAAGCTCAGCATGATGCAGTTGATCTGGGCAACAGAAAGGCTGTGTTCCAGCTTTATGGCACCAGTATATTTCTACTGTCAAAACAGATTAAGAAATACATTGTGCAGTCCTAAGGAGCTGAATCGGCAGAAAACCCTGGGCTGAGGTGCTGTCGATGAGACATTCAGTATCAGTTCTTGGGCAGAAAATGCCCCTCAGGCTAGGGCTGGGCTGCTCCAAACCTCCTTGGCAAGGAGACAGGAGGCACAGTCATCCAGCACTTGGTGCTGGGGAGCAGCTCCTCTGCAATTGCTTGAGGGCAGTGAGACATTTGGCAGAGAAGCCACTACAGCATCGAAATTAAATTTACAAGCTGCTTTCCCATGGCAGTGCTGGGACAGAGCATGGTGCTTTATAATTATGTTTTAGGAGCCTCCGCCCTCTTGCCCTAATTTCCAATTAACCACTGTACCCTTCCCAACAGAGATTGCAAACATCCTGCAAACAGGAGGAGGAGGCCAGGAAGGACCATTCTGTTGTAGATTAGTAGCAGGAGGCAACCTGGAGAAATTATTTTATGCCAAAACCAGCATCTCCTTGGCTTTGTCACTTAATTAATTTACTCTTGTTAACTCACTGGTGTATTTAAAGCCAAAAGGAAAAATGGATGGTGAGTGGGATGGAGATGTGGTGGGAATGGAAGGATAGGAGAAACTGAGATGAGACAGTGAGACAGCAAGGCAGCAAGGCAGCAGAAAAACTCTGTAATGCTTCAGTCTCCATGCTATTTCTGTTGTCAGCCAACTGTGACCTGTCTAAAGTGAAATGCTAGGCTAGCCATGCCAGCAAGGGATGTTCTTTCAGTAGTTTGCTTCCCTAATTGTATCTAGGTATTAGACAGTGTCTCCTCTGTAGAACCCCTGTGTTCATCCCTACCTCATCCTAGATGATCCAGATACTGCACCGAGAAACCAATGTTGTTCAGTAATCTCATGATCTTTTGAAAGGTGGAACATCAAAACAGTACAACTAATAGTATTTTAAAATATTTTTTCACTTCAGTTTTGTAAACAGTTTTATAGCTTTCATAAACTACTGCAGGTTTATATATATATTATTCAATTGTCGGCAACTCCGATTCAAATTCAGAATGTGTAAGACCTACAGTTTCATCTCCAAAAGTTTGTCAATGGAAATTTCCTGGTGTCTTTAAATGATCACTAAGCTGCTCTGAATGCCAAATGGCACAGAGGAAACCAGGATATTAGACTTGTGATGGAAGCCAGCAGCACCCGCTTTAATGAGGAAGAAAGGTGAAGGTAACTGCTAAAAAACCACTGTTTTACCACATCTGAACAGGTAGTCTTCCCCCCATGGGTTACGTTACTTGGTCAGTAGGTTGCAATCATGAAGGAAACATCACTTACCCAACACACAGATTATCCTCTGACATTCTCTCCTCCTCATTCACCGACAGAAGGAGAAGGGTTTCTCAACTCTGCAGCGTCCATTCTTTTCATGTGGGTTTAAATTAAGGAAAGACCATAACCTCATGAGGGTCATTCAAAGTAACAACTTTGCTCATCATAATGATAATAATTTAATATCTCCAATAGGAGGCTAAAAGGATGTTTTTCTCTTCATCTGTATAATAGTTTCCTTTAAACTTTAATAGTCCTTGTTCCATCATCTGTGACTAGCAGAATGTATTATTAGTTACAAATATAATTTATATAATTAGAGATTTATAGGCTTATACCGAACCCTTTACCAGCCTGTTTCTGTTTCAAGACATTGCAGTTTTCTTGTTTGTTTCTGCAGCTGATAAGAGCCTGTGTGGCTGTTAAAAATGAAAATAAGAAAAAAATTCATGCATAAACCTTTTCCACTGGAAAAAAGCAGATTTGGACAAAATAAGACTGTAACACTTCATTTACAGTCTTAGGCACTTTATTTTGATATTCTTTTTATTCTTGTAGAACAGCAAAAGCAGTGCTTAATGGGATGAAATTTTGAATCTTATCAAAACAAAAGGACTTATGAAAATAACTTTAGTAAATCCTTAGTTTATGTTTCTAAATAACTTTTCCTGTAGATTTTTTAAATCTGTCTCACAACAAGTGGAAATATAAAAATATTAAAACATAAATTGTAGAAAAGAAATTTCTTCATTGACCACTGTCAATAAATTGAATTTTTAGGGATGAGTTTTATGAAAGTTTTGATTCTGGTGAATAACCAGGACACTTACTTTTCATTAAGGAACTTCTGCACAGGCAAAAAGAAATGTGAATAACTGTGGAGAAGAGAAATGTTCTTGAAGTTAGATGTAATGAAATGAGAAGGTAGAAGAAATGTCCATCCTGGAGGGCATTGTGAATGTCCTGACCATTTGAAGAGTGAGTACTAAACTTCAAGTTCTGTCACTGGGACTTCAGCCTCTTTGGCTGGGTCAGACGCTGCCTTAAAGCAAAGCCATGTTCAGACTGACTCCCCAACACTGGCTGCGCTGCTCACCTCGAGCCATCAAGCACCTGGCACATGGGTCTACTTAGATCTATATAAGGAAAAATCTTGAGACAAGCCTGTAGGGAACACACCAGTGGATCCAGAGACTAAGCTGCCTCTGTGTCTGCCTCTTTCTTCAGAATGGGAGGTGTTGCAATGCAACCAGTTTATGACCAATGAGGTTGCTATTGCTGATGTGTTGTAAAGTACTGGCTTCTTCTTCAGTCCAGGGTGGCATCCATGACATTTCCTTTGCTCCCTGTGTAGTACAAGATGGATTACAAGCAAAGGGAAGACTATTAATTGTATAATTAGCAAATTATTTATGTTGAAATGTTACTGATTTAGTAAGAGCTTTTATAGCAGCACAAACAAGGAGCCATACCTCGCGTAAGACAAAGTTTGTGCTCATAGCTCTTCAGGAGCTTTAATGTTAAAGCTTTTTCAAGCTACCCTGGCCTAAAAAGTTGACCGAGTGATCAGCAGCTGCACTAATTGGAAATCTTTCAGTCATCAAGGACGAGGTGGGAGCAAAGCACAAATGCACATGCTCATGACAAGAGTCTGCATTCCAGTTCAATGAGTTATTATTAACCCACATTTTTATCCACTCTTGTCTGGTTACAATTGAAGTCTTCTGACAGTAGAAACTCAGAACAACTTGTCCTTCCAAAGACAACTTTCCCTAAGTATCCTAGTGAAGAAAACCCTGAAACCACACAGGAGTGATCGAAAGGATAAGGAGTTACTTTTTTCTGTTTCCTTTTTTTCCCCCAGGAAATGCAGAGTGACTGTTACTAGTCAGGTCAGTAGGTGAACCACAGAAGGAGCAAGTGGTGTGGAGGAGAACATACTGAGAGTCTTCTTTAAGAAAAACATGTAACTGAGGAAGCAGCTCAAGAAGAGTTTGAAATGGCAGCTAATCCTGATATGAAATACCAGTATTTCAAGTACTGCAAGGGATTGCTCTTCATATTATTTTTCAGTTGCATCTTGTTACCGCTGCAGCTAGTGATCCATGAGGGTGCACTGCAAGGAAAGATTTTAGCGAGCTGCATGTGCAAACTGGACTTTCAATGTTATAATTTGCTTCGGGAAAGTCATCATCTTTCAGCAGTGTGTTGTGGTGAGGGTTTAGGAGGAAAGGGGACCTACAGGGGATGGATCTTAGCTGTTGTTTCATTGAGTAGGAACCTCAGTTTTGCCTACACATGTAGATACTAGGGATGAACAGAAAAACATATCCAATAATCCAGTGAGTGCAGTAACAGAGTGCTGTAATCCTCCAGTGCCACTTACCTCCTCAGAACATCTGTTTCTATGCAAAATAGGGAGGACAACCTCTAGTAGAATTGTTAAAAAGATTAATATTTGAGAGGTACACTGAAACTGTGGATGTTTTTGAATTTAACTTACCGATTTCTAAAGCTAGCAAAGAACCTGAGCCTATTGTTCCTCAGGATGCCATCACAGACGCTCCACAAATGCAATACCCAAGGCAACACTACCAACACCCTGATCTGAAAAGAAAGGAAGCTGCTGCTTTCTTTCCTCTTAGTACTCTGTATACTCACATCCCAATTTGCTACATCAGACATGGTGGGGATTGAAGCAGGTGAAGCAATACTGCCCTTTGTGTCCTTTCCCATGCTTTAGAGAGAGAGCAATTGTGACAGCACAAAATAACTTCATTAGAAGTATATCATCATACTAAGAATGTTTTCAATAATTCAACTTTTCTGGCTGATTGTGAGCAGCCTGCAAACTGTTTGGGAGTTGTATATGTTCTAGCAGAAACCAGCAACACTTTTTTTTTCAGATCTGGTTAAAAGTTCAAGCTTTGTAGGTTAAAGAGGCTGAAGCCTACCCCTCTGTGATCAGCAGCAATGGTACTGGTACTGCTTTTACTCCAGTGCCCCAAGGACACCAGAAAAACCATCATTGTGGCATTAGCAGTGCTAGAGTTGTCATTCCCCTCCCAGTTTATGGTACAGCAGTGATTATCTTGGCTGTCTTGGAAGATGCCGTGTGGCAGATGCTGGTTTGTTCTCGTAACTGAGCAACATGTTGCTGTTGGGGGGGGGGGGGAGATGAATCATGAGGGTGTTGCTCAGGCTCAGCAGGGTTTGGCTTGGAGAAAGCACTGAACAAGGAAATCTAATAGATCTTGTACAAAGCCAGGAAAACACTAATGTTGTCACTGTCCAGGTCAGGGACTAGCCGGTGCAACAAACAGCTGTCTATTAACAGGAAAAATCCCCTGGCTTCACAGTCAGAGGTGCCAGGCAGCCTGGTAGTGACCAGAAACCAACTTATATTTTGTGTGTGTGTGTGAAGGTGAATAGAAAGACTAACAGGATACAGGAAACAGCTTTTGGAAGAAGTGTCTTTAATGGATTTTAGGGCTTCTGGCAGAATTTGAAGGTTTGAAATTTAGTACCAATTTTAGAAACATTTGTATACTTAAGGAATGGATTCTTGTAATCAGTTTTTCTTTTAACTTTTAACAGATTTATGAGAGTTTAATATTCTATAGTAAGCATTATGCAAATTTTCCTATTCCCTGCTAATAAACCAGGAAATAATGAATTGTGGGCCTGTCTTAATTATACAACTTGGTAAGTCTCATAAATAAACAAGCAAACCAACCTATGAAATGAAGGTTTTGAGTGAATATGTATGTAAATCTATAATTTCACTAATGAGAGGCTGTACAAAGAGTGATACATTTGGTTTAGGTTGTATGTGACCTGTGGCAAACCTCTTCATCAGGGACCCTCCAGGTGGGAATGTAAAAGTAATCAACTGAAAACTTGTCGTTTACACCAGGTAACAACTAGGCTTATCTCAAACCACTAATTTTGTTGTTACTTTTTAAACATAAATCAACCTTGACCGAGTTTGAGCCCAGACATTTAGAAATCCCTGTTCTAAACTGAGCTTGCTTGAAGCATAAGGATTTCTGTTCACATCAGAAGCTGTCTTATTCTCAGGCCTTCTCATTTGCTAATATTAGAAAGATCAATTTTGCATCATGAAAATGAGATGCAACTTGAACTCTTGCTTTCCCAGAACCTGGCAATGGCTGTGACAGTCTTTCAAAGGTGAAGAGAAGGATCTCCTTACAATTAAATTTCTTATTACTCCCTTTATTAGTTGTCATTGCCTACTGCCATAGGTTATACCTCACTGATCTGCCTGCAGAGTGACTTGTGTTAGTGCTCCCTACCTTGTTTCAGACATAGTCAGTTGGAATATTTCAAACTTTTTTCCACCAAGTCTTTAATTTCCTCTGATTTATATTAATTAGCTTTGCTGATTAACAGTGATATGAATTAGAAAATGCTTTTGCAATTGTGATGTTAACAGAAAGAAAGCTGTGAAAGAAAAAAGTAGCTGAGAATCACTTTTTCTGCAGTCACTGGATCCAGAAGAGAACCCATGTCTTTGCAATATAGGGAGTTTCTGAAAGCTTCTCTAGCTGGGCCCAACCATGTTTTCATCAAGGTCTTTAGTAAGCCCTTCTTTAGGAGTATGTGGATGTGAGTATTCTTTTCCAAACTACTCTTAATTCTTCATCTGCTTCCTTCAAAATCCCACAGATCTCCTTTAGAAACACTCCTATAAAGTGACAATATAAGCAATTCTCTGTAGCCTACATGTGCAGCTCATTCTTCATTAATGCCTTCTCTCGTTTCAAAGGAAAAATCCATTGCACCCTGGGGAAAAATAAAGATACAACAGCACATAAATGGTCAAGATATTTTCAAGTGGACATGTAAGATATCTACAGGAGCTCAGGATCTTCTGGCTTTATCAGTACACATAATGGACAACCCAAACTAACTAAGCAAAGTCATGACCATTTGTCTATATTAATATTCTAAGTCATATGTTGAGTACCACAGATCTGTATTTGGTTTGGGGATTCATTTTTGGGATGTTACTCCAAGAAAAATTCTCATTTGAAGCAGAGAGCCAAAATTAAAATTGTTTTCTACAAGTCCCAAATATACAAATGGAATTAATTGATCAGTACCATCAGGAGGAAGGACTTGATTGAGCTGAAGCAATCTTGCTCCTTACTTAAATCCAGAGCTGGAAAGCACTACTAAATCAGTGTTCGGGAAGATCTCGTTGCTTCTTATGCTGTAGCTGGTGGTAAATGAAGGGAGGATTGTGTCTTCTACCACAACTGTCAGTTGTGTGTATTTCGTGTGAAATAAGTGTGAGGAAACATGAAAAAAAATGGAAAGTTAAGAACACACCTTTGACATGGATCTGAGATAAAAATTTAGACAGTTGCAGTGCAGCCTCCTTTGACAGTCAATTTAGTCAGCAGAGTTTGAGGAAAATCATCTGCTCTTGCTCTCCTCTGAGGAGGAGGTGAGCCCAGCCTGAGGAACTCTGGAGTAGACATCCAAGAGAGGTCAACCAATCTATATGTTTATCTAATTTTCTCTTAATTCGTGTATTTAGTGATCTCATATTTCAAGGCTGTAAGGGACTTGCCACTACAGTCTTGCCTCTTGCATGACACAACCAAAAATATTTTTAATGAGTAAAACGTCAGTAGTGCCAAACTCAGCCTTTATAGTTTACCTGTCAGAACAGTGAGATCACTTTTTCAACTTTTTAAATCCTTACTCTTCTGAAGAATTAATAGGAGAAAAAAACCCAAAGCCCAAGCAAACCCTCTTTGCTTGTTCTAATCCCTGGATCATTTTATGGTGGGAAGAAAATGGTGCTCAGACTTCACAACTTTTTTTCCATACTGCCAAGTTGTAGTCAGCTTGAGACTGAGCTCTCATACAGATCCTGACCTTATGACCCAACGCTTTGCTGATACCTCTTGACCCAGAGAAGCCTCCATAGGCCAAGGATCTCTTCTCCTGAAACAAGCTGGGGGTGACCCTCTGAGGACCAGGGACTGCCAGGAAGGAAGGATGACTCTCCACTTGTTCTGCAGGGAATGGGCTCAGTCATTAGCCTCCAGCAGACCTTGGGCACAGAAGGCCTGTAAAACAAAGCAAGAACTGAAAAGATTTGGTTTCAGTGGCTTCACTGGGAAAACTTGTCCTGTGTTACCTGAAGTCATAAGCCATAAGACTAGAATGAATATTTTCTCTGAGATCTATAGGTTAAACTCAGTGGGGTGTAAAGCAAAGAACTGAAGCCTTCCCACTTGGATCTCTGGGCTTGTATCCCTGAGAGCTGGTGACGTAGCTAGGTTCCAGCAGAGCCATCTCTACACTGCTCCCCAGCAACTGGGCCAAGGAAACTTACTTCAACCACGTTGCCAGGAAGCACAGCAGTGCTAACTCCTGTGAGTTAGCATGTAACGGCTTCTGTATTTTTGGCCCCTGAAGCTTCTTGCAAGCCTCTTCCCAGTGAAAGGGAATTGTAAAATGCCTTCTGACTACATTTTATGGATGATAGCTTAACGGTTCATTAAAATCTCCCTCTCCAGAGATGATGTGCTCCTGCCTTCTGCAGTCACAGCTCCATAATGTAACTGAAGTTAAACCTGCAGCCACAGTCACAGCACAGGAGCTCTTGACTTTTGTTCTTTGCTTTATGCCCCGTTGAGTTTAACCAGTCACATGGATGGAGTTTTCCATTCACCTCACAAAAAAACCCCAAACCAAACAGTCCCTCAGTCCCCTCTGCCCTGTGTATTACAATAAGTAGGGGACAGTGCACAGAAGAGAAAGAATTAACTGCAGCATTCATAAAGGCTACTTAATGGCATGGATATCACCTGATATCGGTAAAAACAATCTTCAGGTGCAAAGTTGTTATTAAACAGGCTTATAAGAAAACCTTCTGCACTTATATTACAGTACCAGCAGACCTATTCCACTTTTAGTAGATTTTTGTTTTATGGCACAAAATAGTCAAAAGACAGTGTTTAGGATCACTTTTTCCAGGAAGACTGTCACCAGTTCAGCTGCAGCTTATCATGCCCTGGAGTTCTTTGAAGTTTATCCTAAACAAATCCAAGTAAGCAATAATTAGTTGTGGATGGGTGTGGGTCTTAATCAGAAGGCACAAAGGATTCATATTTATTAATCCTATTGTACAAGGCAAGTTTAGCTTCCAGGTAGAAAAGTGTTAGGACTTTCAATGGCTCTCTTAAAAATATCTCACAAGAATCTCAAAGATCTTATCCTTTTGAAACTGCTCTGGAAGAGGCAGTCTGCTTTCTAGATTGAATACAACAGCCAGAATAGTAGCATCTAAAGTAAATGTTGAGGTATTAATGATCTGCTTTGGGCATTTTGCTCAGGTTTTTTTACATCTCGATTTGCTTTTTCAAACCATGAGAGCAGCTTGAGCCTTTCTGTATCTGTGGCAAGGAGGGAGGACTTCACTCTTGTAACAGCATTTTGCAAGTAAAAAGTTAGTTATTATGTAGGACAAATAATAATTTGTTATGTAAGGCTATAACAACTTTAAAATTGACTGGTGAGTCATCTCACGTAAAACTCTGTTGAGGACCACAACTTAGTTTTTGATCTGGCGGCTGGTTGATTTCTGAAGTTATATTTTTCTCAGTTGTTTGACTTGGAAAGCTAACCTTACCTTTCTTTATTATTAGTGGCTACATTGACCTGTTTTTATTTCATCTCTAGAGAGTTATTTTTTGTAGTAAGGAGGCTGTAATCCCTGACAGGGATTATCTGGCAAACTATAAGCATCTGCTCTCAGTTTGTTTCCTCAGCAGACAGGGCTGATTAAATAAACCTTGTGACTATAAAGGTGTGCTGGTTATTGGAAGGAAGAGCTGTAAACATTAGTGCAGATGGTCTAATGAGTTTGAAGTTTGAGAATAAATTTGGCAAACAGTTCAGTTTCGTTGTTCCATAACACTGAATTGATTCCTTGTATATAAACAAAATAATTTCTTCCCCTATATAGGAAGGGATAGAGAAAATGCAGTGATAGCGTTGGCTTCTCTGCTTCCCATGGTAACAGATGGTTTTTGCTGTCCATGCCCAAGTTGCAGATCCCATGAACTGAGGGTTTTTTGAATGTGAATGTGGTGAACAAGAAGGTTGGAAGTCCCCAGAGGCCTAAAACCTGAAAACAGAGCTATTGTGAGTAATATGTCTAAATTTGGTCTCATGTTGTCCACACTCAAGCACACAGCAAAACCTCAGGTGATTCAGCCCAGAAGCAGACCACACATACAGAGCTGTGATACATCAACCGTTTAGATAGAGAAATGTTAAAAAAATCTCCTCATCCATATACTCTCTGAGACATTTTCCAGTGTAGGATTCTGCTCAAAAGTGCTAGACCCTCCGACTGAAATCAAAGCTTAATTGCTCAATTCTGGTTTCAAGTTGTTGACAGTTAATCATTTAATGGCCTGGCCAAGAGATGTCATCATGTGCCACTTGGTGGGCATGTGTCTGCATTATTTACAAGGTTCACACATTTTCAACAGATGAGAGCATTGTATCCCTCTTTTATGTCACGGTACAATGACACTGTTGACACATTTATAGCTATTAAGCTCTTGGGGGTAGGTGAAGTTACAGAGCCATTCAACAGTCCACTTTTATTCAGCAAACCAGAGAAGGGAAGATTCAATTTTCAAACTTGCTGATGCAGAACATGCTGCATGTGCATGTGACCTGCACATGCAGGTGACCTGTAAGGGTACAAACACACAAATAGTGATGTGGTCAGATTGGTGCTGCTAATGAACAGGATGGCATTAGGTGCTGGCAGGGCATCATGCTCAGTAGGAGTGCTGTCTGCACCAATTTTCAGAGGAAGAAAAGTGGTTAATGTAGTCCAGTGTTGCTAAGGTGAAATAACAGAAGTAAAAATCATAGAATCATAGAGTGGTCTGGCTTGGAAGAGACCTTAAAGATCATCTGCACCCTCAAGGAGTTTGCAGGTAAGCTGAACAGTGGATTTAACACAACAGAAGGAAAGGATGCCATTCAGGGGGACCTGGACAAGCTTGAGAAGTGGGCCCATGCAAACCCCATGAAGTCCAACAAGTCCAAGGTGCTGCACCTGGGGCAGTCCCAATTTAGACATGAGCCAACAGTGCTCGCTCATAGCCCAGAAAGCCAACTGCATCCTGGGCTACATCGAATGAAGTGTGACCAGCAGGTCAAGGGAGGTGATTCTGCTCCTCTACTCTGCTCTTGTGAGACCCTGCCTGGAGTACTGTGTCCAGGTCTGGAGTTCTTAGCATAAAAAAGACATGGACCTGCTGGGGCAGGTCCAGGGGAGGGCCATGAAGGTGATCAGAGGGCTGGAGCAGAGGAAAAGCTGAGAGAGCTGGGGTCGTTCAGCCTGGAGAAAAGGCTCTAGGGAGAACTCATTGTGGCCTTCCAGTATTTAAAGGAGGCTTAAAAAAAGAGAGAGCAACTATTTACATGGGCATGTAGTGATAGGACAAGGAGGGGGGATGGTTTTAAACACCGCATCTCTCTGCCAGGTGGCTCTCACACTCCCTTCTGAGGCAGGGACACTGAGGAAGAAAAAAAGGTAAGTAAAACAGCAAAGCAAGAGATGGAAGGGATCACTGCCCTGATCTCAGAGGTGTACTCAAGGGAAGAGCTTGGGAAAACCTGCCTTTTCTCAAAGTGCTGGTTATACATTTAAGAACTGGTGTATAGTTGTGATTATGCGCCTGTGTTCGTGCTCATGGACAGAAGTGGTTATAATCCAGTTCCCTGGTTTTCTCCCTTCTCTGCCACATGAGCATCTTCATCACTGTGCTTCAGAACTGTGCTACCTCTGCAGATTGGTGGGATGATGTGAAGTCACAAGACTCAATGTGAGAGAAGGGGCTATAGCCATGTATTATGGGAGACAGCTGAACCTCAGGCCCCCTAGGCCTTGTGACTACTCTACCTGTTGGAATCTGTCAGAAAACAAGGCACTTGTTGTATTTAGAAACCTTCAGGAATAGAGAGCAGCTAAACAGGGGTTTGCTGATCCAAACATGTGCGCTTCATTCTGACAATGCACCATTCATCACCTATGTCTTTTCAAGATCTCCATCCTTCTGCCCAATATTAAAGAGCGAGAGAAGAATATTTATGAGTAAACTGCAGGCATAAGCGTACTGAAAGATTGTGAAATTATAGACGTCAGAATAACAAACAAAATCACTTGACACGTCACGCCCTCTGAGTTAGGGATAAAGCAGTTACCTAAGTGATTCCTTTCCCACCAATGCAAGAACAACATTAATCATGTCTAACCATACAAATTTAGCTTGTATAGATACATTCTGGCTCCTCTCCAGTTACTGAAAAGCTTAACTATATTATAGCCCCATTTTGATTATCTGTTGCTTGGGGAATCAGCTTCAGGCTTCCTGAAGGTACAAAAGAAGCGTGAACAAACACTGGCAGGCACTGGCAGGCACCATCTTTATTCTGAAAGCACTTTAAGAACCATGATGGAGATCTCCATCTCTATTGGATGTATCCTTTCTCCTGGAGCAGGTGTCTTCTCCAGCTGCTGCCTCTGCTCCAGACAGCTCTGTGCTAATCCTGGGGTGAGGAGATGGTATCATTTCTGACAAGTCCACAACAAAAGCCATTGACTTGGGAAGAAGAGTCCCTGCTTGTGTGCTTGCAGGAGGGGCAGTAAGCTGTTAGAGACCCATGTTTATGGAAGTAGGCATAGGTTTTGGTAGGCAGTGTGGCATTAAAGGAGTTAATAATAATCAAGGCAAAGATTAATATCTAATCATAGCAACTCCAGGCAGTTTAATTTGCTTCTCTTGGCCTAGTGACAGAGTGAAACTGCCAGCTGGAGCTGTGTGAAGCCTGCTCCACCCAAATTGGAGTGGTTTCAGCCAGAAAGCACCTTTCAATCTGCCCATCCTGCCTTCCCACATGCACAGAAAGCAGAAATCATGTACAGGTCTCCAGCTCCTCATTTCCAACTCCTAAGCTCCTCTGCACTGAGGGAATTACCCATGATTTTATCCTTGGTGGAAGTTGACATCTCCTCAAATTTGCTAGGCACGTTCACAGCTGAAGAAAAGGTAAAGTGGCTCAATGACTTGAGATTAGTCTCTGCCTCCTTTTGTTGGAGCCATACTCACAGCACACTGCCTCGCCCCATACAGGAAGGAGAACAGGATCAAAGCGATTAATACAAAGAGTTGCAACTCTGGACTGAAATACTGTTTCCTCATCTCACTTTTCTGTCAGCTACACTCCAGGGCCCTAACTCTGGAGTTAGACTACACTCAGGAAAGGAACAGGGTAGCCTGGATTTGGCACTGGGGATTAATTTTGTACCCGCACATCTCTTTGGAAAAGACTTAGAGAAATGTATTCACTATAGCAGCTTTCTTTCAAAGGGAATTCGCTATCACCCCTCCACACTGCCTAGGTTGTAATAAAGGAGCTGATCTACACCATACCACAGCAGTGGTAAAAGTAGGAAGGTACCTGTATGTTGCATTAGCAGCAACAACAGTGGTTGAACCCACAGGGGAAATTCCAGTAGACTGCATGAAGCCACCCAGAGTGGAATTTGGCAAAAAAACTAGATTATTTCCTTTGCCTTAAAATGGTGACCCTAAGGGCTTACATGATAATATGTAATTTTATCCCTAATATGGTTAAATCAGTCATTCACCAAATTAATTTGAATTACTTTTCCCCATGCAAGGCTTTGTCTACTTTAGGACAGTGTCCTTGCCAGACTTAATTCTAATGATTCTGTTTGTTAGAGAAATAATTACTTCAGGTTCCCAGCTCAGAGTCCTCGACATTATTTCTCATGCAAAAACTCAAAGAATATTTATGAGCAAATTGCAGGTATAAATATACTGAAGGGTTGTGAACTTATGTGATACTGGCAAGCCCATCGCAGTGAGGCACTCAGGTGGTGAGCTGCTTTTTGAAGGTGTCACAGACTGCAGCAAGTGCCACTTTCACCTTTTGCTGAAATAGTTACTCAATTCTGACTGACACCATGGGGAAATTTGCCATGCAAAATGACATGCTTTTTTTGGTGTGAGATCATAGAAACATAGAGTGGTGTGGGTTGGAAGGGATCTGAATGATCATCTAGTTCCAACCCCCCCATCATAGGTAGGGACACCTTCCACCAGACCAGGTTGCTTAGAGCCCCATCCAACCTGGCCTTGAACACTTCCAGGGATGGGGCATCCACAGCTTCTCTAGACAACCTGTGCCAGTGCCTCATCACCCTCACAGTAAAGAATTTCTTCCTTATATCTAATCTAAACCTACCCTCTTTCAGTTTGAAGCCATTCCCCCTTGTCCTGTCACTACAGGCCCTTGTAAAAAGTCTCTCTCCAGCTCTCTTGTAGGTCCCCTTTAGGTACCGGAAAGCTGCTACAAGGTCTCTCCAGAGCCTTCTCTTTCTTCTCCAGGCTGAACAACTCTAACTCTCTCACCCTGTCATCATAGGAAAGGGGCTTCAGCCCTCTGATCGTCTTTGTGGCCCTTGTCTGAACTCACTTCAACAGGTCCATGCCCTTCTTATGTTGGGGATCCCAGAGCTGAATGCAGTACTCCAAGTGGGGTCTCATGAGAGCAGAGTAAAGGGACAGAATCACCTCCCTTGACCTGCTGGCCATGCTGCTTTTGCAGTGATTGGCTTTCTGGACTGCAAGTGCATGTTGCCAGGTCACATCAAGCTTTTCATCCTCCCACACCCCCACGTCCTCCTCAGGGCTGCTCTTAATCCATTCTTCCCCCATCATGTACTTGTTCTTGGGATTGCCCTGAGCCATGTGTGGGACCTTGCACTTGGTGTTGTTGAACATCAAGCCTGTAAGGTACCTCTGGAATTATGTTGTTTCATGCCTGTTTCTTTTTAGGTGATAAAGACATGGTGCTTCTTTTAAAAGACCAAGATCCCAGGGACTAAAAAAATCAGGAGTGACTGCACAGAAAAATTAGAAAATCATAGTGTCATTAAGGTTGGAAAAAACCTCTAAGATCACTGAGTACAACCCAGCACTGACAAGTCCACCACTCAACCATGTCTCTAAGCACCACATCTACCCATTTTTTGAACACTTCCAGAGACAGTGACTGCAGCACTTCCCTGTGTAGCCGGTTCCAACGCTTGACTACCCTTTCAATGAAGAAATTTTTCCTAAATGCCTGAGCTGACCAGGTGTCTTCGAGACTAAACCATGCCATAATGTAGAGGTGGCAAATTTTGTTCTGTCCCAAGACCAACAAGAGTCTGACTGTTGCCTTTGGCCAGTGTCATGACAGTCAGCAAACCTTTACTTTCAGACACAAGAGAGCTGCAGTGCAGAAAGGAAGGCTGGCCTGGGAAAGGGCTTGTGAGAAAATGCTGCAGTGGCCCCGGGAAAGAAGCACAGTAGAAGGAGAGGGAGAAGGGGAGAGCGAGAGGGAAGAAGGGAGGGGAAGAGGAGAGGGAGGGGGAGTGTCTGCGTACCTCTGCCACGAGGACGAAGCAGCACTTTACTACAAGCAGCCAGTGTAGAGTGAAACTGCTTCCCCAGGTGCTGCTGCACGCCCACCGGGATTCCCCACCTCTTCCCACCGGGACTGTCTCCCAATCCCGCGCGCCCCCTGGCGGCGCCCGGCGGCGCAGGAGCCGCGGGGGCGGAGCGGAACCGGCACCGGCGCCGGGCCCGGCGCTCCCCGAGGCCCGCAGGGATGGGCAGGGCGGGGTAGGGATGGGCCGCGATGGGCAGGGCTGGGCCTCGCCGGGCGGGCGAGTCTGAGACGCAAGGGAAAGGCAGAACAAAGGCTGACAGATACCTTTCCGCTTTGGGCAATCGGTCCTTTGAGAACTCGTCCCGGGCTAGGGCTTTCCCACGGCCGTAGGGGAGCGGGCAGAGTTTTTCGCTTCTCTGTGAGGTGTTAAACGGCACGAGGAGACCGGCCGGGAGGCCCCTGCCGCAGAGCCAACCCGCAGGTCCTGTGGCCGGGGGAAAGGAGCTCCCTTGCCTGCGGCACGATGGGCGTGGGCGGAGCCGCCCTCCTAGCATCCACAGGGCTCCTGGGCGACTGCCGGCAAGCCCAGCTTCACCTTCTTCATCTGCCTAAAAGAAGGAATTAGCAGCAGCGAGGCAACACCTTAGGTTGCCTTCTTGCCTCATGCAGCTTGGAAACTGCCTTTTCTGATTGCCACACACCACTTATATGAAACCTGGGACAGGCTCCCAGAAATACCTTGGATTTAAATCTAGGTCTTCCCCAGATGGGGACAGACAGATGGATTGGTGACCTCTGCCTAAGATGAGGAAGATGTCGTAGGCTGGCTGCATGGGAAGAGTTCCACCTGATCGAAGAAAACCCAGCAAGCCCACTGCAGCTGAACCTTGTCCTCAGAGGAGCGGTGGGCTATGACCCCTCCTGCTGCTTTGCAGCATATCTTTTTTCGGGTGCTGAGCACACATACACACACACACACACATCTGTGGAGTCAGCTCCCAGCCAGCCCTATAATACTCCAAAGCTCGGTGACACCAAATAGCACAAAAATAAAAGAATTCATCAGGAAGGCCCTGAACCCTTCCTTCTTACTGGAAATCCTGATACAAAGATCATACTGTATCAATATTACATTCTTAGTAGGATGTTCTCAGCTCAGCGTGATTTGTAACTATTTCTTCACTGGTTTGCTTTTTCTTAGTCATCTATTTTGCCTAAAAGTTTTGTAAGCAGATTATGCACAACTTTGTGAGTATACAGTGATAACCTAGTGACTAAAATACACAGAAGATTGCTAGGGCTAATGTGCTACTGGACTGTATTTTGGGATGAAAACTTGTGATGTGTCCCTGTTGGCCTGGCAACTCTCAGTGCCAAGGGAACTTAGCAGCCTCCATTAGACCTTGGAACAGGCTGATTCTTGGTCTTATTGAGCCATTTTGATTCTCTACTTTATTTCTTAGGGATTTATACTGCTTCAAATTGCCACTTGTCACTTAAGTCCTCTTGTTAGGAGTTAATCTTGCCTGAACACCTTTACTCCTGTCTTTGCTTTTACTTATCTTATGTGGTACAACTTTATCTTCAGTATCCCCCACAGCTTATTTACCCCACAGCTCCTCACTAAAGTTGCACCAAGGTCATGCAAGCTTGCCTTGCAAACTTGGGCCTTGGCTTGCAGGCAGCTGAATCCCTGGGCTGTGAGGTTATAGGGGGCAGAAGCATGCCTGGCCTGTGAGTGTGTGAGCTCAAACGAGGAGCTCAGGAGGACCAGCCCACTGCAGGAATAATATTCACACTCAGTCACAAAGCCTAACAGTGAAATAAAGTGATTCCAGTTCTCCTATGTTAATAACATGTGCCTGAAAGGGCTTGCCTTCATGATGTGGCTGTCACCTGCTAAAAAAGGATTTGACTCATTTGAATGCATTTCGTACTAAAATGCTGATTTGTTTCTGTCGACAGATTGCCACACAAAGTAGAGCAAGCTCCGTTGGTATGAGAATACAAACATAGATGCTAAAGGTTATACTGTTTAATTTTATTATTGACACTTTATTGGCTGTAATGCATGTTCCTGGTTAAAGCAAACAGCATTAAGAGACGTAGCTGGGAGTCTTGCCTCCTTTCACACATAGCTACAGCTATATGGGGCCCCTAAATAGCTCATACAGCACATAGGCAATGTCTAACTGGGGGACCTATGGATGGGCCTAAGTGATCAAAACATCCTTTTCTTTTCTTCTGCTGCAATAAACCCGTTTCCCGCATTTCCATCCTCTGCATGGTCCATGGGTGAATGTTTCCTGAGTGCAGGGGAGAGTGATTGGTGTGTGTGGTTGGTACCTGTCCCACATCAGGGACCAGCTGACATCCTCTTGGAAGGTGAAGTGATAAGATGTGGAAAACTAGTTGAATTTTATTACCTTGTGTTAGTAATTTAACAGGAATTAGAAGCTGCTACTCAGACTTACCAGCAAGCTTTTCTAGTATTCAGCTGGTGATATGAATTAGATTATTGTTAGACATTTCTGCAGTTTCTACTGCAATTCCTTTTTATTATTTCATTATTTGATTATTAGCTACATTGTAAGTATTCCCACACAACCTGTTTAGGATGCGTGAAGCAAGTGATATGAAATAAAACTGTTACATATTTGTGTTCTGTTACATATTTCTGTTTTCATGCATTTCTTTAAGACTCCTGAATCAGCTTTTCTCTGAAATGCTAATGGAAATGCTAAAATAGCCTGGGACTTTTTTTAGAAAATAAGTAACAAAATATTTTATTTAGGAAATGTGCTAGTTATGTGTAAAAGGAAAGGATAAAAAGTACACCAAGATGTTAAGTGTTTAAGGTATGGGATTTTTATAGATATGTAATCACATAAACACTGAATTAATGCAAGGAGCAATAGAACTGTTGCCATTTCTGTCAGGTATTACCCCATCTAGTAGCGCTGAGTGCTCAGTGCCCAGACCTTACCGTGGCTCCTTTTTAGAAAGCCTACCAATAGCAACAAGTTGAGATGGCCAAGTAACTAAGAGGACCAAGACCTCAAGGGTAATTCTATGTGATGTACAAGGAGGAAGGGAATTTTCTTACTTGTGCACCCTCGTTCTCTTGGTCTCTTGTCAGCACTGTTCTCTTTTGAAAACTAAACAAAAATTAACCACTAGATGGCTGTATTCAGTAACAAAAGGCTGCACATATCTCCTTTTTCTGCTATAACCTGTATTAAAGATGCAGTATTATTTTTATAAGTTCAATTAGCGTTTTCATGGTCAAATTTATGTGGACAGGCCAAAGAGGCAGGACAACCCACCCTGGTAAGGTTATTGGCTATGTTAGCATTCTTGGTTAGTTTGTGTATTAGTAGTTGGG
This sequence comes from Neopelma chrysocephalum, assembly GCF_003984885.1. Lineage (NCBI taxonomy): Eukaryota > Metazoa > Chordata > Aves > Passeriformes > Pipridae > Neopelma > Neopelma chrysocephalum. The sequence goes on from NW_020897691.1 coordinate 22,417,143, forward strand.
CTACTACCCCAGATAAGAAGGAATGTAGGATGCAGTGCCATGCAGAGTTTTGTGTCATAGCTATTCACAAAACCAGCTTGAGCAGGACAGCTTGGTCAGCATGGATCCTGAACATGTAGGTCCTGAGCTGTCCTCTAGTGCTAGACAGAGCCTACTTCTAACAGAGGCCAAGGATGATATTTCCTGCCAGGACCATGGGGAGACACCCCTGATTCAGTCTGAGATGCCGCTAGAAGTCCCAGATATGGGGCCCTGGTCAGTCGATGGCTGTGCCAGCCATACTTCTGGGTGGCAGAGGAAGGGTAAGGCAAAAGTAGGACACCTCTGCCGCTTCCCACAAAGGAGAAGTCCTTGGATGCCAAAAGAAAGCTATGGTGGTTAATCTTGGCTAACAGCCTAATGCCCACCCAGCTGCTCACTCCCTCCTCGCTGTCCTCCTTCTCTTGTAGGACACAGGGAGAAAAGAGGATGAGAAAGATCATAGGCCAGGATAAAGACAGGGACATTGCTTGCCAATTGCTGTTATGGGCAACACAGGCTCCTTGGGGGAAATCAGTGCAATTTATTGCCAATTAAAATAGATTTGGGAAAAGAAGAACATTAAAGCAACACCCTTCCTTCCCACTTTTCCAGGTTCAACCTAATTCCTTCAATCCAGACTCTTCTACCCACTCCAAGTGGTACAGGGTGGCATGGGTGGATATGGTGAGTATGTAGTGATTTCTCTCTGCTAATCCTTCCTCCTCACACTTTCTCTGCTCCACTGTGAATTGCCCATGAACTGCAGTTGCTGTTAGGAAAAATCTGCTTTGATGTGGGCTTTCTACAATCTGAAGTCCTTCAGGAATATTCATCTGCTCCAATGTGGGTCCCTCATGGGCTGCTGGCCAGCTGCATGGCCTCCCATATGGAGCATCTCTTCCTCCTTTCTCTGACCTTGATGTTCCCTCTGCTGCTTTTCCCTCAGTCTCTCCTCCCACTAGAAATCATGGAAAAGAAATACCTAGCGTGTCTACTTGGCTTTGAGTGTTCTTTGAATTATCAATTTTGAAGGGCCTGCCCTTGGGTGCACTGGAAAGGGCTTCTGGCATTTCTACTGCCATGGGAACAGCCTGGGCACATCAGGACTTTCTTCAATGCCTCTGAGTGGGTGTGCAGAAATGCTAATCTGCCAGCCCTAGGCCCTTATGAAAGCCTGGCAAAGTCATGACACACAGAGCCGGAGCTCCAAGCATCATGCCAACAGGAGCTAGCTGTGGAGCTTGTAGGAAGCATGGTCCAGGCCAATGGGAAGGTTCTCTGCAGCTGCTGCTTGACCATTACTTGCTGGTGATGGTCCTGAGTTGATGGGGTGTTCGTCCATCATTGCCAACAGAGCAAGGAAGCTGTTGGACATGGCATCTGTTAGAGAGGCCCCATTGATTAGCTGATAGCTAAGAGGTGCCTTTTTTTGTCTCTCATGGGATCCACTGTCTGTATGCTTTTAGCAGACAGTGACCAAGAATACTTTTTACTCATGGCTCTACAGTGCTAAAGTTAGACTTGTGTCCTGAATCCTAGGTCAAAGATGGTTGTCCATGTTTTTCTATTGCACTTCTGTGGACGGAAAAAATTTTTTTCTATTTTATCTCAGTAATCCCATGTTGATCATTGTCAACTTTACCCATCTGTCATGTATTAAAGGGTGACTGGCTTGCATCTTTTGCTATCTCTAATCCTAGATTCGCAGCCCTAGTCATAAAATGTCAGGCAAGCCTCATGAAGGTCTACCTGTATAGAAGCGCTGTAGATCTGGCTGTTTCTTTGCTTCGTGTTCCTCAATTTTGTATGCTACAATGACAGAAAAGGCAGCTGTGGGTAAGGCCACTTGTCTGAGCGGGACTTGAAGACCCACAGGATGCATCTGATAAAGACATTATGGAGTTCATTAGTGTGATGGAGGGGTCTTGTCAAAGCTGCCAAAACAATTTATACATTGGGTATTATTTGAGACCAGATCTCAAGTGGACACTGAGGCAAAGAAGGGAAAGGCCTGCAATGTGGATGTAGTTGGTGCATCCATACTAGCTCCTGTGAAATTTGGGAATGTAGTATTATTTCACTGGCCATGTCTTCATTGCTGTTGAAACACTTCTTCCCCAAAATTGACCATGGCTTGTCTCACCTCATGTCAAATCAAGGTTAAAATAGCTTAGGAGTGCTTCCAAAAACTTCTCAACAGCATACCTATGACTCATGCTTAGAGATTCGCAGCAAGCTTTTGTTCTTGGAGAAAAGAAACAAAATAGTTCTGTCAACAGCAAAGTTATTGCTGTGGTCAGTTAGGCTTACAGTGGAAGTCATTAGCAAGAGATCTCTGGCCACTGCAACCTGGAAAGTAAAACTTTAATCCAGTTATGTTGTCTGTACTTAGCAAGAACATAAAATGCCTGCAACAAAACTTGAAATGATGCAATGATTTCAGTCAATCAGGCAGATAGAAAGTTAAGACTGATGAAAATGAAATTGTGTGCCTACTGTATAGGTGAGCTGCCTACAGGTGAGTTATTTCAATGGTTCCCAGTGGCTTGGCAGCATGTCCACACTGCTTTGAGCCAATCACAAGCACAGCAAGGGGCACAGCACCCCAGGGCAGAGAAGGTGACTGTCAGGTCATGCCTCCTAGACCAGGTCATAAATTACAACAGTCCTGTTCAACTGTAACACACTCCCGGCATAATAACAACACAATGTCCCTGGACAGTAGAGTGAGGATAAAACCCCCAATATGCTACTTGACTGCAACAAAGTGCTGCCATCTACCATCCTCTGAAATTTTTCTCATCTGCCATTTCATTTGTCAAGAACTAACAGAAAATACGTTCCTCTCTTTTAAGTGCTTCTCTGGCTCCTCACATCTACTGTGTGTGTGTGTGAAAGCAGAGGTGCCAATGTCTTAGCCAATGAGGATTTCTATGCCCTGTAACATCCATTTTTACTCTTTTACAAGGTGACGTATGCATGGATATACATACTTAGCTTTAGTCTGCCATATTTGAAAATGTTGATCCATTCCATAAAGGAAGTATAACACTCATAGAGTAAGAAATATTGTGTATTAAACATTGGCTTGTTTCTATTACCATTTAGAAATCAAATTCTTTTAAAAAGCATTTCTGGCCAGGCAACTAAATTACCTGTTTTAAGGATTTTTTTTTTCCTTGAAAACCAGCTTTTTAATTTCTACATAGATTAGAAAAAGAAGAGTAATTATTATTATGTTTTTAATAGAAAGGCTTTAACAGTTTCTTGCACATTTAAAATGTGAAATTTTGGGATTCATCTTAAGAGAGGAGCCAAAGTTCAAGGCAGTTCTGCCTGAGCTGAAGCGATGCTGTGTCCCAATTGCCAAGCATTATAATGAGTGCCCAGTGATAGGAAAGCTTTGCTTCTGTATCTGTGTCTGATAAAATCTTTTAAATAGATTCCTATTTCTTTACATAAAACAGTGAAATGTAAGCAGTCAATAAAGCCCTGGGTTAACCACTGGGGTTTTCTGGAAGAATATTGTGGCACCAAAAATTTTTCTGCCCAGCAAGGCTGACTTCCTGGTTACTGTCACTCATGGGGATTCCAATATGCTCTGCTGCGGTTAAGAAGAAACAGTGATGGAGAATGGCAGACAGGTCAGGCAGCAGCTACTGAAATAACCTACCCACAAGGAGGGGTTGGTGTATCTTGTTGACTATGACAATCGTCTCCAAAATCTTGTTGCGAATTCTGAGCTGAAAATTTTTCCCTGTTCCAGCAGTGAGATTTGAATTTAGATTATTAGCCACAATATTAAAAATAAAACTACTATGGTCAGCTGAAAGTGTCTGAGATGCGATTTATATGAGGCTGAAGTGGTTTCATCAACATTTTACCTTCATCTTAGTCTTTTAGTAAAAGGAAAGCTCTTTCTCGAGGGTATATAATGTGAAACTGGTAACTACCAATTAACAAAATTTAATTAAAATTGTGCAAAACCCTTTTTAAACATTTTTTATTACTGTCATGCCAATAGAAATTAATATAAATTTCAAAATATGCAAATAAAGAGTTACACAAGCATACTCTAGAGACTTTTCTTATATTGAGTGATGATTTATTTATTAACTTTTTCTCCATTTCTCTCAATTGCTGGTAATTCTTCTGAGTTCTGTTTGTTGTTTCTAATAACAGGACCAGGACTCATGTAAATTTGGAGAAAACACATGGTTTCAGCCTTCTAAAATGGGGAAATGATGGATTTCTTAACAGATCGTAAAGCTAATCTTGCATTCCTGTTTAGTCAGTCCTTGATGAAACTGCCCATTGTGATGCCAAATAGAAAGTGAGTTGTGATTATGAGCCTCTCTTTAGAGCTTGTCAGCTATGAGCCTTGCTCTGTCCATCACCTTTGCTTACAGAAACATTGTACCTTCAAGAGATGATGCTGCATCAGCATTGAGATAGGATTGGGTATGTATATATAATATACATTTATATAGAATATCTCAAACACCTGATCTAGTGTATGAAAATGTTATGCAGAGCAGTGTTACTAGGAATGCTATTAAAAAAACAAAAACTGAAGCACTAAAAGGTTAAATTTATATAGGAAAATTGTGGAAGACTCAAGAACTGCCACACATTCTCCCAAACTCACAAAATTATCTTATTCACAGGTAGACCTCTAGAAAGGATTAATCTAAATGCTAGGTTCAGTGGAAACTGAACTCCAGTGCTTGCTTTCTCCATACAATGAATGCTTACCTTTTCCTTCTTTCTCTATGTGGCTGAAAATACTGCATGTTAAATGTGCTGCAGCAGTGGTACCATGCTCCTCGTACATAATGTTTGTTCTGCATTCTTTTAGCAGCTGTCATTGATGCCTGCCAACAAATGTTTATATGAAGTTATTGTTATTTTGTTAAAAATATGGCACATAACCTCAAGGATGAACACTGACAAAAAAGCAAGTTGTCAGACACTGGTTCAAAAGGCTCAGGACTTCTCATCTGGAACTAAGGGCACCACGAGGTCAAGTACATTTCCTTATTCAACCCCACACAATACCCCTGGCTGCTCTGTATCTGTAGGTTCAAGCATTTTCTATCTTTGATACCATACTGTCCCACCAACAATCAAGGTCTGAAGTGAAGAGGAAGATTTGTTGGAAAGCTTGGGGTGTTAACCCAGGCATAGGCTTACTTCTTGCACTTGAATTTTAAGGGATGGCAATAGAAGGCTTCAAACTGCAAGTAAAGCCATGTCAGTTCTGTATGGTTTTCTCTGAGAGGGTGAAGATGACACCTTCCTCAGAAAAGGATGTCACATTGTAAAAAATGCAGGTAGAGAGGTAGTGTGTGGCAGTGGGATTTTCTAGGGCTTTTATGGAAGAACTGAGGTGTCTTGACAGGCAGCATCTTGCCTGGCTTGTGAGTACGGTAACAGTATTAATAGCTTTTCGGGTAACTTTCAGTCTCAACATTGAAATTTGCATGAAGTTTAAGAAGAAAAGAGATTCCTCTCTGATCTTCTCCTTTTGCAATTCTAATCAATGAATGAGGAGGCATGGGTAAACATGCCTTCCTCTGCTGTGCTGGTAACCCAGCCCTCAGAGTGATGGGTTTGAATCTGAGAACCTCCAAGTGACATCTCTGACTGGGAAAACTGTCACTGACTGACTGCCTCCTTCAAGATGACTACAATGCAGTTCATAAATAAAGTGCTCAGGCAAGTGTGGGTTGTTTACGTGATTCATATAAAGTGCATCTTTTCTGCTTTTAGAAAGAAACACGAGTCAAATCTCAGACAAAGCTCTGAAGGATAAGCTGTAGCCCACATTGCTATATCTTGCTCCTTGCTGTGATATTTGAATATTTTGTGGAACTCTATAATGCATGACTGCTACTGAAGCCTGTGGTGTTTTCCTCTGCCTTCAACAGTCACTGGAAAGACACAGAGAAAATTATTGAAGAGGGAGGAAACATTTACAGATAGTGACTATGTTACTTCTTAAGCCAAAAAAGAAAAAAAAAAGGGGGCAAAAAAAAAGCTAAATGGCAGGAAGTGGTTCTTCAGAGAATAATTCTCCCAAGCTCTTGTGCCATTTTTAGCCTTGATTCCATAAGCAGAGCACAGCAGCTCTCAAAAGACACGTGTGGGCTGCTGGCTCCATGGGGCATGTGCAAGCACACTGCCTGTCGGTCTGAGTGAAGAGGGAGAGAGAGCACCTGCATGCCTCTGGGAAGATGATGCCTCAGAAGAGGTAGATATACATGTCTGTAGAGGATTATAGATGACTAGATTGTTTCTCTTGGAAGTCTAGAAATTTTTTTCATTGCCCATTGAGATAGTATTGTCCCATGCTTTTTTTATGATTACAAGTAAAACCTCATCTTGTGCCAGCGAGACTGCAGTGTGGTGGTTCTGGCTAGCAAGAGGCAAGGTGAAATTGTGCACCCACATCACATTCTCTGAAACAGACAGTCTGACACTGCAGTCAGACGGTGCAAGGGCCAGCCCTGCCTTACCCAGCTCAGGTGGAGCCCCTTCTCTGTGTCCTACGTGGGAGGAGGGGATGGATGCAGCTCACCTGGGGCCGACTGTTCCTGGGACCTTCCCAGAAGATGAGTACATCTTCAGCCTTTTCCGCTGAAAAGAACTTCAGGGAAAAAGTGCGAATAGCTCAGCACAAAGCAAAAGCCTGGATGTGCTCCCAAGCACAGGGTGAATAAAAGATACTCCCAGCTGGGTACGCTGCTAATCACTTGGTGGAAACATTTCTTAATTATGCAGCAGACAGCCTTAAACAACCTCCTAGAACAAAAGCAAACACTTCTCCACGCTTGATGCCACACCCTTAAGGAGGGAGAGAAGCACTGAGAGGTAGCAGAGATGGGCAACCACCATGAAGTGCTGTGGGCTCCCCAGAGCGGCCAGGGTGGGCCGGCATGAATTGTATGCTGGAAAGCCAGGCATTTGGAGCAGATTGGGATGGTGGATGGTCACGGAGCAATGTGCATGTTTGCAGAGGGGAAGATGAAATGCAGCAGGCAAGCAGGCCAGCTGCTGGCCAAGCAGGCAGGAGTAGGCTGTGACAAGAAAGGGGGAGGCAAAAAATGGCTAGTAGAGGAACTGGAAAGAAGAATCTGCCCACAAGGAACTCTTCTTAGCTGTCAGTGTGACAGCACTCTCACTGCACGACAGCAGCTGTGCTGACCACGGGCACTGCCCTGATGCCTGGGCTGGCAGTCTGGTCACAGCCAGCCCTGTCCTGACATAGGCAGGCAGCACCCAGCCTCTGCCATTGGAAAGCATGGACATGGAGACATGGGGACACCTGAACGGATGGGAGACCAAACATACAGCAAAGCTATGGAGATCCCCCAGCCCCTGGAAGATGATGGAGCTGTGAGAACTGAAGGCATCATTTGAGGACATCAGATGAGTGTGCAGGATATGCTGCTCCAGCTAAAGGCCTGCTTCCCATCTAACATCTTCTGGCCACAATTAATTTTGAAATGTATGAAAGTACCTGTGACATTTTGAAAATATATGAGAATATTTTCCTGTTGCTTGTAGAGATGTAGCTGGAGATAAGAGCTATGTTTAAAACAACTCATCATGAACTGAAATAAAGAATAACTGAGGCTTATGTATGAACATTTCCACCTAAGGTACATAGACGTTTTTGAAAAACACCTAGATAAAGTGTCTGAGGAACTAGAACTACTTTCACATGGGAAAGGAAGAGATTGCATGAATCATTATATACTTCCAACTTAGGTTTTACAGTAGTGAGGTTTTAGAGAGGAGAGATACCATCTAAAAGTTGGTCGAAATTGTTTCTAAAACACGCATTTGTGTAAATCCTAGACTTTGAACAAAAAAAACCCTGTGTGACTGAAGTCAGAATAAACCACTTAGTTTAGCAAAATAACTTCACAATCTACCAAGCCCTGTCTTGCGATGACAAACCACATGAAATCTGTGCAGATAAGCCATTACCAGTGGCTAGTTTCCCCTGTGTCTCACTGACAAGAGGTGGGGAGGAGTATGTGTAACTAATACCCAGGGGAAAAGTAGTGAACATCTGTTGAAATAATCCCTCATTACACTCAAGTGGGTATTGATCAAATGAAATTGAATATGCTTTTGTACTAATATTCCTCTGGAGAGGATTCGAGCAGAAGTAGTAGAAAAGCTGTGGTGTGGTCTGGTGGTACAGCACCCTGCCCACCGCTTCATGCCTGGAGGGGCAGAGGAGATGGGACAAGGGGAGGCCCTTGGCTGAGATGAGTCCATGCATTGCACTGCCGGTGGGTGTAGAGGCAGACTTGTCCAGTCTGGGTGAGTATTTAAAAATGAATTTTTTCATTAAGATTTTCACATGGTCTTTGATTAAGCTAGAAACAGGAGGGCAAAAATGATTTGAAGGTTGGGCAAAAATCACTTGCAAGAGAAGTTTCTGAGTGTGGTGTGACTTATCTTTTCCTGTTTCTCACTGTTATTCAGTGAAAAGGTGGCTTTTTAATTGTACTTATCATCTTTATGTGATAGACTTGGTTCTGGTGACAAGATAAATAATGTTGTAAGCAAGACTTCCTTTTCCTGTCACCGGGTTCTTTTGGTTAAGTAACTTACGTTTATTATGGAACAAAACAAGGTACAGTGCAAATATACCCTGTCCTTTTATCCAACCTTTCAGTAATATTCACAGAATCACAGAATCTCAGAATATGATGAGTTGGAAGAGACGCACAAGAATCATTGAGTCCAACTCTCAACCCTACACAGGACCATCCCCAAGAGCCACACTATGTGCCTGAGAGTATCATCCAAGTGCTTCTTGAACTCTGTCAGGCTTGGTGCTATGACCAAGCTTGTTGCTGGGAACCTGTTCCAGTCCCCAGCTACCCTCTGGGTGAAGAACCTTTTTCTAATATCCAACCTAAACCTCTCCTGACACAACTTCAGGCCATTCCTTCGGGTCCTGTTACTAGTCACCACACAGAAGAGAGCAGTGCCTGCCCCTCCTCTTCCCCTCACGAGGAAGTTGTAGACTGCAATGAGGTCTCCCCTCAGTCTTCTCTTCTCCAGGCTGAACAGACCAAGTGACTTCAGGCACTCCTCATACGGCTTCCCCTCAAGGCCCTTTACTATCTTCATTGCCCTCTTTTGGACGCTATCTAATAGCTGAATACCTTTCTTATATTGTGTTGCCCAAAACTGCACACAATGTTCAAGGTAAGGCTGCACCAGTGCAGGGCAGAGCAGGACAATCTCTTTCTTTGACAGGTTGGTGATGCTTTGTCTGATGCTTACCAGGACACGGTTGGCCCTCCTGGCTGCCAGGGCACTGCTGAGTCACATTTAACTTACCACCTACCAGGACACCCAGGTCCCTTTCCATGGCACTGCTTTCCAGCAGCTCATTCCCCAGTCTGTACGTGTATCCAGGGTTGCCCCATCCCAAGTGCAGAATCCATAATTTTCCCTTGTTGAAACTCATATGGTTAGTGATTGCCCAGTCGAGGTCTCTCTGCAGGGTCTCCCTGCCTTTGAGGGAATCAACAGCTCCTCCCAGTTTTGCGTCATCTGCAAACTTGCTTAGTACCCCCTCCAGTCCTGCAACCAAGTTGTTTATGAAGATGTTGAAGAGCACAGGGCCCAAGACGGAGCCCTGTGGAACCCCACTAGTGACAGGTTCCCAGTCTAATGTCATCCCATTCACTATTACCCTCTGTGCTTGACCCTCAGCCAATTGCTCACCCACCACATGATGTGTTTATCCAGCTGTGTGCTGGACATTTTGTCCAGAAGGATCCTGTGAGAGAGGGTATTGAAAGCTTTACTGAAATCCAAAAATATTACAACAACTGGCTTCCCTTGATCAGCTAGGTGGATAAACAGGACTTTTCTCTCATGAAGCTGTGTTGGCTGTGACCAATGACTGTGTTGTCTTTCAGGTGTTTTTCAATACTTCCTGGAATAGTCTTCTCCATAACTTTATCAGGCACTGAAGTGAGACTGACAGGCCTGTAGTTTCCAGGGTCCTCCTTCTTGCTCTTCTTGAAAATTGAGACAATGTTCACCAGTTTCCAGTTAGTGACCTCTCCGGATTTCCAAGACTGCTCAAAAATCACTGAGAGGTTTTGTGATGACATCAGCAAGTTCTTTGAGGATTCTGGGAAGAATCCCATCAGGCCCCGTAGATTTGTAGGTATCCAGCTGGAGCAGCAGATCCTGCACAATTTCAGGGTCCACTGGGAGTTGATCATTCTTGCAGTCAGTCCTCCAGCTCAGGACACTGAGACCCCCTTGATCCCTCATCTGTGTTTGAAGACAGAGGCAAAGAAAGTGTTAAACACCTGTGCCTTGTCTCTGTCCCTGCTTGTGAGGTGACCATCCTCGTCCTGTACCAGGCCAATGATATTTCTATACTACCTATTGCCATTAATGTATTTGAAAAAACTCTTTTTATTGTCCCTCACATTTCTAGCTTGCTGCAACTCCAGTTGAGCTTTGGCTACAGCAGCAAGCAGCATCTCTGAATTCCCCCCCATGTCACTTGACCTTGTTTCTACTGGGCATACACCTTTCCTTTTATTGCCTTATTTCCAAGAGAAAATTACTATTCAGCCAAGATGGCCTTCTGCCTCACCTGCTTGACTTCTGATGTTCAGGAATTGCCTGCTGCTGTGCCCTTAGGAGATGATGTTTGAAAAGTGACGAGCATTGATGGACCCCAGCACCTGCAATAACATTTTCCCAGGGGAACTTGCTTACTAATTCCCTGAGGACCCTGAAGTCTGCTCTCCTCATGTCCAGAGTTGAGCTTTTGCTGGCACATTTCCTCCTGTCAACAGAGGTTTTAAACTCAATCACTTTGTGGCCACTGTGGCCAAGACAGCCACCAATCTCCACTTTGCTCATGAGATCCTCTTTGTTGACAAGCAGCAAACCAAGGAGAGCATCTATCTGAGTCGTCTCCCTTAGGACTTGTTCCATGAAGTTGTCATCCAGATTTTTTGGAATCTTTTCAGGAATCTTTTCTCTCAGTTTGTACCAGCTGTGCGATGCTCCCAGTTAATTTCTGGCAAGTTAAAGTGCCCCATAAGGACAAGGGCAGTTGACTTGAAAATATCCCTTAGTTTCTCAAAGAATAATTTGTTGACATAATTGTCCTGGCTGAGAAGTCTATAGTAGACTCCTATGATGACATCTGCATTATTTGTCTGCCCCTTGATTCTTATCCAGAGGCTCTCAACTGTGGCATTGCCAACTATGAGCTCTATACGTTCTAACACTCCTATTACATAGAGTGCCACCCCATCACCTCTTCTGCCTTGCCTATCCCTCCTAACCATGTCTATCCTTGTAACCGTCCAACAGGACACTCCAGTCACAGGTCTCATCCCACCAGGTTTCACTTATGCCAATGATGTCAAATCTCTGAGACTGAGCCAAAGCTTTGAGCTTGTCTTCTCTGTTTCTTGTGCTGAGCACTGATGTACAAACATTTCGGGTGTGGTACATTGTAGCCAATACCTCCTGAAGCATATTGAGAAGTCCCATTAATGCTCCTTTCCTCAAGTTTTGGCACACCATACCATCACTTATCACTGGCAAGCTTGGTTCTGTTCCCTTCCCCCTTCCAAGCTAGTTTGTGGTATTGTGCTAGGTAAGGAATTAATGTTAAGGTTTTGACATTATGTGCAATGGTATTGCAAAAAGCTTATGTTGTTTTGAGAGAGATACTTTACAATGATAAGCTGCAGTCTTAAAGAAAGAAAAGCAAAACCAAAACAAAAACAATAAAGCAACAAAGCTGTCTGCTTTCTCTTTCTTCACCCTGAACAGAATTTTTCCAGGAAAAATTACTTATGCAAAATATTGTCTCTTAAATTTTTAATTACGGTTCCCTTGACATTTCAAAGCCTGGAACTGTTTTGGGCACAGATGCCCTGGTTCATTCACTATAGCAGGGCTAAGAACAGTTCTGCCCTGAGTGACTGGTACAGTGTAAATGTGTCCATCCACAGTCACGTCTCCAGCTCTCTAGAGAATCTTTCTGAAAAGAAATGAAATGGATGAACCAGAATTTAATAGCAAAGAAGTTGTATCCTTGGGGGTGACTGAGGTGGTGTCAGTAGTTAGAAACTCACACTTTGCTCACGCTTCACTGCACAGTTTGAGTAGGGATGAATGACTGGGTTGGGCAGCAAAAACACTGCTGAGCTGTTCCTTCCTCCCATGCTGGAAACACACTTGTATGGGGACTTTCTGAGACATTTGCTTTCAAAATTCACAGAAAACGTGAAAAAACCTGAAACAAACCAGATTTTGCTGGTCTGTGTTTACAGAAGCAGGAGTCAAAGAGATTTCAAGAGGTTTTGCCATACACCCTGAAGACCCTGGTCTATATCTTGGGTGGTATGGGGGGAACTGATGGAAGCTGCATTGAGCTTGGGGTGAAAACAAGATGTCATGAGCTGACTTTACCAGCTTTGTACACTGCTTTGGTCATGCGGGAGAGCCCAAGGGGAGTGCCCTGGCTCCTGCACTCAGGGATTACCCAGGGTATTGCTGGGCAGGCATGGATGTCCCGACCTGCCTGACTACCCTGCTTACAAACTGCTTACTACCCTGCTCACTGCCTCAGTTTACAAACATGGGAACCTCAAGGTAAAGTGGCAGTGCTGGTGTATTTGCTGGCATATCAAATTGTCGTAGTTTGAAAAAGAGCCCCCCCCTGGAGCTGGAAGATAGCTATCTCCAGGGGTGGTGTTTTTGGTGCTGAGCCAATGAGGGTTTAGTGCACCCCTGTGGAAATGACATATTCACAAGCCAGAAAAGAAGGCTTGTTGGCATAGCTGGAATTAGGGCAGCCATGAAGCGAGACACTATGTGTTAGAGAGAGAGAGAGAGAGAGAGAGAGAGCAGGCCCGGGGGGGGTTTCCCACCCTGGTCCTGGCCGTAGCAGCCGGGGGCTTCTTTCCTCTCCCAGCCCTAGCTCAGGGGACTTGGCGCTGGAGCCAAGCCAACATGAGCCGAGGGGTGTCCTGGAGCGAGCCAGGCTGGTTAGCCATGACCCTGGAGAGGCAGCTGCAGCACACAGCCATGGTGCAAGCCTCTGCGGAGGAGTGGCCCGGGCTCCCACAGCAGCTTGGAGGCGAGCAGCAAAATATGGACCGAGAGATGCAGGGACGTCCTGCAGAGAGAGAGAGCCTGCAACGAAGCAGGAGGAGCCAGCTGGAAACACTTCTGGGGTAAGAACTGAGTTAAAAACCCCCAGAACCCTTTTGACCTGGGAAAGGAGGGGTGGAATCCTGCTTAGGGGACCCCCTGAAACTCCTGTGGAAGGAAACCTCCATGGAACAGGAGATAAAGACTTTAAGCTTTAACTCCCTGTACTCCATGGATGACGACCCTGGTGATAATGAGCTTGCTTCCCTTGAAGCCCATGGGTGAACCCCTTGATTGGAACTGAGGGGCTGAGTGGGGGTGAGAGAGAGATCCCCTGCACTTTGATGGAGAGAGAGAGAGATTTCCCAGGTACGGCGAATCAAAACTGCTGCCTTAAAGATAAGAGAAGAGACTATGCTGCCCTGAAAGTGAAGAGACTTCTTCCTGCTGGACTTTATGGGTGGAGGGAGAGGTGGTCTGTGTAAATACAATGTTTTACCATAGGAGAGTTAGTTAAGATTGTTGTATATATATTACTTTATAGTTTTTTATTCTATTAGTAATAAATTTTGATATAATTCCCCCTGCTGATTTGTGCCTGTGTGAAACTTCTCTCACATTTGGGTAAATTTGTGGAGGGTTTGAAAATTGGCTTTTGGGGGCTAAAACCAGGGCACAAATATATGGAGAGGCGGAAAGAAATGAAAATCCTGCCAAAGGTGAGGTGGCCAGGTGTCTGCTGCACAGAGGTATGCTGTGCTCTCCCAGCACACTATACACTGGTGTGAATCCCTGGCTGGTTCACCCAGGTTGTACCTAGCAGCCTGCCCCTGAGAGTCTGCAGGTGCCATTCTTCTTGACAATTAGCTCTTTTTATACAGGCAATATGTTAACCTCCTGTGGCCACAAATGGGAAATTCCCTCTTGTAAAAGCACCTTGTAAAAGCACCATTCAGACTCTCCCTAGACAGAACCTCCAAAGAGAAAAATTCCTCTTCAGACCTATCAGGCCTGAATCTGCTGGAGAAAAATGGCCCTGAGGTGTCCTCAGTCCTTTCAAGTTGCGGCCTGGAGTCCTCGGAGCTGAGAGGGACAGGGAAATCCAAAGGATGTTTCTCTTGAGATAAGGTCTTAACAGATTTCCCCTGGGTTACCTCCAAAGCCAGCTCCAACATCAACCCACCACTGAGTGGGGCCAGGAGTCCCAAAGATAGAGTACAGGAAAACCCAAGAGTCCAGAGAAAACGCTGTACAACAAGGGTTTTTCATTTCTCCTCTGAGGATGAGGATCCTATGCTCTGTCCAGGTGAGCTGCCACATATCTCACCTGCTCTGGCAACACCACACCTGATATCCCGCCAGGAAGGACTGCTGATGGGATACACGACATCTGAACACAGCCTGAATTTGGGCTGAGCTGGCTTGCAAAGAAGCTTGGGAGACACAGCAACCTGCCTCAGGAGTCAGCAAGCACAGACAAGTGCAGGTGTGGTTATACTGACTTCTAGTCACCATGGAACATTCCATAGCACAGAGGCTGATGTTTGTTGGTCTACTGTAAATTTGACATTTTTCATTTCTTTTAGTCAGAAAAGTAAAAATATCTTGTTTCTTCACAAGCTTTCCTCCCCCGAATAGAAGCTAATCCAAGAGCTGTTTAATTCTCCCTTACATGGAACTTTTTATTCAGATAGCAAATACATTCCTATGTTCTTTTGCTTGTATGCTTATGTAAAATCTTAGCACAAATATGTGAATTACATTTTTTAAAAATTATTGCTATTCTCTTGAAAATTTTCAGTGACCTGATGGAGAAAACCAATATCACACTGTTTCCTCTTATTTATTGTGTTAGCAGTTTTGCCTAGGCCTGCAATTGCATAGATTTAAATAATACAGCAATTGTGTAGAATTAAAAAAAAAGAACATCACATTTTCCAGACTGAGGGACGAAAAGGACCTTTTCTCAGCTGTGCTGGAGCAGCTCAGTAGCTAGAGTATAGCAGCAGAGCTGAGTGGATGGTGCAGACATGTAGGAGTAGGAACTTTTTGCATTGCCACATAATGCCAAAACTTGATGGTCGAACTCTAACACAGCACCCTGTGTGTCATTCATTTGTTCTTTTGACATCTGACTTGTTTACAGCAAGAACACATCTCTCCCACACACAGGGACTGAAACTCCTTGAAGTATATCATCAGATGCTGGAATATAGGGTGGTTTACAGGTTTGAGCAGAGAGTAGGTAAAAAATGTTCCTAGCATGAAACTTTTTCAAGGGTTTGACTTTGCTTATTTTTCTTGCAGATTAGATGGGTACACAGGGGCTACTAAAGGTCAATGACACTGGAGAGCCTTTATACTGTAGGTTACCTCCCTAAGTCAATTTTTGTCTGAAGTAAAAATTTCTTGCAGTTCAGAACTGAAGGCTGATGGACTGTGTAAAGTGGTTAGACCTTTTCAAAAGAATTCTACTTCATAAAAACAGAACATGAACATTGATACAAGGATGACTTTAGGAACATTTTGTATATCTTCCAAAGTCTGAGTTGCCCTCACATGGAGGGAAAATCAGAAGCTAAAAAAACTAAAGGCAATAAAGATTTTTTTATCATCTAATTAATCTCAGAGGTAATAACTATCTCCTCTGGAGATAATAAAATTCTAAGCATAGAGGGAGAAAATGTTCAGCAGACATCTTGGATTTGTATCTAACATTTCCCTTAAATAATAATGTAACGGAAATCATTGTTCTTATGTGATACAAGTAAATAATGTCACTTCTTCCTGAATGCAATGTACACCCACAAATCCTACAACAGTTGCTTGAAGAAGAAGGAAAATAACCAGTGTAATTCTATGTTAATTATTAGAAAACAAAGTTTCTTTAATAAACCTGATTCAATGCTTTGCTGATGTCAATTACTAGCCTGGTTGATAAAAGCAACTACATAGACTTTTGTGAAGTATTTTTTTGGTATTGTAGAATGTTTGGACAGAAAAATCTAGCAACTCTTGTTGGCAAAATCCCATGCCCATTAAAGTGAGAACTGATGCCCAGACGTAATTACTAATATATTGCCAATAAGAAATCTTGATCACATGACTTTGTTTGTTATTTTCTGCAGAGATCAGTGCCAGATTTGATCTCATTCTACATTTTCATCTGTAGCCAGGAAGAAAATATTAAGTCACTACTGATAAAAACCAAACATGACAAGAAACTGGAAAAACTAAATATGGAGGAGGCAGAGGAGTCAGACAGTGTAAAATAGATGGATTAGCAAACTAGACCCACCAAAACAAATACACTTTAATACAGGCAAATACGAAGTGTGATGTTGCATCCTGAGAGCAACAAACAGAATAAGGGGAATGGTGAGCAAATAGCTCATTATGGGTTCACAATTTACAGGGTTAAAAGGAATGATGCAGTTCAGGGGTGTCTAAGCAAGCTAGCAGAAAAGGTGTTTCTTGCTCCTGTATTTTTCATTGCTGAGATTTTTTTCACATACTTAAAATTTAGTAATTTTATAACTTTTTCTTCTCAGGTCTCACAGAGATCACAATTTATCTTTATTATGAATGTTTTCCCACTACAAAGAGGATGTTTACCCCTTGATTATGTCAACAAGTCAATACATAAATAGATAAAAGCCAGCTAAATGAACTTCTCACTTCACTTCCTTGTTCATGCCACAGTAGTTTATTCTCATCTCCCTTGATAACCTTGAAACCTTAAAGTAAACAAGTAGGTCATCTATTTGCCCCAATTTATGACATTAATCATTGTGTAAGCCGGATACAAATTCCCTGGTACATATCAAGTGTATTATGATTCGAAGAAGATAAACATACCATTCAGTAGCCAGTGGTGTATAGGAAATTGTGACTCAGTACTTTTTCTTGTTGTTTGAAAAAAATTTCAGATCTTTTGCCTTGTCAGAAAAAGAAACTGATGATGGAACCGGGTAGATCTTTGATGCAATTCCATTGACTACAAAGGAAAACCCTATTTTCTTGAATGTAGTATTAATGCGAGTGGAGGATACATTGTTTTCGGCAACAACTCCAAGTGTCTTGCCATCAACACTTATTTCAAACAGCCCTACCTTGATATATCTCAGTTTGTTCTGATTTTCTACACTGAGAACATGTCAGGCCTGAACTGGGAATTTTTTGAGAATTCCAACACATTTCTAGAACACTGCTAAAATAACCAAGAAAATGGTAATGAAGCAATGGTAGTGAATGGTAATTCATTAGTATTTAGCTGTTGTTCAGTGCAGAGACATACATCTGGTTCTACATGCTCCCTTTGGTCAAGTTTCATTTTGGTTCCTCTATATCCTATGGGGTACCTGAAAGGAAACAAGACAAAGTGGCTTCAGAAAAATGAAAAGGGAGTATGAGGGTGAGACTCAGTTGATCCCAAGGTTATGTTGATAATGCCAAGTGAGTATATCCTCAGTGCAGATAGAAATAATTATTGTTATTTACCCTAATTTAATCTCATAACTACTGAGGAGAGCTAGGTGAGTGCTATTTCTCCAATTTTATACAGAACAAACATATAAATGGAAGAAGTGAGAGGTTAATTACCCAGATAGCAAAGCATTTAAATGCCTAACACCCATTGATTTCAGGAAGTACTAGTGGCCATAAGTTTTGTGTGTCTCTGTGGTTTGCCCAGCATCAAACTGATTAGTCAGGAAGCTGTGCAGAGACAGGCAATCTGCATATTGCCCTGATTTTCTAACGTTCTCCAAGAGGAATCATCACCTTAGAAATGGGTTGTGAGATTCATCTCATCAAACGTGTCACCTTTACAGTGTAAACATCTACATCTGGACTAGTCATCTGGACACTCCTTTTAGTCAAGGAAGGGGAAGACAACACAAATGAATTCCAACTTCTGTGTCAGCACTGCAAAAGCAGAATACCAAAATGCAACCTACACCAGATGTGGTCATCCACTTACCCTTGCTATCCTGAGATTCACTGGAAAAAAATACAAAACATATCCAGGGGATTTCCAATCCTTGATGTTATCTTTAAAGCATTCTAATTCAGTTTCAGAATAAAGAACTCATTCATATTTTTTCTTGTGTCTACTTGCCTCTGCTTCATCCAGCTCAAAACAGAAAAGTTTATAGATTAAACATTTTCTGGCTGCACATGCCTAGAAAATTACCATTTCCTCCTTTTAATGACCTCTGTGATGTCCTGTGATTATTTTCCATTTATTATAGGCTTTTCTGGATTAATTTTGTCTGCTGATGATATTTTCATAATTGCCAAATTAAAATAAAGATTTAGTCAATCTTTTATGCAATATCAAATATTTTAAAATAGTTTATGGCTTTTTGACTGGGGAAAAATAAGTTACAAAAAATGCGATCTAGCTAGACTTTCCCAGAAATTGAAAATATTTAATTACACCCTGAAACATAACAGAAAGAGCATGTTGATAAAAGGTTAGGCACAAACACAGCTCTAGCAGCTGTAATGTAGATGTTACTATTACAGGCTGAGACTTCACTGCAGGCAAGAAGAAAAGAGGTAAAACTTACCCAATAACTGCTGCTTGCTGCTGGACTTTGTCGAGAGTTTAATTTGAAGTTGTTTACAAATAGGAAGTGCTATTAACTCAGAAGAATAAATACTGTGAAGCTTGGCCCTTTGAAATCATGGCCCGACTTCTGCATTTATACAGATAAATCCATCTGTGAGACAAAGAAGAAGCATAAAGGAGGAGCCTTAGGGGCTAGAAGTTTTCAGCAAGCTGTGTTTGCGACCCTCACCTTCTCCAAAGCCTTGGGGAGCAGAGGAACATGACTGCCATGGGAGCTGGCTCACTGGTGGGAGCAAACCAAGATGCACCTAGACCCAGCATGATGGTGGGAAAACAGTGAAGCAGAAACCTCACTGAACTGCAAAATGAAATCACAGGTACCTTGGAAAGTTGGCTAATGCTGGAAATGCTGTGTCATCTGCTTGGCACGTGCAGATGTGGAAAATAACCACAAAGTTCTGCACATTAAAGATCATATTGTTCCTGATCCCAGTTGACGGCAGTTTTCTCTTCTGGGAGGGAAGAGTCAGCCTGGATCAGAGGACAGACACATGGCAGTGAGGTAACTCAACATAGTGGCTGCAGTCAACTTACAATGTGCAGACACATCAACAAACCAAATCCTCAGAAAAAATTGTACCACTCTGAGGACGAATTAGTGCACCATGGAGCCCAGAGTGGAAAGCTGGTGCAGCTCCAGTGCAGGCGAGATGAGCAAAGATAAAGGTCTGACGCAACACCAAGCTGGCTGCATTGAAAGTTCTTAAATTAAATCATGAAACTCAGGTGATAAGAAATTCTGCCTTAACAGGTCCTCTCTGCTGAGTGTACAAAAGAAAAAGTGAGAGGAAGAAAATTCTGGTTATGAATATGTTAAATTTGACGTTCACATAGACTTAATTTTGGCTGGGCCTATGGGGCCTGAACTACATGTCTGGTGTGAGTAATGCATTTTGAACTTTAATGGTGCATGCTTCTGATATGACTCAAATGCACAGAAGTGCCAGAAAGCATTGGAGGCTTTCCTGCCCCCAAGCAGCTGACCTGGCACCAACCTTCAAAGAGAACTCTGGCAGGGCTCATCATTTATTGTTCTATCACAACCACCCAAACTTCTATTTTTTAAAAAAAGTCTCTGAAAATGATAACTTTTTTCTTTTAGACAAATGTAGGCTGGTCTAAACATGTACATGACTATGAAAAAGCCATGCAACATCATCCCTTTCTGTTAGGTTGTGCCTTAATAATATATAAATGAAAAATAATGTGACTTCTTCCCATCAGTAAAAATGAACTTTATCCTCATTGCAGGTAATAAGTTACAGGATAAATAAGCTATAATCTATCATACTTAAATATCAGTTTGGCTACTTTTCTTGCCTTTTAAGTAGCTGTGCGTTAGGGACCACAGCAAAGGCTGACACCTAATTCCCATTAAATGGTATATAACAACTGAGATGTATCTATTTGAATACAGAGACTTAACAACCAGGTCTCCTCAGATAGGCATGCCTCTGTGGCATGAGGATACCAACAGCAGCAATTTAAGATGCATCTTTTCACTCCAGAAGGTATAAAAGAAAATAAAAGACTATTTTTATAAGATAGCTGGCCAAATCCCCATTTTAGTTATCCTACAGAATACCTGGAGGGAAGTTGCAGAGCAAATCAAATTATTAAAGGTTTACATGCATATAAATGTTACCGGAGTTTGCAGCAAGACCTTTAGCCAGCATCACCGTAGTCCTCACTCTTCTGCCACCAGTGTCAGGCAACAGGAAATGAAATGAGTCCCACGACAAATAATGTTAGCAAGTGGGATTTCTGACCAGATAATCTTATGCTGCACTGTACTTCATGCTGTGACCAAATTCTGTCCCACAGTGCTTAGCAGCATATCTGACAGAAGTCAGTAAGAAAAGCATTGGTTTCAAAACACAAAGCAACACACTCAGTTGTTTTCCTCACAGCAGATCCCCAGCTCACTGGCTTTACTTTACATTATAAATGAGAAGGGGATTTTGACCCCTTCTTGTGACATGACACCCAACAGTGGCTCTTTTAAAAAAACAGTACCGGCTGGGAACTGGACTAACTTACGATGTGCATTTGTATGAGTTCATAGGAATCCCTTGACATCAAGCCACAAACAGAGGACAAAACCTAAGATCCTCCTTTCCCAGTAATTTACCAGGGGAAATCTGAATTCCTACCCAATACCATGTATGGGTATTAGAGCTTAATCCCCCCAAAAAAGGTGGTTAGAGAAAAACAGACAAACCAACAAACAAAAAGAAATATTGCTGTCAGAGATCAGAGGTGGTGGGAGAGAGGAGAGGTTGCATACATAATACTCCCTTTAGTGAAGCTGGAGGAGGGGGCGGTCTGGATAGCATGCTGTAGGCTGTCTTTCAATATTAGACACAGGGATTTTTTTTGAAAATTAAGATTAGTACAAAAAGAAGTCATCACAAAACTCCCAAGCAAAATTACCTGCTCTTATTTTAGATTTCTGTTTGACAGACAGTACATCGGGGTTTTTGGTTATTTTAGTATAGATACATGTATATCTACATACAGATTTTTTTCAACAGACATTTATCTTGACAAATGGAGATGCTGGGGCTGACCAGGTTTCCTACAGCAGCTGTTTTGAGTAAAAGGGCTGCAAGAGCCCTTGGCAAGTGTGCTGGTCTGCCTGGGCTGGACAGCCATGGTCCTGATCATCATCAGCAGTGGGCAGCTGCTGGAACCTGGGCAGACTCATTGAGTTGCCTTGACCATAGGCTGAAAAGTGATAATATTTGTACAGGTGCAGGACTGGGCTGTGAGGTACATCTAAATGCGTCCTACTACATTGAACAGATAGATGAATAACCTGTCTGAGAGCTAGTGGCAGTCTTCTCCAAAATAACCATGGATAGTCAAGGAAAGGGGAGTTAATGTAACCACTCAGTTAAAGCACTTGCCTTTCTTACTAATCAGCTAGGACAGCCCTTCTCTGAACCAGGCAAGGGTTGATGCTACCAAGTATTTATCACTGATGTGGGAGAAAGTATCACCACAGGAATGACTGAACAAGTTTAGTTTAGGCCACTGAATCTGCTCCTATCAGTGACAGATTTGCTGCACTTTATGTCAAATGTGGGCACCTGAGAAATGGAGCACTCTGATGTACTTCTAACTCCAGATTTTAAGGGGCCTTGGCAGTTTAATATAACCTGAAATTATAACTGCTCAATGTTGTGGTTTTCTATTTCAGTGGTGTACATATTACACTATAATCTCCCACTCAAATATGCAGGATAAAATTATGCAACTGCTGCTCTCCTGTGGCTCTCACCTGAACAAACCTTGCATAATATCACCATGACGAACTCATGTGCACAAAATTATGCTCAGCATGAATTTTTTGAGATTTATACCCAAAACACGTATCCAACATCTAGACACTAGTAAAATCTTCACAAATCCCCTCAAATATTGCCTTCAACCCCAAAAGTCCTTCATCCCCTCTGTCAGTAAAATCTCCAGGTACTGAGGATGTCTGTGGTGAGTCTATGTCCCAGTTTCCACACTGCAGAAGTGATCAGAGGCCTTCCTGCTGCCAAAGTCTCAGCAGGATGCTCAAATAAAGCATCACTGTGGACATATGAACTACCAGGTCTTGGTCCTATCAGATATTCTTGCCTACTCATTGCCTCCTTAACACAGTTAGGGATGAGCAGGATAAGATTATAATTACTTCTCAGTAGGGTGACTACCTCCTTGATGTGGCTGCTTAAAAGTCCCTGCAGTGCCTGTTCAGAAGAGGAGCTTAGAGTCAAATATTCTAGTCCCAGATGGGAAAGACACCTTGACATATCCCAAGAGTTTTGGTCTCATGATCTCTACTTTTGTGTGTGTATCCTAATCACTGAACCACTTTTTCTCCTATGCCTATCACTGTTAGTGTAAAAGCCATAGCTGCCAGATAAATGTGGTTTAACTGACTTCAGACACTTCTGAAGAATGGGGTGGTATAGATTACGACCGTCTGTAGCAAGTGCAGGGACATCAGGATGAAAGACAGCTGGCAAAATGGCGATCACTTGTGATTTAATCAAAAGTAGATATAAAGTAGATAAAAAGTAGATATGAAACCACTCCTACATTTATACTAACTCAGTCAAAGGCTTTTCATTTCCATTTATTGCATTCTTACTTGCTGCAGGCCATCAGTGGTTCAGCTGGAATCTGTACACCAAGTTGCGTGGCAGGCAACTTGTGAAAATTTCATCAAATCAGAGATCCTTTCTTCAAAAACCACTTCTTGACAACTACCTTGGAGAAGGATAGTTTGCCTGTGCTTCTGCCTGCAGTAAAGAAGCACCACTGCAGGCTGCAGGTTCCCTCTATCTCCAGGTAACTCTTCTCTTCCACTCTGCTGGGTGAGGGGGAGTACTGTGCAGGGTGGGGATGGAGGCTGAACAAGTGCAGAAGGAAAGGATGGGGAGATGGCTCACATGCCATCAATATGCTGCCTTTCCCTTCTGTGTACATGTGTATATCACAGCCTGCAAGTGAGATGGCAACAGCAGGGACTCTCCATTCTTGCTTTACCGGCAAACTGCTGACCAAACTGACTCTTGCCTAGGGCTTCTGGGGTACACACCTACGTCAGTAGTTCAACGTCAAGCGTTTTCATCTAACACGGTACGTGCTGTTTTGTGATCTCAGACCTATTATGTGGCCTAGTACTTCAGAACACGACAAAGATTTGCTAAGCAGAGCACTGAAGTATCAAAAGATAGATACACATTCTCTCTGCACTACTGAAAATGTAATGTGTGCTATCTCCTTTTCTATATCATAAGTTATCTATGAATTGAGTGGTAAGATTCCTGAGAAATCCAGAAACTTAGATAATATTCAGATCATCTTATATTCATCTAAAAGTATCCCTTCTTCAAATAAAATGAATATGTAAGCACAGCCTGCACGGCAATCCCTTCCTGCACTATATTATAAGGAATTCCAGCACAATACAAGTAGTAATTTAGCCAATTGTTTCATGTTGGGATTACTCAGCCTGGAGAAAAGGAGGTTCAGGGGAGACCTTATCATGCTCTACAACTACCTTAAAGGAGGTTGTTTCTGGGTGGGGGTCAGTCTCTTCTGCCGGGTAACAAGCAACAGGACAAGAGGGAATGGCCACAAATTGCAGCAAGGGAGGCTTAGATTGGATAATAGGAAAAAAATCTTTACTGAAATGGTTTTCAGGCATTGGAACAGGCTGCCCAGGGAAGTGGTTGAGTCACTATCTCTGGAAGTGTTCAAAAATGTGTGGATGTGGCACCTGGGGACATGGTTTAGTGGTGAACATGGCAGTGTTAGGTTAACGGCTGGACTCAATGATCTTGGAGATCTTTTCCAACCTTAACAATTCCATATTAGTTTTGCCTTTCTGCTAAAAAAAGAATGAATCTCTGGCTATCAAAGATTTGTGTCTTAGCAAAGTGACTTCCAGAAGTGGTCACAAAAATGGAGAATTCCAAATAAAAGTTCTCTCTTGAAGAACAGGAAGGTAAAAAATATATGAACTTAAGGAGTTGCCTAGGCAAGGAGCAGAAAGCATGAAGAGGGTCAAAATACCCTAAGGACATCAGGGAAATACCAGAGTACTTTAAAAAAAGGCCCCACTAGCTTTAATGTTCCCACACAAGTAAATCACAAGAGGCAGGCTGGGCACTCATTTACATGGGAGTTTCAGAATGAGACCAGCCTCACGTGACTCGAGGGTTATGAGTAATGGGCCTAGAAAACAGCAGAGAAAAATCAGTGGGATCTGGGACATTTGATCTGAAATCCTTTCTCTCTGCAGAAGTTGCAGTTAACAGCAACTTGAGTAAATCAGCCTCCTGATACTCAGGGTGTCATAACGGAGGTTCTTTCTTTTCAGTGATCAGAAGCTGATGGCTGCTGAGACTGCATGCCACGAGCTGCTTCCATCTCCTGCTGCCTGGCTGCAGACATCCCTCCCAGTTTTTGCTTGCTCTTTCACCACTGAGGTGTCTGCCTGATGCTGCAAGGTTCAATGAATCGCGTGGGCATGTGAGTTGCGTGAGTTGTAAAGAAGGCGGAAGTGGGGCACTGGTCAACAGACAGTCAGATTTTGTAAAAGAGGAATATGCTGCAGAGATGGAGTTGGTAGGTCCAGCAGACTTTGCTCTGGGGATGGTGGGCTGACTTCTAGGTTGTATGCTCTGAAAGGAGAGGTATGTGAGTGCAGAGGGAGCTGGGCTATGGATTAAAGAGTTAATCAGGATAGACAGCAAATGGCCTGGAGAGATCAGCCTCTTAGGAGGGGGTCCTCAACTGCATAGGGACCTTTGAAGCCCTGACTAATTTTTTTCTTTCAGGTCATGAGCAACACCCAAAAGCCATGATAGTGTACAATACTGGCTGTCTAGGCAGAGTCTGAAAACACCCGAGTGCCCGTACAGGAGGTAAAGTGCAGAAATCCCCTGGCAGTAGGGCTCAGTTAGGTTGAGCTTGGGATGAGAAGAAAACACCGCTTTCATGTACTTTTTCAAGCAGCAGTTGGCAACTTGCTCTTCAGTAGCTACCCTGATGCCAAGGCTTCCCTGCCGGCCCTGGTAGAGGGGAAGTGATAGGGCTGGTGTGCCTAGGGGCTGCACACATGGCTGGGCAGAGGGGGGGGATCATGTGCTGCCATCACCACCTTCCAGGGTGGCATTTAAGCACCATTGGTTGGGAATCCCTGACATAACTGATGCATGAACATGTAGCTTAGGTTTCCTTGCAGCCTGCTCCTGTACCATCCATACTCTCCCCTACCCGTACTTCCAGGGACTGAAAATTCTCTGCACCCACAGGAGTGCCCAGGAGTGCACCTCCTTATGCCCAGGTCCCTCAACAGTACCAAGAGCTCTTCCTGAGAGAACACCGACTTACAGCAAGTTATCACCTCTTCAAAGCACTTGGCTACATCATCTGAACCAGGAAGCACTCAGTAACATGCTGAATGGTAGTACTGAACAGAAATGCTTCCTTCAGGGGGTCGGTGTCCCATCCTCAACTATGCTCTCTCTCATCAATATAAAAATAACAAATTCAATCCTTAAATAATTTATTTCTTTACATCAGAGAATGTTTTTCAATTATACATTTAAGTTTGTAACCTTCAACACAAGAGTAAATATATGTATAAAAACATCCTAGTTGTGCAAATTTCAAATTGCATTGTTTCAAATAATATAAATATTGTAATAAAACATACGTTCACATTAAGGTTCACAAAATATATAAAATTTAACAGAAACAAGTAATGAGTCACTTAATTTTTTTCTTTTTAACAACTGTTTAATAACTAGAAAAAGATTCTAAACTTGAGAAGCAAGTTAGAAGAGGTATCACCTCCAAAATCATAGCAGCAAAATAGATGCTGAAAACTTACAAGGTGTGAAAGCAGAAGAGAGAAGCAGGTACCAGGCACAGTGGTAAAGGTGAGGTTGCTAGAGAAAGTACTGCAGATTGAGAAGTGGACACACAAACTCCAGGAGTAAAATCTCAACCCTAAAGAACTCTGTTACTGAGCTCCAAGCTGTTTGCATGACAGAATCACATTAGGGATGACAGAAAGTGTGACAGAAACAGGGAGGGAGGGTACGAACAGCACACACATACTCCTTAAAGTTGAAATGCAAGAGAGAGAAGAGTCACTCTTGTTTCAGAACTAAAGTTGAAGACAAAGGGCTTTGGGGGGTTTTTTGTCCATTTGAGGTAATTCCTTCCATATGAGTGGGCAATGGCAGGATGCATTTTTCCCATCACATGCATTTCTTCTGTAATTGCCTGTATTTCCACCTGTCCTGGGATTTGGGAAAGGATCTAAATGTTGGTTTGGTTAAGCATGTTGAAGGAGCAGATCAATACTGGTCTTGTTTCTGGCTGCAGTTTGCTGAGGGTTCTGCAAACACAGAAATGCTCGCTGTGAACTTTGTAAATACCTGTGGGAGCTCCCGCCTTGGCAAGCTCTGTAAGAACACCAGCAAGGACATGGACAAAGTTTCTTCAGACATCAACTGGAAGATGCATCAGTCTGTCCTGGGGAATCCTGTCCAGGAAGGACTTGCCTCTGACTGATGTATGCAAACATAAGGAGCTCCTGCATCTCCGACAGCAGACACAGCTCCTCGCTTGGGAGAAGGGGAGATATCGAGAAAGAGGCAGAACTGGCAAGTTCTTTGGATTCAAAATGCTTCACACTTCCTCCTGGGAAGTCTAAGAATTAAATATGGCATTGCAGGAACTTAGTCATGAATGAGAGCTCTGTGTAGAAGGCAACGTGACCTTCTCAGCAGTCCTTGTATGCAGTGTTTCGAGGAAGTAGACATTTATTCCCATTCTTGGGAATAAACATGAACCAAGCAGACAGCTTATATTTCCCCCCACTCTCCCATTCCCAGGACTGTTACGTGTTTTGGACATAGCACCATTTCAGTGAAGGAAGTAGCTGGTATTGCTTTCTTGTTCCTTACCAGCTCCTCCCCTAGCCATAAATCTGTTTGAACTGGTAGCATTCATTGCAGTAGCCATTGCACTTGGCATTGCCATAGTGATCACAGGCAGGGGCTCGGCAGCGCTGCTTTGGGGGCTCCTGTGCTGCCGGGTCCCTGGTACTTCCCGATGGTGGGAGTTGACTAAGTCGCCGGCACTCCGGGCACAAGTCTTCACTTCTGCAGGCCAGGTTGTTTCTACATGAAGCCACATCACATTGTCTCTTCTGGCTACTCAATGCTGCTCTCTGCACATCTCTATGCTGCCCTGTTCTCTTGAAAAATATTAAAATATATTGTCAGTTGCTGCGCTGGCAGTACAAATGGCTTTTCATTTATTTTCAACTCTACTCATGGTTTGTATAGGTAACCACTTGGGTGTTGTTTGCAGGCACATGCTGCTTCTGCAAAGTGTAATACCAAGAGCCAAGTTCAGTTTTACCAAAGAAAATCACAAATTCTGTCACTTCTTCAGAACAAATGGGTTTTTGTCTTTGGTAACTCTCAATTCCAAAAGGACCAAAACAAATCAAATTAAAAAAACCTCTCTGGAACAAAGACAATCTGTAATAAGCTCAATCAAAAAGGCAACTTGAAGTGACCTAAACCCCTTGATGAAGTTGTATACCTCTAAGGGTAAGAATGAAAATCCATCCCCAATCAGCAAAACAAACCAACTGTTGGTCTAACTGCTTCCACTGAAATGGAATTTGCTCAGCTAGCAAAATCCCAGCTGAGGTAAAACTGAGCACAGCCATGACAACCCTAAACTGAGAATGACTTTTCAGGAGCACTGCTCAGTTGCAGCAGAAAAAAAATCATGAGATGCTCTACACTTGTCTTTCCATGATACTTAGGATGCAGTCATTTGAGGATTTTCTAATATGCATCCTGAGTTGTTCACACACGAGAAAAATACGCAGCACTAAACAAAAGGAAGATTTTGAGAAGTTCACACTTACTTCTGGCTGTCTCACCAGCTGTTCTTCTGTCCTTCTGGCTTCCTGAAATCGCTGGTTCTGGGCTATAATGAAGCAGTTCTGGCAGTACCCCTCAAGCATCGTGCTGCCCAGGGTGCCGCAGTCCCGCCGCTGGCAGGACACAGTGTTACGGAAACCAGCAGTGGAGGTCCCCGTCTGACCCCCGGCCAAAGACTTCCTCTGAGATCTCCTCTGGTGGCGTAGCAAAGCACTATCTGTAATGCAAAGTACAGACAGGAGGAGTTTGAATATGCCCAATCAATCTGGTGACCCAAAGCAACTATAAAAATCTCCACAGTCTAAAAATGAAAACAAATTAAAAAATCTACTAGCCTCAAACATGGGGTTTTGATAATCGTTAGACCTACCAGTTGGTATACCTTCTTTCATGTTACATAAATAAGGGAGCTAACACAGCCTGATTTTCATATCAGTTGTTGAAACAGATGATTTGGGAAAAACTTGCCCTAAGTGGGAAACCTAGATCCCTTTAATTTCACCTTTGATTTCAGCATGTCATCTATGACCTACCCTGACACTTCCCTTTTGGCTTCTCCTATTTCAGTCACATTGGATAACTGAAGTACAGTGGTACAGACCTTAATGGGAAAAAGTGCATTATACTTTTTAGTCTCATGAAGAAATCTGATATATTCCACAATCAGAAGGAAAAAAAATTTCATTGTGAGCAACGCTGGAAAATAAGCTATTGCAAGCCAGCACAGAAGTTCCCTATTCTGAAAGCATGTGGAAAGCTCAGTGTTGTGAAAGATGTCCCTGCCAATTGCAGAGAGGTTGAATTAGATGATCTTTAAAGGTCCCTTACAACCCAACGTATTCTATGTTTCTACGTTTATATTGGCACACTTATCAGCAATGAAACAGCCTGAAGAGATAAGGAATTCTCTCTTACGTGTGCATTTCACCCTCTATACCTAAGGGCTCTTTACCAGTGTAACAGGGCACTAGCATGAAAGATAAAGATTTCATGCTGTGATTTATTCACAGACTATTACCTTTTTGAAGGTCAGCCTTTAAACATACATGTGCATGCACAAACATGATATTACTAAGAAAGATTGCAAGGTATATTATAGCATTATTATCTTATACACTTCTAAGTTACTCCAAAATAGAAGCACATTATCCACAGTCAACTTCTACTTGCTCTGCTTATCAAAGCAACTACAGTGGTTACTCCAGAGCATTAAACTGTTACATGCAGAACAGATACAGATCTTCAAATTCTTTGCAAGCTTTTTAAATGCCCTGCTAACATAACTGGTTTAGACTACCATCAATACAACAGCATTTCCCTCACTGACCCCTACAATTTGTCTAAATGTGAAGAAAATTCATACTAAATCATGATTGCAGTGGACGGTGGGGAGTTATCAAAACCCACCTGCTCTTGAGTTAGTTCTGCTTCCATTTAAGCTGAAAGGAAGTTTTACAAGAGATTTCACAGACTTCCCACACTGTTGCCAGGCGCCCCTTTATGCGTGTGCTGGTTTTGGCTGGGGTAGTTAATTTTCTTCACAGTGGCTCATATGGGGCTGTGTTTTGGATTTGTGCTGAACACAGTGTTGATAATATAGAGATGTGTTTGTTATTGCTGAGCAGTGCTCACATAGAGCCAAGGCCTCTTCTGCTTTTCATACTGCCATGCTCGCAAGCAAGTGGGGGGTGCATGGGAGGTTGGGAGGAGACATAGCCTGAACACCTGCCGGCCCATGGCAAACATGGAATTAATTCTTTGTTATGCTTTGCTTTGTGTGCATGGCTTTTGTTTTCCCTATTAAACTGTCTTTATCTCAACCCACCAGTTCTCCAGCTTTTACCCTTTCGATTCTCTCCCCAATCCTGCTGGTGAGGGAGTGAGTGAGCGGTTGCGTGGGGCTTGGTTGCTAGCTGGGATTAAGCCACTACAATGGGATAACAATGGCCAGAAAAGCACCTTCTCCTCACACTGCTGCTCCTGCTCCACACTGCTTTCCCCTGCCCTTTTAGCACCCACTCCACTCAGAGATTCACAGTTCAAGGAGGCTGATCTGCAGCCAAAGTGTGCCAAATCTCACTCCATGTCCACTTACCGTGGTTTTCTCTGTACTCAAAGAAACACAGTGTGCAAAAGCCCTCATTTTGTGATGTCCCAAAAAACTTGCAACCAGGTTTCCTACAGAGGTTACCTCCCCTGTTCTCCCCAGGAGGCAGCACTTGTGGCAGGGGCTCCTCACCACGGCTGTTGGGAGCCTGATGGCAGGAGTACTGGTGAAGGATCTGCGAGATCTGGGATGGGTCAGACGTTGATCTCTGGTGGCAGGTGGGCAGGAAAGCGGGGCTGCCATTTGAGGATTGCTCTGTAGACCTTTTGAAGCAAGTGCTGCATATGCCATTGAAGGTCCTGTTGGCCTTTTGACGGCACTTTTTGCATGTGGCATAGTCTAAATGTCTCTGGTCATCCAAGTTGTTGCAAGGACCAAGTTGTCTGGAGTTGTAGCAGCGTTCGCACAGCCCATTGTGTTGCACATTCTGCGTAAAGGGACAGTCTGGTGTCCTGCACTTCATGGCCGTGGTTTCGCTGTATAGGAAAAGGCTCGGAGCTGTCGGAGGTGCAGAGCGAGGCTCTGTTACAGGCCCTTCGGACGGCCATCCTCCAGGTTCACAAATATCCCTGCGGGAGGAGCCTGACCCAGCTGCCTTCATTTTCTCAGGTGCTGCTTTGAAGGTCTGCTTTCTTCCTTTGTTTGCTTGGGACCTCTGCTCAAAACATTCATGGCAGTAGGGCTGGGTGTTCACAGACATGTAAAAAGGGCAATTCAGCGTTTCACATTTCATCTGTAAGAGGGAGAGCTGGGAAAGGGACAACTCCTGTTTGTTCCTGGAACAGGCCTCTCTTCTAGCAGGTTCCGCATTCTCCTGCCACTTCTTGTACTCGTGCTGTACCAGTTGAAAGTAATCTTCCACGAGGTTTATTTCTTTGGGTAGGTTGCCTTCATCTAACCTGACAGCCAAAAAAAAGGAATCTTGCATCAGTGGTCGAAAAGAGCAAATTGGGGGGGTGGAGGCAAATACAAGCAATGCGGGAAGGAAATGCAGATTTAGTGCACATCCATTTTACTC
Source organism: Neopelma chrysocephalum (assembly GCF_003984885.1). Lineage (NCBI taxonomy): Eukaryota > Metazoa > Chordata > Aves > Passeriformes > Pipridae > Neopelma > Neopelma chrysocephalum. Next base: position 22,448,579 of record NW_020897691.1, read on the forward strand.
AGATAGAACATCTGGGCTGTTACACTGTTGCTGTAAATGGAAATAGTTTTAAAAGCAAGTGTTCAGTGATGGAGACTTTCACATTTAAAGAAATGTTTGGACACAATCCTAAGCAGAAGTATTCGTAAAAGGATTTTCTAGGTGAGAGTTTTCTGTCTAAGAGCTACTTGCACGAAGAGTATGGGTAATCTCTCACAGGTGAAAAGTCCCCCAAATCCTGAGTATCTCTGAGGACCAGCTCAGCTGAGCAGAGGTTAGCGTAGAAAACCCCTTTCTTCACCAGCCCACACTAAGAACAAGCCTTTCCTGCAGTGGGGTCAGCATTTCATGATACAGTTTATCATGAAATCTGCTTCTGGTTCTGCCCTACTGGATCTGTATCTACCAGCAGAACTCTTCAAACAAACTATGGGGCTTTAGTGTGGTGTATGCAATGCTAGCATTCATCAAAGCACCCCTACTTTGCCTTTAACTACAGGGAAAACCCCACACTGGAGATTCACCATGCCACAGTTGGTAGGATGAGGAGCTAACGTCACTAGTAATACTCCAGAACACATCTATGCAGTGGGACTAGGGAAGGTTTTGTGCTACTCTATGTGTGCATATATCCTTTGGGTAGAAGGGCTTCAATTTTCAAGGTTCCTAGAACAGAACCAGCCAACAGTCTTAAGATACCTCCCTGTGTGGTAATGAAAGCAAAGATAGAGGATATAGGGAGTCATTTCCCTCCAACACTCATGAGGGGATGGGTTGGACACTGCTGTCAGTGTCCACTAAATATGAGAAGCTGATGGGTCCTGCCAGCTGCTCCCTGCATGGTTCTGATGCTCAACCATTAGGGGGATGAGCACAGATGCCAGTTCCTCCACTGCTTCCTGCCTACTGCCACAAAGAGCAGCCCAGGGTGGGGAGGCATCTGTGCTAAGAACATAGTGCTGAGTACTTTCCCTAGGGCAGTCAAAATTACACCAACTGCCCATTATGCAATGTGCCCTTACATAAAGCACAGGAGCTTGGCCTAACTAGTTCCCGTGTTTAACTACGTGTAATCAAGAAGTCACTGAAACTAATCAAATGGACTTTTTCTTCAAAAATACTAGTTTCAGTCTGCTAAATCTGAACACATTTTTGCCTTTAAATTTGAGACTGGTCTCAGCTCATATAACTTCAAAACACGTCAACAGTAATGCCAATGTTTCATATTTCAGAAAGTAAACATGTGGGCTACTGTGGAAGGAAGGAAAGATCAAAACAACACACTGGGTTGCCTGGCTTCTCCCACCTCTGTAAACAAGATAACTTTGAGGAAACAGGAATGACACTCACTTTGCAGCATTAATTAGATGAGTTGTACCATGATCCCAGCCTTGCACTGGAATTTCTATCACTATCAAGTAGACTTTTAGCAGCTGCTCTTTCTCCCTCTCTTCTGCATCTGTCAGAAAGTGCACACTTAAATCCTCAAATCTGCCTTGTTCATTGGTGACCAGAGGCACAGCCCGGATCTCTGTGGGGAAACAAGATGGATTAAGATACATATATAGATATAGATATAGATATCTATTACCGGTTAGGAGTAACCACAAGATGCAACACAGAGACAAGATGTACAACGGAGATGACACCACTGCTGACAAATTTTTGAGAGAGAGAACAGCTGGCCAGAGCAATCAGTTTCTATACAGTACCACTGGGGGAAGTTGCAAACTCAGCCCCATCCCACAGTAGTTTTAATGTTGCCATAGCAATTTTCTTCTCCATGTGAGCAATATTGTAGATCTTAGTTTGTTATACCTTCCATGGGATGATGCTGTAACCTGAACCAAGAGAACTGCTATCCACTCAGAAGAGATGCTTTAAAAAAGGCAAAGCATATATTTAATTATCCCTGCCAGGCAGTGGTACAGTGCTGTGACATTGCATCCTTCGAAGCTTCTTCTCTTATGATGTGGTGTGGAAAGAAGGCCAGAACACAATGAAGCAGAGGCCACCCTTTGACTAATTCTAGCCTGCAAGCAAATGAGTTGTACTCTACTTTCAACCAAAAGTTTGTAGGCAACCTTTAGTTTCTATACAGATTTACAGACAAAGCTGTTCCTGCTCACATTTTAAGAATATATTTCAAGGGAATCTTTTACATTTAACTTTAAAAAATCAAATCTAAACCATATCATATTTTAAATGTTTTATCAGCACAATGGTATTGAAGAAGGCACATAAATACCAAAATGAGGTACTTGAAAAATACCTGGCCCACTGTCCTTCAGAGTCACCAGTGGTGTAAAATGCATGTTGTCATAGCCCAGCACAATTGGGTATCTGTAGCATTCTTCAGGTGGCCAAAGGAGAGGCAAGTAAACACCACCAACATTCAGAGGAGCAAAACTGGAGCCTGACTCTAAACTTCTCACCACTTTATCTGCATCAGGAAGAAAATACAAATAAACACAAATAAATATGTGCTACAGGCAAGAGAAAATATATTCTGGGTGTTTTAGAAAAATTCCCGAAAACTCCCTGTTCTGAAATGCATCTACCTGAAAACAACAATTATTTAGTAAGATTACTAACACAGCACAGAGTAACATGGTGAGATGACTGGAGAGGCAACTCACCTGCAAGAACAATGACTGGCCTTCTGAGGATGTTAGCAAGGATGAAGATATGGATTTCTTCCAGTGCATTATACGGAAGCCTGTTTTGAGCCCCAGATATTTCTGGGGAGGTCATTTCAATAAGGTATTCCCACTCCTCCTCCCAGTTCTGAGGAAAGAAACAGCCATCAGCAATGGTTCAAAGACATGGAGGTTGGGAACCAGCTGCAGCACAACAATGCTCAAATAATCACATCTTCCCATTTCCTCCAAAGGAAGACTATTTCTGCTCTCCACTAATGGCAGAACCCATGAAGTCAAAAAGCAAACAAAATCAGCAAGGCAATGCTGGCGAGCACTCAGAAAACAGCACCATTCCCTCAGGCTGCCTTACCCGGGTGTCATAGTGGAGTCCTGTTTCTACAAACTCCTGGGATTTAATAGCCTCCCGCTGCCAGCGGAGCTTGAAGTTCTGTGTGTCAATCTCCCTGAGAGCACTAAACAATGTTTTTCTTAAGACAAGGTCGATATCTTCAATACCCCACATGTACTGTGATGCAGCATGCATGAGGCAATTTCCATCACCTGCAAAAAAAGAGAGTCCATTAGCCTTAAATGTCTACTTAAATAAAACCCCACAAGTGCATGAGATGTAGAATCACACTGCACATATGCATGTTCCCCGTACACTTCCCTGTAAGCCTCAGACAGAAGGGTTTTAACAAGGAGACCACAGTTGTGATCTCTATTCAGAGACAGAAAGGAAAAAAGTCCTCTCTCTATTGGTTTTGTCCCTGCACCAGTCAATGTTAAGCTGTCATTGAGCAATGCCCCTTACCTATCTTAACTTTGACTGATATCATGAACTAAATTTTGGGCTCAACTACAAACATCAAACAGTTGAAATAGCTTTTAAACACAACAAAGTCATCTTAAAATTACAAAAAACATGTAAATCTCCCTCATCAGTGTTTATACAAATATACACCCAATGGCACAGGGTTGAGATAATGGAAACCACTAAGAAAATATAGTAACACTAAGCCTCACATCCCCTGATGAGCACTGCTTGGCATTTGGCTGTGATTGATGGAGGAATTGTAATAAAAAAGAATAAGAAAGAAAAGAGCAGGTGATTACGTAAAGTAATCATAGGAACACCTCTTGCCTTCCTCTCAGAAATTATAGTATGCTGGGATGTTACACATATTATTTAGAGGGCTGTTATTTTAAAACACAAAATTAAAACTAAAGAAATGAAAAAGAATTATTTGATTTTCATTTATACAATCTCCTTGCATTGGAATAAAGTCCTCTTTAAAAGTAGGAAGGAAAGTGATGTTCTGCAATTTCAGAGGGGAAGAAACTGAGAATCAGAGGAGGTAACTAACTTAATTAAAAGGTGGTACAAGATATGCCTATGGCTGGGTTTCAAATTCTATCTCTAGCCATCTTCAAAAGGGAATGTCTCCCCTGAAAGGGAGACATCAAGAATCATTACTGTCATATCCTCAGACTCAAAACTACGTCTGATGTTTACTACAGTGGTAAAAAGATTCACCCAATGCTAAGCATCCACAGCAATTTTCTTGGAATAGAGGACATCAACCCTGGTAAAGCTACCAGATTTTTCCCAAGTGGGGAAAAAAAACCCCACACTCAAAGAACTCCCACAAAAGAATTAAACCCAGTTTGCCACAGACATTATGAGTTCAATTACATCATTTGCAAACACTTTTGTTACTTTTTCTGTGAAACTCAGAGAAAAACCTACAACAGATCCCAGATCCTGAAAGAGATATAATTTGAAATCTACTCAATACTTCATAAATTGTTATGGGATTGGTGCATATCAGGTTCCTGCACCTGCAGTTGCTTTCTGGTTTTTGAATGCGGTCTTGCAAAGCTTACTTCAATCTGCAGGCTGCTTACTTGAGCTCAAAAATCGGGGAACAACGTATAAGACAGAAAAATTGACTGGGTTTCCTTCTGACCAAGAAAGATGACATATTAATCCCATTAAAATTTTCCCTTTGCAAAATCTAGAGCAAAGATAAGATTAATTTTTTCTCTCTCTGAGACCTCGCTTTCAGTTCTTTATTGAGAAGCACTGCCCAAAATTCCTTACACAGCACTTGGAATTCCCCAACACCGTTTGACTAACAATTGAGCAACAGTTGTACTTTTTGTTCTGCTGCGTGCAGAGCTGCGCAGTGAAGCCTCCCTCGGACTTTCCCAGGGGGTGTGGCTGGGTAAGATGGAATGAATGCCAATTCATTATACAAGTGAAATCACTACAGCAAATAGATCCTGGAATTTTTAAATTTAAAAAAAAAAAAGGAAAGAAAAAAACCCAAACAGTTTCGACTTTTATACCTCCTACTGCTCTCCTTCTATCCTCACTTCAGATGCCTGCAAAGAAATGTGTGGTGATTCAAAAGGGCTTTTTTAATTAAAAAACCCCACCACTCCACAGACTCACAAACATATTAGGTAAAATATAGATCAAAAGATCCTGTAGGAGATACTGTCTCTGTTTTCAACAACTACAACCTTCAGCACAAAAAAACCCAGAATTTTCTGAAGAAAGCCCACTGTTGATTGAAAAAACTAATATATTCCTCCCACATCTACGGGTTAAGCAGCTAAATGCTCTTCATGCCACATCGGAGAAAAAAAATGTTATTTTCTGGGATAATACAGGTCTTCTCCAGGCTTCTGCCCTTCTTTCAGAGATCCTCCCCTTCAGTTCAATCTACCTCCCTTCTCATGCAAAGGTCCTTCAATGCGACTACTTTGCATAAACCACAGGTTCCCAAAGCCATTCCTTCCACTCGTGCAATTAATGACCCTGAAATGCTGAACTGAAGCCAAGTTTATAGTCTGCGCAGAGTACGGGGAGACCACAAACCGAGTCCTTCCTTTGCCTTCCCTCAACCTGCCCTAGTACTTCAGCATCTTGTATACTGGTACTCCTGCTCATGGGTGGGATCCAAGTCCACACCGTCCCCATGTGTAACACTGGTCGACTGTCATGAGACAAAGAAAGAGGTCAGTGTTACTGAATATAATGTTGTTAGCAACAAGGGTCTGTCCAGGCAGTGTTAACCCCTGCAGGATTTGTACTGACAGAAGATGAGGGATTCTAAAACCGTTACTCTTTGCCCTGGCCAGAAGTTGCACATATTGTCCATTTTCCTAGTAAATCTCTTAAGAGTGTACCTCCTGAGGTGAAGTTTTGAAGATGCAACACTTGGAGTGATGTTACTGTCCCAGTACCTGTAAAGCGCTGCCTGCAACTCCAGTCCTTCCAGAAGTTCGAGATTCCATGACCTCTGTGCACAACCTTAATTACAGTCATGAGAATCCTACACCAGTGCAGAGGCCCCTAGAAGGTCAGTGGCTCTACAGCAGTTACAGACGTGTACATCAGGATCAGGCTCTTCTAGGTCAGGGCAGTGACATCTACTAAGTGGGTCTATTTTTATGGCTTCCGCACAACACAATTATGTACAATCAGACTGAGAAATATGGCAGAATATGGGATGGGAACAATGTGGACTAGGAAGATAAGGGCAATGTGTATATAAGCAGATATGAAAAGAAGCATTCACAGAACGCAACATGGACTTCAACGAGGCTGCAGGCCCACCCCACCCAGTGTTTCTATAACTGCTGCGATCTGTTCCTTGAGCAAAAAATATGTATTTTCCATCTTCTTGGAGTCCTCACTGTCTCAGTCTATCCTTCCTGGTTTAGGGCAACCTGTGCTGTAAGGAATCCTGAGTCCAAGTTTGCAGCTGAGTGACCATAAGTCACAGCATTATTAAATCTTTCCTCCACTAAATGTGAAATGCCCAGTGACTCTTACAGTCATGTGCCAAAATTTCCTGCTCAAGACGGTGGACAAATGTAACCTGTTCAGGAAATCTTTGCACTCCTGCTGTACCTTTTCACTTATAGCACTTGATGCAATACACACACAGCAACCCAAAAGCCAAGTCGTAAAACCAGCACTGACTGTTGAAAGAAAAGGGCACTGCAAACTTTGTGTTGCACAAGGATGGCTGTCAGTCACACACATGAGAGGTACCAGTGAGCCTTGAGGGAAGGTGAGAGCTAGCAAACCCCAACAGGTAGCTGAGGATGAGGGAGCTGGGCAGGTGCGGGGTGCTGACCTCAAGGACAGCAGTGTCAGGTTCCCAGAGGCTCCCTGTTCAGAACACTCCTGCTGGCACTGTTGTTAAAGCTGGATCAGCAAGCGAACCTTGCCTGACAGTTAGAACAGCAGGGCTTATGGAGGGATATTAGCTTTTGCTATATATACACAGGAATGCGACTCTGTCACTCAAAGCATCTGAAGTCTCCTCTTGCCTGGCATTGAAGGACGTTCAGCACTTCTGACAGGGCAGCCGACACATACCAGTCAGATTCATGGAAAGGCAATGGGTTGCAAGTTAAGTTTCTCCACCTTACTTGACTCTGAAGTGCCACAGGTTACTGACATTGTGAAAATATCTGTGAGATTTCCATGCTATTCACAACACTGTGGTACGGGCAGGGGTCTGCTACAGCCTCAGGACCGTACATCATGTGGAAAGAATTTTAATTTACAAAACTAAGATTAAACGGCCCCAAATTTTTTAAATTGTGTGCTTTTGTTTCAGTAATGTGGACACAGATGCTTTTAATAAAGATGCTATATTCATCTTACCCATTTTACTGTGATTGCAAAGACCTGCTCCTAACTTACCATTAGTCTTCAAAGGAACAAGTCTCCGAACTTCCATGCACCAGTTGAGCTTCCTCTGGCGCTCCAGTGAAGTTTGGGTAGCCTGGTCAGTAAGGGACTTCTGAAGCGTTTCCCGAAACTGAGGACAAAATTGGCACATTCTGAACATTTCTATGGTATATCTGTGCATAGTCCTGAAGTGGTGAATTATTCCACTGGGAGGTTTGACTAGATCCTCAGGTGTCCTCTCTCTGATCTTCATAGCCTTAAGCATATTGCTCTGATACAAAGCTTGAGGAAGGATGTGTTGGCCAGCCATGTTTCTAGAAGACATCTGAAATGAAAAAGTATCCTTTTATTGGCATGTTAGTGTCCTTATATAACAGCGCCATTACTTCTGCAAAGGCTGAGATGGCACTTTCAGAGGCTGCAGTTTTGCCTGAAACAAGCACAGAGTGGATGCAGTCCAACTGAGCCTTTTATGGTTTTTAAAACTCATATTCACTAACTTTTCTGCATTATTTGGATATAGATACTGACCAGTTTATCCCACTCAGTTACTGCCATAATTTACTGAGATATTAAAGACAATTCATTCATAACTAAGGAAATTGCATCATCACAAAAAAAAAGCATTTAAATCAAAGCAGGGATAAAAGAAGGCAAGATCAAGGGAAGGGAAAATTATCCTGGAAACTTGACTAGTTGATAATTGCACAGTGTATTCCCATACAAACTTGCTGAGCTTTCAGCACGTTTCAAGCTCTTGTTTTGATAACATGCCAAAAAAAGCAGATAATGACCATTTCAGATTTTGTCAGCCCATACATTCTGAGAAGTGATGGTCAGTAGAGTACAGAAAAAGTCCAAAGAATTGCAAGCTGTGCTAGTTATCTGTCCCATACTTACAGTGGCCAAATACGGTAAATGAGGAATTTGTCACAGAGCAAGCACTCAAGGGCAGAGTTATGTTACTTTTCTTGAGGCTGTTTATATTTTGTGAGTGGTAGAGCTACTGCACTGAGGTGCTTGTGCTGTGTGTGGGGGTGCAGACTGTAGTGCCACTATTACTCAGTGATAAGTCAACACAGCTGAAAAAGCATTTCCACTTGGCTCAAAAACCCCAATATTTTTCCACAGTGGGACATGAAAAATTTATTGCCCTGCATCCCTTTCTTCAGTATCTCTAGCCTCATGGGCTACAGCAGGAAGAACATAGAAAAAAGACCCCATAACCCTGAAACTGTCTACACTCTCTGAAATACTTATTCAGAGGACACTAACTTTGTAGCTAGCTAGAACCAAATGTAAGAACCACATCCCTCAAAACTCCTGTGCACTACAGTAACAACAACAACCACCACCTGTTTTTACATAGAGAGGTTCTCCATGCTGTCCACATACATTATTGCTCTGTTTAAAAACAAAGCCAAATTTGTATCAAGACAAATAAAAGTATGCATGCCTAACATGTTTAGAGTACAGCTAGTCACATTAGGAGAACCCACCACTGTGATTATGAACCCAGAGAAAAATATCAAGCCATAAGTGTATATTAACATCTGGACATTAATAAAGGGAGACAAGAAGCAACTAAAAATTGTTTATGCAACTATTAGGAAATTTTCTCATGGAGGTAGGAGTCTAGAGGGCTAGAGAGAGGAAGGACATCAACCTGATGGACTGACTGGGAAGGCACTTACAGGTCTTTGGAGGCAGAAGGCCCCTCTTGCACAGAAAGACTTCAGCACATCCTTCTCCACATGTAAACAGTTGCTCTCTCCTCTTCTCCCAGACACATCCATTGGCAACATCTACCTCCAACCACCCAGTCAAAGCACTGGAAAAGACCCTCCCTGGGTAAGAGGGGACCTCAAACTCCTGGTGCCAAGAGCTGACCTCTATAACCTCTCTGAAAACCAGCTGATGGAGAGATACAGCAGATGTCCTGTCAAGCCCTAAACAGAGGCAGGTGAAAACAGGTGATACTACCAAGTCCTCTCTACTTCAGGGCAATGTCATTCACATAGCGCTTCCTCTGCATCTGTAACAGCACTAGGGACAGGGCTCAGCACTGTCACATCTTGCAACATGAGGAAAAGCTTTCCTTTAGGTAATAAAGATGGCATATTCTTATAATTCCCCCACCAGCATACAGCCTTAAAATGGAAACAACACATTTTCTCATCCACTCCGCCACCAATATAGTTTTACACATGCTATTTATGTAATTCTGTATATAAATGTATGGATGATTCTAAAAAGAAAATATAAACAATCCCTTATTAATCTGCATAATAAACACAGCTATACTTCGCCTGAGATGACCAAATTGCTTACTTATGTAAGTAGAGACATCGAGTCAATGGGACTTTTTTACACAAATAAAGACCAATCACATGATTAAGCACTACCGACATGGACCCTTGAAAGGGTTATTTCCAGCCTTAAGTAACAAAGAGTACTGAATTTACAGAAGCATTCACTGAAATTACATTATTTGATACTATGTTTTACAGGCATATTTTCCCCTCCCCACGTGGAAATTACTGTCTGTGCTATTTACAGTCATTAACTGTCAATTAAGGCAAAAGCCAAGCAACCCCTGTTTTCCAAATCAATGTGATGAAAAAACCAGAACTCTATAGCCATCTAAGCTAGAGATTTAAGAGTCAGAAAACTGAGCTACAGTTATATTAGTTTATAGTGTACTGTACCGTGTGCTATGCTACTTTAAACTTTTGACAAGTAATGACTATGAACGCCCAGAAAAAGCTGTAAATAATGATTAGAAACAGCATCCTTCCTGAACATATAATACTGAGGATGCTGGACTCGGGAAAGCTGAATACTGTTCTGAGATCTGACACTGGTTTCATAAAGTTATTTTTATTTTCTGTCCTCCATCTAAAAACTGGCAATAATAAAACTTCTCCGTAAAGTGCTAAGACTCATAAAATAAACATGCTTAATACCTCCTCAGCGTCCATGGATTTCTCTGCCTAAGTCTTTGCTCGGTACAAAACAAAGCATAGTATAACTCTTCACCAGATAAAGAGATAAGGACCGAGGCTGTTTTATATCCCACAGGATTGGTTACACACAGTAAGTGTTCCGCGTTTTTAGTACCCTGACCTACTGCTCTGCTGGAAGCTGGATATGCAAGGTGGAAAGGACGTAATACCGCCCGCCAGCTTCCCAGGGGAAGGCGCCCCAAGCTCCAGGACGGACTTCCCAGCTCGCGACTGTGCCACGAGCGGCTCTCTCGCCCTACGAGGCCTCGCGGCGTCCGGGTGCCGCCGGGCCCGGGCCGAGCCGCTCAGCAGAGGGCACAGCGGGACCGCCCGGGCGGGGGCTCCGACGCCAACCGGGAACCGGCACACGGCCCCCCGGGTGCCAGCCGGGATACGGCCGAACCCCACCGCCAGAGCCGCCCGGTCACCCGCGGCGTCCTCCTGCAAACGGGACGGGGGCGATGGAGCCGGCTCGGGGCTCCGTTGTGCCCGGCCCGCCTTCCTTCCCGCGCCCAGAGCGGCGCTCACCTCTCCAGGGCGGGCTGCTCCTCCTCTGGCCGATCCTGCCGGCGACTCCTGCTCAGCAGTGGGTCTGGGGGGGTGGTGGGACGCAGCCAGGCTCGGGATCCATCAACCCCCACCGCTCAGGGGCTCCTTCCTTCTCTTCTCTCCGCCCTCTCCCTGCCGGAGCTGCTGCTGCTGCTGCTGCTGTCGCCACCGCTGCTGCGGAATGAAGGGCTGAACCCAGCCTCTTGTTTTGTTTTTTTTTTCCCTTTCTGTTTAAAGGCCCGGGCGCAAAAAAAAAAAAAAAGGGGAGAGAGAAAACACACAACACAAAAACCCCACCGGGGATTTCCACCGGCAGCAGGGCAGGGACTTTCCGGCGTGTGACAACCGCCGCCGCCGTCCCGTCCGCCGCCGCCGCCAGGGGGCGCCGCCGCCGGGCAGCCCCACCGCCTCTCCGCCCGTCGTGACGCACCCGCGGGCTTTCGGGGAGCCGGGATGTCATGTTTTCCTTCCTTATTCCTTTCCTTCCGGGCGACGGGGTGGAGGGGTTGGCCGTCCCGCCCTGTCCCGCAGGCCTCGCTCCGCTGCCGGTCTGGTCCGGTGCCAAGTAGCTGGGTCCGGAACAACTCTGTGTCCCTGCGCAGGGGAGCGCCCCGGCTGGGCTGTGCCCCGCACCCTCTGAACGCCAGCATGAGAGGTGCCGGCTTCCCCGGGAGCCCTTGCCTCGTCCTCATCCACGCGACCACGCGTGACTAGGGCCTGCTGGCCTCCTGCCCTTGCACACAGGTCTCGGGGTGTAGGTGCCTGGGTGCAGATACTCACACCCCTGCCGTCAGCATCCCAGCAGCACTGGAAGGGAGCCCATCCCATGGAATCTATTCTTTCCCAGACTGTTTTCGAACCCAAGCAAGTATTTATTTTTTTGATTTAGCTTGCATCTGCTTCACAGTTTTGGCTTTGTATTATAAGAAACCATAAGTGACTTCATTTCTTTAATTAGAGGTTAGGCTGATACATAATCCCATATACTGGCATTTTCGGCAGGAGATATTAATAAGCTTTAATCCAGCCCTGCTCAAGGTAAGGTCATCACAGGCAAGAGGCAGAACCTTCGGCTAAAGCTATGCAGTCAGGGAGAGCTTAGTGCCTGAATATGTTTATAAACTCTTGACTGCACCTTGCAGTTTGTAGGAATCATTACATTTAATTATTGTAAGTAATTAATTCACACCTTTAAACAATGTCCTAATATCTGTGCAATGAAAAACTCACTGAATAAAACTCTAATACTTAAGGCCTGTTAATATGATTTATGGATGGGATTTGTGCTGGAAATAGGGACAGTGCCTTGCTCAACGGCCTTACAACCTGAAGGCATCCAGAAATGAAAATACAGTGCAACAAAGCTTCTGCAGTATTAGAAGACTTCAGTCTCACAGATGCTGAGCTCCTGCCTGTTCCCAAGCATCCACCACTCCCACTGCCTGGATGAGAAGCTAGGGTTGCTCCACACCTTGAAATCAGGTCTTAAATATTGACTCCTTCAGAGAACAGATGTGTTTTGGAAGAGTTCAGCCTGGATATCCCTCACCTCACCTCCAGTAGCAGCAGGTGTCTCAGCTCATGTGCTCGTGTCACACAACTGGTTATGTGGCAACATAATCTTTTTCCCAGGGTTTACAGGTCTGTGCTGGCTCTGCATAGCTGGCCATCCTTCTTCTCTGCCTTTGTTCAAAAAGAAGTGAGGATGTGGCTGGAAAAAGAATAATCCCTTCCAATTTCCCCCCTCCTCCTTCATGGAGAGATTTCTTTTAAAGATTTTTGTGGGTGTGTTGTTTTTTTTTTCCATTATTTTTTCCCTTGCTTTCTTTTTTTCCTTCTAGCCTCTCTGCCGCCTTGGAAAGTAGTAGTTGCGTTGGAAGACTCTACATTTAATGATTGATGGCCTGAGGGGTGGCTAAAATCCAGGGGATTGGATGCCTGAGGGAACGAGGCCTGAGTGATTGCTTGCATAACTAGAGCAGCATCTGTGGTGTGATTTACCCAGTATATGTTTCTGTCAGTATCTTGCCATTCCCTGCTTGCATTTTTCTCTGTCCCCTCATGTGGGCTGAGGTACCAGATTACTGAAGTGATCTGATTAGAGAAAAAAAATCGCTTTTATCCAAAAGATTTCTCTCATGTGATATTAAGCCTAGCCCCTCACACATTTTTACAGAGGGCATTTGAAGTGATGGAGGGTTTCACTGTGGAGTGGGAGTGAGGAGCTAAGGTAGGAAGTAGGGAAAAAAGAGCTGACTTGTGCTCTGCTTTGTGTACGAAACTGCAGCAAATAGATTAACAAGTGGTCCTAGCCCCTTCTGATTTTCACTTAGGAGAAGAAGGAAAGGAAAGTAAGTGTGAATAAGAAGACTGATGAATATGCAGGTATTAGCTGTGAGCCCATGAAGGAGATAATGAGACCCAGGAAAACCTGAAAAGGCAACAGCTTATTTTTGTTTTCTAAATGGTAAGCACATTTGAATATTCATAATTACTGTTTACACCTTGATAAACTGAAAGTTGATTGTACATTGCTACAGCTGATGTTTATCAAACAGGTCTGAGCAGGATGGCAGGAATTCATTTGATCTGAGTTTGCACAGCACAAAGTGAAGTTGTGTCTTGTCAACCATAACTCTTAGGCAATATGGGAATACATTAAAAACATCAACAGCATCAATAATTATAGAATGCTCTTTTCTGAAGTAATCCTATTTTTTTTGTAATTACACCTCATAGTTTATCTCATAATTTATGATATAATGCTTATATTTGATGGAATATAAATATATATACGTATGTAAAAAGTCAAGGAAAATTTTCATCTTTGAAGTATCTGTAGATGCACACACACACACATAACTATATATATATACACACATATTTTTATGTATATATACGTATCTATATCTCTTGAAGGAAGGGAGAATTTTCTTGCCATTGAAGACAGGATAAGAAATACTTTGAATTGCAGCTACCTACATTCTGGTTAAGCGTAAGAGTGAAAAAGCCCACTCTTCTAAGTGGTGAAGTTTATATAACCCTGGAAGACTGTCTAGGGAAACTGCAGAATATCCATTTTCTGAGAAAATTTAAGTAATCAGTTTCAGTTTCATTCGTATCAATCAATAACAATTCTTTGTTGTGCTTAGGAAGAAGAAGAAATCTCTCAAGGCCCCATTCAGCTCCTTATCTCTAAATTATTTTAATTACTTAGTTTCATTTTATTGTTCAGGAAGGAGTAGCTCATGCTTACTAAATTAAACCAAGACCTCAGAGTGTTCAGAACACCATCACCAAGTGTTTCAGAGGTTGCGTTAGAAAAGACTCATAGTTAAGACAATACTTGTATAATATTCTATCATAGGATGATGACTATGGGAATATTTATGGCTGGTAACATTCAGAGTTTAATAGCTCAATCATGTGCCAGGTCTTCTAATAACAGATAATTCTATAAGAGGTGTGATTCATCTAGAAGGCAGGAAAAGGATCCTAAAAGGGAAATCCCTTCTATTGCAATAGCAGTGCTTGAGGTCACGCTTGAGTTCAGCACTTCTGTCTTCCAGGAGCCTTTCCGTTACTTCTTTTCCTGGTGGAGAAATGATAAAAGTTGTCAGTGTAGAGGAGAAAGAGAGGGGAAAATCCCTTAAACTTCTATCAGACAGAAAGATGGTGCTTACTACTGAATCAAGTAATGACAGTAAAAACAACAACAAAAAACCCACCCAAACTCATCTCTGCCACTTAAATAGCAAGAACTGAACTAATTTTGTGATTTTTTTCCATTATACTCATCTGAATACAGTAAGAGAAACTACAGATTCCCAAGGAGACTTTTACCAGGGTATTGTGCAAGTGACAGTACTGGAAGTAGGAATTCTTATTTATACCTCTGGGCCAAGGCTTCCTCTGCTTTTGGTCTGCTTTTTCTTTTTTCTTCTTTTTAATATGTGTGATAGAAATGTCAGAAGTAAAGGGCTGGAATTGCAGTGGGTTCAAAGAGGCTGAAGGCTCAAATCTTGCCTTAGCCCCTTTTGTTAAGCTGAAGGTTAAACTGTAAGGGTAGTATTCTCCCATTATAGCTGGTGAAACACTGCAATAAATGACCTATGGAGGCAAACACTGGACATTTTTAAGAACAGATTTATTAGCTAGAAGAGGATAAGTATGGCATTAACCATACTGAAAGTTTGCCTTTACCATACTTACTTGCTGATCTGGAGATAAGTTTTCGTCACTGTTTTATGCTTGTCCCTGAAATGTGTGAAAAAGTCAAAGCAGCAATGATAAAATCTTTCTGACTTGATTTTTATCTGTCGTACATTCCTCTGATATCTGTACATACTGCAACAAGCCTCAGGACCCCTAAGAACTACAGACATAACTAGGTATAGCTACATTTGAGATGCAGCATAGCCCAGCATTACTGACCCTCTGCAATACACAGTACAGAGAATTCCAGCAAGGCCTCAACAAGAAGTAAGAGGGAAACCAACATTATTTCTGCTTAGGAGAGCAAAGCGATTTCTGTGGGTTTTGAAGCAGTCTCAGACAGGGCTTGTACCTAAATTGAAGAAAATAAGAGCAGCAGTATTATGCCAAATCAAAGGCCCATGGAGCTCAGTACCCTGTTTCTCACAGAGGTTGAGAAGGTGCTCAGGAAAGAGTGCAGAAACAAGGTGAATTGTTCCTGATACTTTTTCAGCCTACATTTTGTCACAGTTTTCTTGTGGGATCTGGGGCTTTGGCTTAGCATTCTGGTACCTCAGTTTCTCAGTTGTACAGTAAATGTGAGGATGTTTCTTGCCTCACACTTTTTCATTATCTTGCTTGTTTAATTCTAACTACAACTTTTTAGAATAGTCTTCCTCTGTTTTGTATTTGCTGTACCTTAACACCTAGACATGTGGTTATTTACCGTGCAGTGTGGTCCCTGCTTCCAGAAAACTGCCATCCAAGTGTATCAGACTTCACTTAATGTGAACACCAATTGTCAGAATGGTCTTTGCTTTAGGTTGAGGGTTGCATAAATAACACCATGGAGGGATGGATTCTGCACAGGGACGATCTTCTCTTTCCAAAACTGCTTGCCTTAATGCACAGAGCAAATGGCTGGGTTTAGGTAGTGCAAGCCTACTCATTTAAACTTTTAACTTGATCTTGAGACAACTGCTGTTCTGCCAGAATGTCCATTGCACACCACAGCAGGGGACTTTAAAGAAAAGTCTGGGTTCAGAGTTGTTTGTTTTCAGCCAGCAGTTCAGTATCTGTGAGTCATCAGCTGGTTAACAAATAAATAGCAAATGACAATGCCTCATTGGAAATCAAGCAGGGACTACTAATGTTTTCCTTCCTATATTCCCATCTGATGAGATTGCATAAGCAGCTATTCTAACTTTAGGTATGAAGTAAGCGTTTAGCACAAAGCTGTACCCTCTGGGAGTGAATGGGAAGGGTCAAGGAATGCAGCTAGCAAATACTTGCTCACGTAATTAAAGCCCTTACTCCTCTCTCCTCTGTTCCTCAAAAAATTTCAACATTTAATGCAGTCATTCAAACTTTCTTAGATAGAACAACATGCTGTTCAGCAGACTTTCCAGTGTTCTAGCATTCTGTGTTCCTTTCCCAGTTAACTCTGGTCTCACTGGGAATTCTTACTTGCTCCCAAAATATATGCAGTTTGTATAATCTGAATGGCAAAAAATTCACTGCAACTCATTCTTATTTCTTTTAGATATGTCCAGTAATGTATTTTGTTACATATATTTTCATTTATTAAGCCAACCTTACACTCTTTAAAATCAGTAAATCTATTTTAAGTTGTGTTTATTTTCCATGTGCTTGGTGAATATGTGAATAAAGATATGACTGGATCATTCCTTGCCAAAATGGAGAACTGCTGACACTATTTTCTCTCAAGATGGAAATACTTCTTCTCAGCAGCTCTTAGCGATGGAATTATGTGAGGAGTGCTAAGTCAATTACCATGTGGAGGTAATCTTTAGTCACAAATCATAGAGCATGAACCTAGTCAATATTTTCTCTATGTAATTTTTTGTGATTTCCCCCAATTCATTGAAATGTGGAGAAGTAGCCAAGAAATACTTGGTGAATGCTTCTCACCAGCTTTTATATTCACAATTGTCTAGTCTGCCAGACAATAGCACAGTCTGTTGAGCTTCTTGGGCAGTTTCTGTATCAGCCCCATAACTGCTGCCAGATGTCAACGTCACGTTCAGGAATAAACTGTTTTGATTTTGTTGAAGAGAACAGAATTGTATGAGGGGTCTGGTACCCACAGTGCTTAGTGTAAATTCTATTTTAGAGTAACTGGTGTAGGTGTGAGAGTTAATCTCAGTTGGCATACCCTCAGCCAAACTGTTTAACTGGGATTTTACCTCAAAAGTGCTAAGCATTTAATGGGTTTCAGTATCTCGTGTGTTAAGAGGTTAACTACATTTTGGGTCCATTCGAAGCTCATAGCCGGTTTTCAGTGACAATGAGGAAGTTAATTCATTCTTGGACTTTCAAAAGCAGAGGAAAGGCATTTCCTTTGTGTAGAGCAAATTCTGTGCATGGGGAATAACACGAGAGGCTTTATGAGTGGCCAGAAATTCAAGCTAGCTTTCCAAGAGGAGCAAAAATCTATTTGCCCTGTATCAGCAGTGCCAGAATTTCCCCAAGAAAAATTCCTCCAAAGAAGGATGTTTGTTTACGCATGAGAATTTACCGGCATATGCTGAACTAAATAAGAGTCCCTAGATTTTTTCCTAAAAACTAACAGTCATCTCCCACTAGGGAAATGGTGAGTTTGCTTTATAAACATGGGTTTAGTCAATGTCCACAAGGTGACTCTGATTATGTCTTTTAACTCAACAAGTACATTGGTTTTTTCTGATTTCAGAGAAAAGGGACTCCCCATTTCTGCAATGACAGCACTTGTTAGTAAGACTAACATAATCATTTATTCCTAACTTTACAGAGAGAGTTTTGTAGGATTTCTGCCATGTACATGGGGAATGTATTTTCATGTCATATGCCCTCACTTTTGTAATTTTTGCTGCTGCACAAGCGAAAATTGTAGCTGATTGCTACAAATTACAGTTTACTAATTCAGGTGGAGAGAAGTAAAAGTAGTCCCAGATAGATTTGGAAATTGTAAAGAAAAAAGTAGTATATAATGTGTAGAAGATACTATAGAAATGTATTTGTCTCTGGTGTACGTGAAGCACCCCAAGTAATTGTTTCCATCCACATGATCCTAAAGTATTAAAACTAAGGACCACATAAATGAATGCAAAACCATTTTTTTTCAAAACATATTTACCTTTCAAGTCCCTTCCATACAGGATAATAAATGTTGAAAAAAACCCAAACCAAACCCTATGCAGATGCTTTTGCATGATATCTGAAGATAGATTGAAGGAAATATCCCACTGTAGACAAGATAAAGACTGAAAGTCCATTGCCAGAAATTTAAGTGCAGTATGTATAGCTTTATCCTAGCTAGGTCACATCTGGCTTGTAGAGCAATAGTCAAACAAGATAAGAAGTCCAGCGCACAGCTGATCCTGATCTCCTTAGCCTCTTCTTTCTGCTATTTTGCCATATTTTCCCTTTTATGGTTATAGACTTTGGCCATATTAGTTCATTTTTAAAACAGATAAAAGGGAAACACCAACTTTATTATTAATTCTCAAATAACTTGTCATAAAATTTCATGAGAACATGCGGCAGAAACACAAGGAGTCCATAGTCAGTAACTATTCCATGAAATTTGTTACTACAGTAAAGGCCTGCTCTGGCTTGACATGTTTCAATGAGGTCAGTTATATCTGCCTACGTAGGTTTTTCCTTTGTAACTTCAGCAGGTTTATGGCATCTTCTAATTTCATGGACTAAATGAAGTAGTTTAGGTGTGTAGTTTAGTTGAGGAGCAGCTATGATAGTCTCCCAAAGAAACATCTGCCTTTCAAGGGTGGTTCCAGTTTACAAGGAGAAGAAGAGAGAATGACTATCAAAGAGTGCCCTGGATCACACTGTCTGCTGAGAAACGCACTACAGTATAGGCTGGATATGTGTGTGAATAATAATTGTTCTATCATTAATGTAATATGTGGGCTGTATGCGCCAGTAAGGATATACACCTATGTACATATGTGTGCACAAATGGTAGAGAAGTGGAACAGAGAAGGCTAAATCTCAAGGTGCTAGAGACAGCAGAATGCAAACAACAGGAATGAAGACTCTGGCATGGTATCTACAGAATAGAGAGTGGGTGGTTCTTACAGCTTCCCCATGAGTTTCTACTCTTTGAATTCTCAGTAATAGCTTTTCAGCTCTTCTTCATGAGTCCTTTGAAACTTTGTGCCTTTCTGTTCTTATGAATACAGTGTCAGGATACTGCACAGTGAGTCTGCAGATTGTACGTGTGGGTGAAGCCATCCCTGCTGCTCCAATCTGCCTGCATTGAACTCTCCTGAGCTCCTGACTCTTGGGGCAGCCATGGCACTGTAAGCTCAAGTCTGTCTGCCCTAACACCACCCTTCCTGGTCATCTGAGCAGGAAAGTATCTCTTTTAGTGTATCCAGTGTGTCTAACAGTGTTGTGATCAGTTATAACCATGGTTCAGAATCTGTGTCCTGAGAGGGGCTTAATCTGATTTACTTCAGTGTGATGGAAAATGAAATTGAGCGATAAGCTTCAGGCTTTTCTAGTTATCCTTCAAGATCATCAGTCCTAGAACAGTATGTCAACATCTGAGTGGCTCACTAGGTACGCTCTGACATGGTTGCTCCCATCATGCCCCTGTAAGTACACTCAGCCTTGATATGTCTGTTTCACAAAAGTCCTCCATCCGAAACAGTAGTCATTAGTTATTCCTGGTCACAGACAGGACCTTACTCAAAATAAGCATCATTCCAGGGGTTCCTGTGCTCGTGTGACTGTTTCTTCTGGCTGCAGGTACATTACCTTGGCTGTGGGAGCAGGTATCTATGTGATCTATCTGCATTCTCTTTCTACAGTACATTGAATCCCTAGAGTTGCAGGGAGGAAGTAATTTCTGCACCATCTGCCTTTGTGATAGATACTTGTGGAGATTGCAAAAGGAAGGTCTGTTCTGCCCCCCTGGGCTGCTTGGCATGTGTTGCTTTAATTGGACATTAGTGAAACCAGGGTTATCTCCAACCTCGTGTTCTGCAGAGAGATTAGTTCCTTTACAGATAGGACAGACACCAGAATGGGTGTAGTTTACAATAGGCCAAATTAGAGCTTTGCTGTTATCTCAAAGTTCAAAGTGGGAGTCTTCAAACTCTGGAGAAACTTCCTGGTACCAGAGCTATCCTGGGCAGAGTGCATGAGTCCTTCTAATGAAGTCCTGCACAATTCTGCCATAGCTCTGAAGTAGTTCACCTACTTCCACTGAACTGTGCATAAAACCCCACAATGCTGTTATAGTGCATAGCTAAGTTAACATCTGAATTGCTAATCAAAGGTAAATTCCCTAGCTGAACATTCACCACTGCGTGAGCATTTTTGCAGATTAGAGGCACCTACACACACTTACCCATTTCTTGCCTTAGTCCAGTAGTCAGTGTGTCTACTCAATGCTAAGCCATCACTGTTATTAAGAGAAAGTTGATATATCTCTCAATAATGAAATTTGATCGTGTGTTTTTGTCTTATATCTTAGTTATAAGCAGAATCAGGCAAAACCATTTTACTGATGTGTTCAGCATTGCTGGTGTTAAAACCCACTTTCCTGTTTTTTCCATGGTTGTCAAACCACTTTTTTTTTGAATGAAGTATCTGATATTGGTCTCCACTGTTAATTTGGTGACAGGGGGGAGAAAGAGGGAAAGCCTGACTTAAAATGGCTCCTTCTTTTCCAGGGACAAGATTAAGGAAAAAAAAACAAACATAATTTTGTCTATGTAAAAAAATCCACTAACTTTTTATTTAAATTGATCCGAAGACCCAGTCTTAGGAACAGAAACCTGATCTATGGCAGTGAAAAGACTTATGCATCAGGGATGTGCTATTTGCCACTCAAAGAAATGTCAGTCTAAACCTATTATTAGTCAACTGCTATTTGCACTTGTGGGTAGAGACTTTTAAAAGTCAAACTACTGGTAGCCCTGTAATGAGTTACCATGTGCAAATTCCTCTTAGCTTCTCATGGTGGCTATGCCACTGTGCTTGCATCGGTCCTGGCTGGAGCTGTGTCTCTGGACCATGGCCTGCAGAGCTTGGCCCATGCCTTGGCTTGGCTGTGCTGCTTTCAGTGAATAGCATATTTGCCTGCCATCCAAGAAATACACTCTGGTTGACCCAAAACCATCAAGATACAGATCAAATACTTGCACCTGTCTTCAGGGTGAGGACAAGTGGAAGTGTCAATTCCTCTTGTTGCCTAGTGGATCAGGGGAGGGCTCATATACAGAATGTTCAGTGTCTGCCTCTACTATGGAAAGCCAGATGAAGACAGAGGCAAACCTAGCTTCCCTTTGCCCTCCTTGGTGAAGTAAGGAAACCTTGCTGATTTACTGAAGCACAGAGTATGCAGAAGGAATCTTTCAGTCCCTCTTGCTCAAAGTGTGGCACTTAAATATTTTTTTTTCTGGGTAGGAGGGAAAGTACCAAGGAGATAGGTTTCATCATATACTAATGATGAGAAATCTTACTGAGGTTATTCCAAATAATAGTTAAGCATTTCTAAATAGAGTAGGGCAGACTCAAGATGCAAGGTTAGGAGCAACATACCCTGGACTGTACCATCTGGTGATATTAGGTGTGGAAGAAGAGCCTGGGTCTCTCTGTAGTCCTCACATACCAAAAACCAAAGGCTTCTTAGTTAAAAGGCAGGAAGCTATAGCACTACCTCCTTGTTCTTCATTTTGTGCCGCTTTTTTTTATGTTTTCAGTTCTGTAAGTAGAAATGAAAGGTTTTCTAATCAGTAAAAATGCAGGTGAATATAATTTTTCAGGTTAATAAAAGGAACAGAAAAATCTGCATTTTCCCACAGATCAAACCACTTCTTTTGTTGATTTTTTTGATTCTTACACTAAACCAAACCAGCTTTATCCAGAGATGGACTAAGTTGCCATCTTGTAACTGTGTGCTCCCCATAGTGGGTGAAGTGCATTCCATCCTCTCACAGATCCAGTATTGCCCACCAGGTGCCACTGTGCAGGGTGATCCAGAGAAGGTTTTCTGCAGCTGAGACCTGTAGGGCAAGGCTGGGCCTCCTACAATTCCAGCTCCCCACTAGCCCAAATCAAGGTGGGAGGCAATAATTATATAGTTATTTTGTAAATGAAACAACAAAACTTCTCCCTATCCTATACTTTTTGTGTGCTTTGTCTTGCTGGCAAGCATTGTCGAGGACGGGAATATCTGTGACTTGGAAAGAGCCTGATGTTACTTGAGTGGCAGCTGAGACTTGATGATGATTCTTGGCAACTAAGGTTGGAGAAGATTCATCTTTCTAGAAAGAAGAGGACTGTAGCCCATAAGTTAGCGAGGTTGATCAGGAGGGCTTTAAACTAGGTTTGAAGGGGGAAGGGGTTGGAACCGGGCTCTCCAGTGATCAGCCTAAGGATGGAAAGCCTGAGTTAAGAATTAAATCAACAGCCCACCTGAAGTGCATGTACACTAATGCACGCAGTATGGGCAACAAACAAGAGGAGCTGGAAGCCATTGTGCAGCAGGAAGGCTATGATGTAGTCGCCATCACAGAAATGTGGTGGGATGACTCACATGACTGGAGTGTTGCCATGGATGGCTACAGGCTCTTCAGAAAGAACAGGCAGGGTAGGAAAGGTGGAGGGGTGGCTTTATATGTTAGAGAGTCTCTTGACTCTGTTGAACTTGAGATCAGCAACGATAAGGTTGAGTGCCTGTGGACCAGAATCAGGGGGAAGACCAACAAGGCCAACATCATCATAGGTGTCTGTTACAGACCGCCCTACCAGGATGACAAAGGGGATGAAATATTCTACAAGCAGCTGGCAGATGTCTCGAAATCGTCAGCCCTTGTCCTTGTGGGCGACTTTAACATGCCGGATATCTGCTGGGAGCTCAATACTGCAGAGAAGAGGCAGTCTAGGAATTTCCTGGAGTGTATAGAGGACAATTTCCTTCATCAAAAGGAAGGTTCATGGAAAATGAACCTACCAGGGGTAAGGCCCCGCTAGACCTGCTGTTTACAAACAGAGAAGGGCCGTTGGGAGATGTAGTGGTTGAAGGCCGCCTGGGAAATAGTGACCATGAAATAATAGAATTTTCAATACTCAGAGATTCAAGGAGAAACAACAATAAAACCTCTACGCTGGACTTCCGGAGGGCAGATTTTGACCTACTCAGAAGTCTAGTCCAGAGCATACCCTGGGAAACAACCCTTGAAAACAAGGGGGTCCAGGAGGGATGGATGTGCTTCAAGCAGGAAGTTTTGAGTGCACAGGAACAGGCTGTACCAGTGTGCCAAAAGGCAAGCCAGCGGGGAAGACAACCAGCTTGGTTAAACAGGGAGATTCTGAAGGAAATCAGGGATAAAAAGAGAGTTTACCAACTGTGGAAGAAAGGGCTGACTACTTACGAAGAATTCAGGAAGACAGCTAGATCATGCAGAAAGAAAATCAGGGATACAAAAGCGCAATTTGAAGTTAAATTAGCCACTTCTGTTAGGGATAATAAAAAGTCCTTCTATAAATACATTAATAACAAAAGGAGAGGCAAAGAAAACCTCCATTCTTTGAGGGACTTGGAGGGAAACATAGTTAGTAGAGATGAGGAGAAGGCTGAGGTACTTAACACCTACTTTGCCTCAGTTTTTACCAGTAGGACAGGTGGCCCTCAAGGCAACTGGCCTCTGGAGCTGGTAGACAGAGATAGGAAACCAAATAGTCCCCTTGTATTCCAGGAGGAAATAGTTAGTGACTTACTGAGTCATCTGGATCCTCACAAGTCTATGGGACCAGACGGGATCCATCCCAGGGTAATGAGGGAGCTGGCAGAAGAGCTTGCCAAGCCGCTCTCCATCATCTTCCAACAATCCTGGCTCACTGGGGAGGTCCCATATGACTGGAAGTTGGCAAATATCACCCCAATCCATAAAAAAGGCTGCAAGGCTGACCCGGGTAACTACAGGCCTGTCAGCCTGACCTTGGTGCCTGGCAGAGTTATGGAGCAGATTATCCTGTGTAAAATCATGCAGCAGCTAAAGGATGGACAAGGGATCAGACCCAGCCAACATGGGTTTAGGAGGGGCAGATCCTGTTTGACCAACCTGATCTCCTTTTACGATCAGGTGACCCACGTGGTGGATGAGGGAAAGGCTGTTGATGTGGTCTATCTGGACTTCAGCAAAGCCTTTGACACTGTCTCCCATAGCATACTCCTGGAAAAGCTGGCAGCCCACGGCTTGGACAGGGGCACTCTGTGCTGGGTCAGGAACTGGCTCGAGGGCCAGGCCCAGAGAGTGCTGGTGAACGGAGCTGCATCCAGTTGGCAGCCGGTCACCAGTGGTGTCCCCCAGGGGTCAGTGCTGGGCCCAGTCCTTTTTAACATCTTTATCGATGATTTAGATGAGGGGATTGAGTCCATCATCAGCAAATTTGCAGATGACACCAAGTTGGGAGGGAGTGTCAACCTGCCGGAAGGCAGGAGGGCTCTGCAGAGGGATCTGGATAGACTGGAGAGATGGGCTAACTCCAATGGAATGAAGTTCAACAAGGCCAAGTGCCGGGTCCTGCACTTTGGCCACAACAACCCCCTGCAGTGCTACAGACTGGGGACAGAGTGGCTGGAGAGCAGCCAGGCAGAAAGGGACTTGGGGGTGCTGATCGACAGCAGGCTGAACATGAGCCAGCAGTGTGCCCAGGTGGCCAAGAAGGCCAATGGCATCCTGGCCTGCATCAGGAACAGTGTGGCCAGCAGGAGCAGGGAAGTGATTCTTCCCCTGTACTCTGCATTGGTGAGGCCACACCTTGCATATTGTGTACAGCTCTGGGCCCCTCAGTTCAGGAAGGATATTGAGGTGCTGGAGCAGGTCCAGAGAAGAGCAACGAGGCTGATGAAGGAACTTGAGCACAAGTCCTATGAGGAGAGGCTGAGGGAGCTGGGGTTGTTTAGTCTGGAGAAGAGAAGGCTTAGAGGCGACCTCATCACTCTCTTCAACTACCTGAAGGGAGGTTATAGCCAGGAGGGAGTTGGTCTCTTCTCCCGGGCAACCAACAATAGGACAAGGGGACATGGGCTCAAGCTCTGCCAGGGGAGGTTTAGGTTAGATGTTAGGAAGAAATTCTTTGCAGAGAGGGTTATCAGGCATTGGAACGGCTTACCCAGAGAGGTGGTGGATTCACCATCCCTGGAGGTTTTTAAAAAGAGATTGGACGTGGCCCTTAGTGCCATGATATAGTAATTGGAGTTGGATCAGGGGTTGGACTTGATGATCTTGGAGGTCTTTTCCAACGCAACCTATTCTGTGATTCTATGATTCTATGACTGAGCTTCAGAACTGGGGAGACTGTAGATGCAGAATAGATTCTGTGGGATATGGGAAACTGGGAGTTGAGAGGCTGCCTAAGGAAAGCAATTCAGTCAGTCAATTAATCCATCAATGATACTAGAGTAGAAACAAACTGGGAGTGGGGAAATCAGTGATGGAAAAAGCACCAGCTCTTACTAGGAGCTAAAATACAGGATGAGAAAAGGAAACAACTGGAGAAAAAAGATCAAGTAAAGGAAGAACCGAGTGGGACAGGGATAGGAGGAGCATAGGGAAAAGACTCAGAAAACAGAGAGCAGGGAAGGTGAAGACTGTTGGCAAAATGTCCAATATTATGAATTTTGAAGAGATGAAGACTTAGCCAGAAGGGATAGAAGAGGACTGGAACTTAGTAAACTAAAGAGATGAGAGCTTTGTTGCAAAGCTTGTGGAATGGAGACTGAAAGATGAAGACGAAAAAATTAGAGGGATAGGAAGAAACAAGTGCAACCTGAACAGGGAGGAGTGAAGAATGAAAATGGGAAAGTGTGAGGCAGTGGACAGAGACATGCGTGTGCCACTGCATAGTCTGTGCTTGAGCGTGGATTGGTGTTAAAACTCATCCGAGTTTTGCTGTTTCTACACCAGGGGTTGATTGTCCATTACCATTGTCCCACACTTCTTATCACTCTCCCTGACATTAACACTAAAGTAACAAAGTGTGATACAGGAGAATTCCTGTCTCCTTCACAGTACACATCTGGGGGAGTCAGGGATGTGAGGCAGAGTGAAGAGGATCCCCCCCCCGTGGGTCCAGGACCTTCACCTTGCTCAGTGTGTTGTTCTGAAGCTGCAGGCTGAAGGAAGGGATTGCACTAAGAGCAAGCACAGCATGTGGTGAAGGTGGTCACATGCTGGCCTGGGAAACTGTGCTTTATCCTCCTCTTTGCCGCAAAATTTCTGTGCGGTGCTGGGCAAATTTTTGAAACCCACCTTTTCAGAGGTGACGACCAACTGGGTGCTCCTTGTATTACGCATGTGTGGGTGGAGATTTCGGGTCTGACGTGAAGGAGTGCTGAAGTTCTCACAGCAAAAGCTGAGGTAATGCGTACTGTGCTTTGGAGACAGAAAGTAGAATATTCAATAAACTGAGAAATAAGGTCCTAGGGAGTACAGAGAAGTAATGGAAACTTCTGACCTTAGTCACTTTGTGCTTCAGTTCCCTATGTGTAAAATGTGGATTGTACTACCCCCTCGTGCTACAGGGCTTACGAACAAAGATACTCAGGTGCTTTGACGATGAGGCAAGAGCAAGACTCTCAAAGTAATTTTATTTTCAGAGCCATTTTTGAGGAGTAGGGTGTGAGGCTAGACATCGAGCAAAGGGGAGGACACAAAAGCCCAAAGAGCTGCTCACCAAATGACTAGCTGTACAGCCTGTGCATGCAAAGAGATGGCAGTGGGATGGAAAAAGTTATTGTGAGATCATGAAAGGACTCTTTCCTAAGGTAACTTAAATTCTGGGGTTTCCTACCCTGAGTGTTTGATTTGTAAATGTCTGATGAACATTTTTTTGGGCAGTGTAAACATGTGTTAGCAAGCTGTTTGGTGAAATGGACATTTCTCTCTGCCTGTAATGCAAGATGAATGAGGCTTTCCTCATCATAAAGTAGTATACTGTGTTGGTGAATAGATTTTATATTAATTCAGCAATCTTAATTACTGCATTGACATTCATAGTAGTGGATCTGTAGAAAAGGAGGCAAGTATCATGACCATATTACAGATCTATCAAGATTTGAAATGAGCACTGGAGAATTGGAAACAAACCCTGGATTCCTGCATCTCATGCTTTGCCCTAAATATCTAACAAGGCATGCATTTTTGTTCCAGGCACATTGGGTTAGAAACACTGCATAAATAAACAGGCCTGCAGTTTATCTTGGAGTCTGATGGTTGTCTCCCTGTTTAGCATAACTAGGGTCAGGTCTGGGATGAATAATTATTTAGGAACAAAAAGAATGTTAGAGGCAAAATCCAAGACTGATATTGAAGGAAAAGTAAATGAATTTTGATTTTACAAAAAACCTGTGGAGTCTGGTTGTGTCTGATTTGATGGAATCAAAAGGGCTTCCAGTATCAACACCTCAAAGCCAGGACAAGGATGAGGGATCTGGCTTCGAAATTAAAGACAGTTTCATAGAACTGACATTCACCTGTACATTAATGAGGAAAGGGGTACTCCTTTTGCACTGAGAGTGTGTGGAATTCCCTCTGATAACTGATAATGAAACTGTAACTGATAGTTTTTAAGTCACACTTTTGGTGGTTTGTTTTTTAAAAATTTCTGTGAGTCACAGGAATCTGTGAGGCCAGTTGGGAGCAAGGGGAGAAAAAAAAGAAACCCTCTACAATGTAGGTCAATAATTATCAAAAAGTCAGTGGAGAAAACATAAAAGCCCCAAACCCTAGGTCCTTACCCTAGTCACTATTTTGGGTACAGAAATATTTTATTTCTGAGCAAAAAAGAACCCAGACCTTTGTTTTCTTCTCCCCCATGAAAATGAGATCAGAGCGAAATTTATTCCAAATCTTGTTATGGTCTACATTCAGAACAATGAGTCCAACACCACGTAGGACATTTATTAATATTTAGTAACATTTTAAAGTTCAATACACACCATTTTCCTGGTGTCTGGTCTCACTAGTGCCTTCTCTTGGTCTGAGACATGAGTTTTCTCTTTTACATACTTTATATTCATAGCAGGAAGGCCAATGTCTTTTCTCACCCTTTTTTTCTGAACTTTTTGTAATATTTAACAATGTGGCTTAAAACTAAGGCCACAGCCTACTTTAATTTCACTGTGGAAGTAATAAATAAAAGGACAATATAAAAGTATCTACATCCTTTCCAAGGCAAACACAAGAAAGTAGTCATTAAACAAAGAGATTGTGCTGTTTCTTTTCTTCTGTTCTCCTACAGCTCTACCTACAGCTGAAATTGTGAGCCTGACATCAGCTACTGGAAAACGTTTAATATTGGCTGTTCTGCGAGCAGAAAATGCTGCAGGCCTTGACTTGTCATTTTTCTTCACTTCAATCACAGCATGTATCTCCTTTAGACAACTGATTCTCTGCTGTGTTTGCTGTTGTGGCATATTAGGATTTGCCCACAACAAGCACTGTCAATCAGGACTGGTACCCATGGCAAGGAGGAGGCAATGGGTGTGAGCAGCTCCTTAGAGGTATGTTGAGATCTGGAAGACAACACAGAAATAGTAAGTTCAAGGAGGTATTAAGTTCTAAGATTAATCTCAAGCTATTAAGAACCCTATTAATGAGGTTTTATCCCAGATGTACTGTTAGGGAGCTTGTAACTTATCTGGTTAAACTTCTGGAAGTTTATCTTTCTGGCATACATTCTCCAGCAATTTTTCTTTTAAAGGATTCAACAACAGGACTGCTGATTTTAATTATTTATGGTGTTGTTTCTAACACAGTCCATTTGGACATCTGGATTATTACCTGGAAGAGCATATCTATTTTTACAGTGGCCTAATGCATGCAAACACATGAACTTAAGCCCTAAACTCTTTTTTTTAAAGAACGGTGTAAAAAATGGAGAAGCTGTGCAGTGTAGGTAGAGTTCCTATCTTATCTGAGCAGTTGATATAGTTGGAAAAACAGAGGAAAAACTGAATGCATAAGCCCTTCTTTCACTTCAAAATGGAAGATTCAGTTTTCAAAAGTGGCAAGGCATATTTATAGGTTGGAGAAAATGTCTTTCTCTGAGAGATTTAAAGAGCACAAAACTTTGGGCTGAAAGAAGATCAGT
The DNA here is from genome assembly GCF_003984885.1 of Neopelma chrysocephalum. Classification (NCBI taxonomy): domain Eukaryota; kingdom Metazoa; phylum Chordata; class Aves; order Passeriformes; family Pipridae; genus Neopelma; species Neopelma chrysocephalum. Next base: position 22,477,798 of record NW_020897691.1, read on the forward strand.
TTAGAAGGCATCTTCTAAAAGAGATAGGGCTAGGTGCTAATGGTAGAAAAAGGCAAACAAACCCCAGCAGCTGGAAGTCAAAGCTAGACAAGTTCAAATGAGAAGTTAGCTGCTCATAGCTAAATTATAATTAATCGTTATGGGAACAAATACAAGATGAAGCCAAGATCTCTTGAATGTCAAATCAAAACAGGAGAGCTCCCTGGGTGAAAAGCATCAGTCAGACACTGCTGAATGCAACTAATTATGCTCAGTGCAGGGGTGACTAGGAGACATGTAACACTGTGATTGGCAAATTATTGGATTGCCCCTTTTAGCCTGTGACCTCTCTGAGGCTGTTGTTGATTACTTTGTTGAAGAACAAATAAACCTTCCACTGTTGAGATAAATGGATCATAGACCCAACCCCACACATCTTCTTTGATGAAAACGGGCTGGAAGATACTGTCAGAAATAGATAAATGACTTGGAAGTCCAGGTCCCACCTTCAGAATTGTCCTTTGTGTCATCTGCACTGAAAAGTCCAGATTATTGTTAGTATGAACTGGCAATGTGTCCTTGTGGCAAAGACGTCAGGAGATGTTATCCCAGGAGATGTCTGTCAGATCCTGGACTGCATCAGGAGGAGTGGAACCAGCAGTGGAGGAGGTGATCCCTCCCATCTGTTCAGCACTGCAGACACACCTGGAATGCTGGGTCCAGTTCTGGGCTCCCCAGTACAGGTGGACTTGCTGGGATAAGACCAGTGAAAGGCCACAAAGATGATGAAGGGACTGGAGCATCTGTCATATGAGGAGAGGCCATGTGAGCTGGGACTGCTTAGCCTGGAGAAAAGAAGGCTCAGTGGGATCTCATCAATGTGTACCAATACCCACATGGGAGGAGAAGGGAGCCAGGCTCAGCTCAGTGGTGCCCAGTGACAGGATGAGAGGCAATGGGCACAAACTGAAATACAGGAAACTCCACTTAAACATAAGAAAATAATTTTTTACTGTGAGGGTGATCAAACACTGGAAGTTATTGCCAAGAGAGGCTGTAGAGTCTTCACTCTTTGAGAAATTCCAACTCAACTGAACACAGTGCTGAGCACCCTGCTCAAGCTGACCTTCTTCTGAAGTGGGTGACTTCTACCAGATGATCACCAGAGGTGCCTTCCCCTCTCAGTGACTCTGGGACTCTGTGAAGCTGGTAAAGAGGGAAATTCAGACAGCCTGACAGGTTTCTTTGTCTGGATGAACCTTGGTTTACAATAATCACACACAAGTATCACTCTCCATACTGATCTTGCTGGATGCAGGTGCTGGCAAATAACTACATTGTCTCATACTAAAATATTATTGGTATTCTTTGGGCAGTGTGTGTTAATAAATGAATAAACACAAATATATGTACAAAATATTGTTTCATACCAATGCAACTTTCTTCAATTCAAGAACTGGTAATTAAAAAAAAGTATTTTCTACTATCAGAATCTTTTCCAGCACAACTATGTTGGCAGAAAATCACCTCTCTTATCAGGATGTCTGTACTGATTAAAAATAGAGAAATGTGTACTAAAGACCCAAGTATCTAGAGAAGACATGTTTGTACACGTGAAGGTGTTCTATGCTTCTGTGCTGCAGGAAAAGATAAACATTATACTGATAGAAGTTATGTCCTTCTTAATAAACTATGTCTGAAGCAAGAATTGTACAATTCCAGTAAAAAGTGCACCCCTAATTTAACAAAGTTACTTGCCAAAAATTCTGGGGTTGCCTGAGGAGTGAAGTGGCTCTATTTTCCTTTTTTTTTAAATTTTTTTTATTTGGACACTGACTCTAGTGAGAGGGCTGTTGAAATGTGGATATTTCAAACACATCCTGCAGTTGGATTAGCTGAGGTGAAACAGACCTGTGTGTGCGGACATCGAATAGGAAGTCTCTTTACCAACATATGCAGTCTCTTAAAACACATGTAGAATGAAACATCATCTCGTTAACCCACTCAAAAAAGGAAAAGACATAGCTCTTCCCTGTAGGGACTGTATCTACAGAGCATTTATAAATTATAAAGGTGTGCTCACTTTCAAGAAAATGAAAAATGGCCAAATTGGGTAATAATCATCCTTGTACAGTTATGTTTTAACTGAATGAGGCATATACAAAAATAGTAGTAGTCTCCTTTGGAACCTATATAGAAGATTCAGTTTAAATATAATGTAGCTAGTAATTATTTTTAAATGGCTTGCCACTCAGATCTTCAAAGATTATTGTTTACTCTGAGGTGTCTTATTTTTTATGTTCTGGACACCCAAAAGAAACTCGAGGAAGGGCACTCATGCAGCGTTGTAGAAGAATCTGTTTGCTTTAAGTAGGACTCAGAAAGACACCACCAAAGGCAAATGAGGTGACTAGTTGGCTTTGAATGGTTTGCCCCTCAAAGGAATGGACTTCCAGATGCACATTGGCAAGCATTAGTCCTGGGTTGTTGAAGCACGATCTCTATGGATTTCAAACACAAGTGTTTAATACTGCTGCCAGCTGTTGTCATTTCCCTGCTTGGGGAAATGGGTAGTTTTACCTTGTGAGAGTTGCCTCTGACCAGTCGTATGGTAAGGCTGCCATGGTTGAAGGGGGAACATGCATGATCCTGTTACTATTTTATCAGTGGAGGAGAGTTTGCTGCTGTTACATGCTTAAAAAGTTGCATTGCAACTCAGATTGGTGATGCTGCATCAAGGTAATATGTGCTAGATTGCAAAGCTGCTGTCATAGTGGCTTTAAGCAACAGAGCTTTTCTCCTAGCAGGTGAATATTTACAGAATTAAAAGAGTTAAGTGCGAGATGCCGACCTAGGAAAGAAGGTTAAACCACTTTCATACTTTCCTGTTGTGTCCCTTTGTTTCCACAGTATTTCTGACTTTCTGTGCAAATAACAAACCTGCTGCTGCAGACCTTCAATCTCTCTTCATTTTGTACCTTCCTTTCGTACCTGTCGGCGGCTGCAACAGACCAATTGTTGCTTAGGGACAGCTGTTGACATGCAACCCATTTTCTTCACCTTAGTTACATGATCAGTGTCACCCCAAAAGGGATTTATCTGATTCACTTGCTGGCATAGTCGCTTCAAGAGATGACAGATTGAATTGAGTGATATGTTGTGTTTCTGTCTTCTGCTACGTGTTCCGTAGAAATGCCCATCCTTGCTGCTCTTGTCTGAAGTAAAACTGTGTGCTGAAGATACATGCATGTGGGAATGAAAAGCCTCTGTAGGGAATAAAAAGGCCACTATATTCTTAGAAATGGGTGGCCTTTGGAACTGGTGAGTGTAGTGGTCAGTCCTCTCAGCCTACTTTGTGTACTAGATGTAGAAGGATCTGCCCACACTTGTGAATGTTTTTATAGGTATAGGCTAATTTAGTATTGCTTGACTGCTTTCTTCTAAGCAATAGCTTCTTTCTTTCTCTCTCTCTCTCTTTTTTTTTTTTTTCTTGAAGGGGAATGCCAGACTTGACTAACAAAGTCAAGAGCAGACTAAGTGTTTCCTTAACAGGAAGCCACTAGCTCTCCACTTAGCAAGTGGGGAGGAAAAGCCTTTAAAACTGTTCAAACTTTCTTATGCAAATTTCAGTTACACAGAAGTTTTGGGAGAACTTATTCAATTGTAAATTGAACAGTGTCTCAGTGATTATAAATGCATGGTACACAAAACTCTGTGCAGCATCACAAAGAAATCTAAAGGTGAGGGGGCTTTCAGGTCTCCCAGGGTGTTGTCCCACTGTTTCCATCTGATCTGTTGCTTGTTTTTTTTTATCTGACGATTATATTTTTCTAAGAAAAGTGTTAGAAGGGCTTTGAAGCAAAACCAGAGCATTAAAAGGCAAAGTAATGCAATCCCCCTAGAGGTACCCAGCAGTTTCTCAAATGAAGGCATTTACTACAGCTGTAGCCAGATAGCTTTTGAGTGGCAGGCAATTTTTATCTCCAGACTCTTCTGCCTTGGACTTGGGATCTGTATGCATACTTTCTTTGTGACCTTGGTGGGGCTAATCACATCACACACAGATAAGCAGATGACCAGTGACTGAGGCCTTAGTCAGTGGCAAGATACCATCAGTGGGTAAAGCAGAAAGAGTGATAAGTGAGAGATAGGCCATTGTTAACAAGTTGTCTTCTCTCATCAGTCCTCATGATAAAAAGGAGCCTTATGGATGTGAAGCAGTTCTAGTGAATTAAAGAGCCACTGCAGTTGTCGTAATGGCCTTCCTAGAGAAACAAGTGTTGGTACCAAGCTCTCTTCCCTGGACCTCTGCCAGTCTCTTGCAGAGAGGCATAGAAGATTGTTGTGTTGGTTTCCATTGGACTTTGTGGAACAGTCTGCAGAGGGGCAGGGGCCTTGGTGTGTGTTTGATGTTGCCTTATAACTGCACTGTCTGGCGCATTGCTCCCAGAGCATTTTGTGCCTGGCCCGATGGCTGTCAGAGAGAGAAACTGATATTTCCAAGGCTAGGTTTAACAGGCATTATGCTTTAGTTCTATGTTTATATAGGCCAGCATCTAGTGATCCTAAGAAACAGATACCATAGATAAGTTTCAGGACAGCAGAGGCATGTCTCCTCCCTTCACCTTCCACCCCCTTACTGTCAGGAAAGTAGGCAGTATCTTGTACAACTAGAGGATGCCTTTTATATTTGGGTGAGCAACCTGTGGCTGAGGTATCTGCCTGTTCAAAGCATGTACAAAGCCAGGAGGTGTTCCTTCATGAGCTAATGGTTCAGGGCAAGAAATGCAGCCTGTCATTTTTGCTCCAGGAGCAGTTTCCTCAGTTTCACTGACCAAAGGCACAGTTTAATCATGGTGACATGGCCGTACATCTTCACAAGGAATATCTGCCTACGCACTGGCTCCTGGTGTGCAATACCTGGGTTATATTCTTGCTTCTGCTACGGTATCTTTCTGACTCAGTTTCCTCATCCATTGAATGTGAATAAGGATGGTACTCTCCTTTGTGAATTCTGTTGAGTGATGTAGATGAAAGCAGTGCACAAGGGTAAGGAATTGTGAGAGGGCAGAACTCAGTGCTGGCCTGCTGCAGCTTACGGTGTGTTACTGTGCTATGGGTACATAGTGACAGCTGTAATCCTTGTCAGATGAGGAGAGGGATGGTCTCTTTACTCACTTAGCTCATGTTCTTGAGGAAGCAACCACTTTTATCCATGTGGCTGACATCTGAGAGAAAATACCATTCTGTAAGAAACTGAAAGTGCTTTTAGGTGCATAGGAGAATTTTATTCCCTAACAGATAAGCACAGCACTTGTTAGTGAGAAATAATCCTGGCCAAATAGACTGTCTCTAGCTGTCAGTTAGCCAGGTCTTCTTACAGCCACACATGCCACACATCAGCAGATAAAGTGCTTTGGGCCCTGCTGGAGAGTGGGAGATGGTTAAGGAAAGTTCTGGGTCCCTACAGATGGCACCCACCTGGCAGCAGTGGAAGCAATTACTAAGGAGGCAGCCCTATTTTTTTTTCTGACTCATTGCTGATCATTGCCTGTTAGGCAAACTGTGTTGCTGCATAGTTACTATCTTTTTGATGATGTTTAAAACTGAAGTTTTGACACTTTTTAGTATCAGCAGAGGCTACAGTGCTTCTTGCAGTAGCAGGTTGAGATGAGTTTTTTATGGGTCATGATAGACAAAGTAAGCAGCCCAGCATTCAGATGTGGTCTGTCCTATCCCTGCCATGAGGCTGGACCTCACAGACATCAGCTGACTCTGACAGGTGCCCCTGTTACCTGTTTGAATGCACCTACAATGATAAGGCTTTCACACTTGCTGTTGGAAATCTGATCCAGCATCTCCTTAGTTTTACTGACTGGGAGTGTGTCCTCATGTTTACCTTACAGCTCCCTACCTTGTGCACTCTGCAGTTGGAGCCAAGCAGTATAAACACCATTTGGTACCAAACACTTCCACTTTGTAGGAAGTAAGTGAATGATTCTTTTTCCCATTAAAGAAATGTGGAGAAGTAAGGTATTCATAGTGCAAATATCTAGTTTCATACTTTGCTTTCCATTTTTATAATGAGAAGCCAACTAAGAGAACTCACCATTGCAGGCTGGATGTCTCAGGTGCCCCTGTGCCCCTGACCCACAGTTAGGACCAGTGACAGCATCAAGCCGTAAACCCCATGTCACTGGCACATGCTGTCACTGCTGCTGGTACCAGTCCTGGCAGGGGCCAGTTCAGTCAGCAGGGCTGCAAGACACGGCACCACTTTTGCTTTGGCATTTCACGTGTCTTCAGCAAAGCTGGAGGCCATCACGATGGATGTGGGTTAGAGCATGTGCGGGCAACTGAGTCACTCTGTGAGTGGTGGGAGGGCAACGGTCACATTTGGTCACCTTGTTCTCACCCACCCATCCCCGAGCATTCTCTCACCATGTCCTGGGTGACGAGCACTGCAGCAATCAGGCATATTTCTCATTTTGATTGCGTGAGGAACAAGTAGTTTGTAACGGAGGTCAGTGGTTTCACCTGGGCTGGGCAGTGGCATTCAGCATGCCCCACAACACATCAGATGGGTGATCATGGTGGGATGCTGATGCCAGGTGGGGTTTGGGGCACAGCCAAGGCAGCACAGTGAGATGAGGAATGGCATGAGGCAAGCCAGGAAGCCACATTCCTGCCATGGTGATGCCAGTAAAACTTTTTAGGACTTCCCGTAGAAACCATCACAAACAAAGTTAATATTTCTTTTGAAAGCCTTCAAAGAACTTCAGATCAAGTCCTACACTCCCTCCGGTCCTATAGACTTATCCTTTACTTCACTTTTACCAACCAGAGAGTTAAGCAAAGAGCTGGATCCTGAATAAATCAAAACAGCTCAGTGGAAATCAATAGCACAGCTATGTTATTTTAGTACCACTGTGTGGAACAGACCCCAAATTGAAAATTAATTTATTACCTGCCTGGATATAAGCTCATGGTGCAGGTCCTCACTTTCCTGTACTGTCTCATCCTGCTAAAGATATCACCAGGCTGGTTTGTCTTGTTTCATCATGTTGTGGGTCATAATCAGCAGTCACTGCCTGCATAGATATTCCCTTTTTAATTTTCTCTTTCAAGGGTTGTCACCTTGAAGGTGGTCTTACCCAGCAAAATTCTGTCCTCAAGTATCAACTTCAAACATGTGCATATATCATAAATCCACTTGTATATTGATTCATTCCTGTGCCTCTGCTTAACTTATCAAGAACTTTGCATTAGCCAAACTGTTGTAATTGCGTAATGGCAGAAAAAAACAACAGAAAACCAGTTTCATCATTTATATTGCACAATTACCAATATTCCTTGATGCATCTATTTCTTGTGTATCAAGTATGTGGCAATTTCACAAGAACTGACTGCAACTTCACTGAAAGTGACTTTTAGCTATATGACCAGGGAAAACCACTATTATTTTTCATTTCCCAACAACAACCAATTTAATTATTGTAATAGCTGAAATGGAGATATTTTCTACCAGGATCTCCTGATGACTTTTTTACCCTAAGTGGATCATTTCCACTAAGAAATGTCATCAGTCCTGTTGCAAAAGTGACTAGTTCCAGCTGGACACATAATGACTAATTTTTAATGAAAGTTTTTTGCAAGTCTGTTGGTTTGCTCATTTTTACTCTGCACTGACTTTCTACATTTTCTACTGTTTTGACAAAAGCTCCCCAATTTCTGAAGTGCGGCTGTTTTCTGCTCAGCTCTGCTTCTAGCAGTCACCTAAAAGCATTCTACCTTTAAGGGCATATAGTCCTGCTGATAGAGATGTCAACTCGAAAGGAAAAAAGCGATTTTTCTCTTTTTTTTTGGTTGACCCATTTTTGACCTGGCAAACATAGGTGATTATTTAGGTGATTGCCAGCTACTCTGGAGGGCTTGTTCAGCTCGCTGCCGCTGGGGCCAGAGGCTGATCTCATGAACATTGTTTTTACATGCGTGTGACTCTGCTGACGTCCTTTGGCTTCCTGTTCGGTGAGACTGCACTTCGCATCCTCAGTTTTAGGCACAACCTGCACTTTCTTAGACTTGTTTTGTTTTATCAGCCCTTCCCTGCTTGTGAATAATATTTAGTTGTGATCACAGCACAGGGTGGCTGCAGGGAGGGAGGGTCCCCTCTGCTGCAGCCCTTTCAGTGGCAGCAGTGTGGGTGAGGTAGGTGTGTGTGGGAAGGAGAGGGAGCAGGTTTCAGACAGTTTCTGGTAACATGCAAGACATGCAGTGGGTGGTTGTTCACGCCTTCAACACCCTTAAACCTTCAGATTACGAGTGGGTTGAATCCTATCAGGTCATAGGCATGTTATAAAAATAAACACAGACCTCTGAGGTGGATAGATTACTGGTGAGGGGGCAGTAGCATGGCTAAATCAGATCATTCCTCTTTCTGGTAAATACTGAGAGCAAAATCAACTGTTCCCACTGCCATGCTCCGAGGTTTTGCCTCCCCTTTGGCTGGCATTGATGCTGTATCACGTCTCTTGGACGGCCACACCAAGGAGGGGTCCTGTCCATGCTGAACTTTCTGAGTTCATTTGAAGGTGCTGAGCACTGTTTTCTGGTGCCAGACTAGAATAATAACAGTGTGCTAGCAAGGAACTTCTCTTAGAATCACTGAGTCCAGAATTAAGTGTCATGCCTGTCCATTATTTTATTTTTGAGGTACTAGGGAGGGCAGTAGATGGAGGAGAGAGATTATCTTCCTCCACTCAGGGTTCATCAGACCACATCTAGAATACCATGTCCACTTTCATACTCTCTCCCTTAAATACAGGAAAGCTGGAGTGTGTTCAGCAGTGGCCCACAAGATGCTAAAGGCTGGAGCACTTGCCATGTGAGGAGAGGCTGAGGGGTTGGGTCTACTTCAGAGGCAGAGAGGTCTTTGGAAAAACTTAAGTGTGACCCCCCTGACCTACAGAAATGTCAGCAAGAAGATGTTGCCAGAATCTTCACACATTGGGAGGACAAGAGACAAAGGACTGAAGTTGAAACAAGAGTCTCAGGCTGGATACAAGAATATACTTCTGAGGACAGTCAAGCACTGGACTAGGTCACTCGATGAGGTTGTGCAGTCTCTGTTCTTAGAACTTTTCAAGACTGGTCAGACAGAGCCCTGAGCGACCTGGTCTGTGCTTACAGCTGTGTCTGCTTTGAGCAGGAGGCTGGAGTAGAGACTTTACAACATCCCTTCCAGCCTGATACCCTGTGATCCTATGTCTAGATATCCCACACTCGGAGGATCATGAAAAGTTTCAGAACTGAGTGAAGGGTTGAAAGGTAAAAAGAATGCATTTTGACTGCTCTCTCCACCTTTGACCAACTGATTTAGCTCCAGTCCAGCAGCAATGGTACTTCCTCTGATTTCTCTAACCAAGATCAGACAGTGGGCTTGTATAAGTGTTAGTTTGGCAGCTCATATTTTAGGACGAGCTCAGAGGACATGGGTGCTGGGCAGAGGGGATGATGCACTCACTGCCTGAGGAGGTTCTAATGCTAAAGGAGGGCTTAATCAAATGGGAATGCCTGAGCCTCTTGGGATGCCTTGTAGGCTCAGAGGTAGGATCAGAAATTCAGCTTTGCCCAGAAAGTTATGCCCAGTGGTATACCCCGGGTAAGTAAGCTGTTGATACACATAGTTACAAAGCACGTAGCATTGACCAGTTTTGACAGTTTTAATCTCTGCAGAATACGAAATCAATATTATACCACAGCATTAAAATAATTGCAGTTATTTGCAGTATTTCACTTTCTAACCTAAAATCAGTTGTCTGCAAATTCATCACTGAGACTAAGGCACCCCTGTGGCCTGTGGGGCAGTCACTGTGCTCAGTGGTGCCACTGTATCATACTTCTTCCTTCCTTGCAGATCAGAAACTCAGTATGGGTCTGTCTCCTTACTGTAGATCCCAGTGCTAAGCAGCCAGCAGAAGCCAAGAAAAGTCACCGTGTTTGTGTGTTGGTGGGGTTTTTTAATGAATGCAGGAATTACCACAACTGAATGAATAATTCATTCATAAAAATGATGCTTGAAAAAGAAAAGTGCTTCTCTGTTATTCTTGGAAATTGTTAACCCAGTTGCTTTTTTTTGCCTTTGCTGTGGTGGAACCTGGCAGTGGCTGTCACTGACAGCTAGCAAGTTTGTGCTCAGTGAAAGTTTGTGAGTGGTGGGGAGGAAAGATGCAGGTCTTCTGGGGATGAGCCCTGTTCCACAGTCACTGGTGGCTTTTGTGGGTGTTCTCAGAAAGTCCTGCTGGGTGGCCGGGGTGACTCACCGGCAGCTGACTGAATGCAGGCAGGAGACCAACAGCCCCAGCACAACTGGAAAGTACAGAGCCATCCCAGTATGTGCCAGAAAAAGGAGAAGATGACATGCAGCGATGTGTCTGTCTGCCTGTCTTGTCTGTCTGTCGGAAGGCTAGAAAAAACATGACTCTGTATTCCTTGTAGGATTTATGGGAGCTTGGTGCTGTGAAGTCACCTTTATTCTTGCAAGAGGGACTGTCATATGGTCACATAGAAACAGGAGGAGCTATTCCAGGCTTTCTTCAGGTTTCTTGGTATACCAAACTTTCTGGGACACATGTGGTATTAAATCCTTTCATGAGTACAGTGTGCTTTAACATCCCTCAGGACCACAGTAAAATTTAGTCTATCAAACCTACCCACTCCCTTATGAAGCTCCTCTTGCTGCTTTCTGGGAGGCAAGTGATGGATACCCAAAAGGATAATGCACATGGTCGTAAAGGGGTAGGGATCTAAATACAGTCCAAGTCTCATCTCCTTCACTGGGGGCTCTGAAGAGCACATTAGGATAACCGGTTCTGCCTGTTCGCCCTGGAGTTCATGAAGCCTTTTTCCTACAGAGCGGTGCCTTCAGTTTTTGTTACAGTCAATCTCTAACTGGAGATCTTCCTGTGATGGGCTTCTCTATAAGGTGTCCCTTCTCTGTGGACTTACTGGTACTCAAGGAAGGTTGCCCTCCTGATAGAGCATTCCTTCATCCCCTGGGCTGCTCACCCAGGTAAACAGCCTCTTCTCATAGATCTGGCAGAATTTAATTTTTCGTGGTTGGCATTGGCCAGCAGGCTCAGGGCTGCCTGACGGAGTGTCTCTGAGTGATGGGGCAGGCAGGAGAGACAGGCAGAAAAACAGACACACACTGACTCCTGGTACTTTTAAAAAAAGCCGAGGTGAATGGCTGCTGAGAGTCATGCCAGGTAGGATCTTGTTGCTGCCCCCAGAACCCTGCCTAGATATAGCTGCAGTTAGCAGTCCACCAGCAGCACATGCCAGTGGCTTACACTCACAGGCCTTACCATAGCCCTGCCTGGACATCCCAGGGCCAAGTCTGACACTGGTTCCCCTCACCAGGCCTGATCATGACGCTCACCCACATGAGACATCCTGTCTCTATTCCTGGGGAGTTTCCCAATGCTGAATCCTTGCCAGTTCCTTCCTAGCCCTGGATGCCCAAGGCTCATTAGCCAGGAATGAGGAGTCTCTGGTGCTTGTCCCTAGCTGCAGCTGAGCCTTGGTATTTCAGTGTGCACCACCTCCCAGCCCTGGCTCTCACTGACACCGAAGTTATTCATCAAAGGCAGGAAAAAAACCTTCCTCTGGGGAAATGCTGGGCATGGCTTCAGCATGATACAATACAGAGCAAACAGTGATTCAGTTTTGATTCAAAGCCCCTGGTGAAGGGGAAGGACAACTTGGCTTTACCTCTTTTTACCTTGAAAGGGCAGTTTTCCACCAGTATTACATCCTGGGAGGGATGAGAACACGCCTTCCCCAAGGTCAAAAGTGGGAGGGTTTTGCAAGGGAAGTCCATTGAAATGCCCACAAAATCCACAAGTACCTTTCAGTTCATGTACCATGACTCAGATTGCATGGAAAATGCTGCAAGGTGCTTTCTGGGGATCAGAATGCAGGTATTTCTGCTTCCAGTGAGCAAGCTGAAGAGACTTGCTGGAGCACCACAGCTGGTCCTGCTGGTAGACACCTTGAGAGCCCCACAAGTGATGCACAGGGATAAGCCTACGACAACAAAGTTTACATAATCGAAGTTCAGGCTGGGTTTGTTGAATCACCACTTAAGTTGCTGTCCTAATATGGGCAGGACATAAAACTCTAGAGTTTAAAGAGGGAACTGACACTAGTGTTTAGGGATGAAAATAATGAAGCGTTCCTTTTTTCAGTAACAGTGACTGATCTCCAACTGAAAAGAGGGAGTTTTTCAGAGTGCAGGCACATGCTTTCTGTGGTTTGTGCCACCTGACAGCCATTCAAGCTACAAACCCTGTCAAGTAAGTCTTTTCCGTGTGAATACAAGAGAAGATTGAAAAGCAACCCTCTAAAAACATCTGACCTCTGCAAACCTTTAGTACTTTGTAAAATCAAGGGCTGATAACACCAATGTGGAGCAACACAGCTTGCGGTAGGTACTGTGCAGCCTCCACTGCTGAGCTCCTGGTTTCCAAAGGCGAGGGTGGAGAGGAGGTGAGTTGTATGGTAGAATTGCCAATTTTAGGAGCTCTGTAAGCACAAACACAGAGTCAAATTTAGAAAAGACACATTGTTTATTTTGCACAGGGTGCAAAGTGAAGGTTTCCACAAATCAAGCACGCGATGGGGTAACAATATACGTATTTTGTAAGGTAAGATTTGCATGAACCCATCTCTCTAGTTCATATTCTCTGCCTACCTAATGCATATTTATTTGTGTGGTATAATCTTATAGCAGTGCTTGGACATCAGTTATATTTACAAAAGTTGAGAAAATTCAGCCGGGGGACAGATAATTCAGCTTGAAGACAAAAGTAGGAGCAGAACCCCATAAGGATCAAGTGAAACCAATTAGTTTGCATATGTTTGGAGTACTGGAGCTTCTTTCTTTTTCTATAGGTGTTTTATTTATTTTCTAGCATCCCTTTATCTGAGAAAAAGTGTGACAATCAATAATTCTTTTAGCCCAACCCAAAAAACGAAGGGCACTCAGTAGCAGACATGTCTATGACACTGAACTCGGCATTGTTCAGAAGAAGACCATAGTGCCAGATCCTGGGGAAATACAGGAGCCTGACCCTACTGCCTACTGGAACTAACCTTTTAGGGCACCTCTACTCCCACCGCAGGGACAGCAGCAAGCAGTGCCACAGCCCCCCAGTGCTTGGCTACAGACATGCATGTGGCATGGTGCCACATCATGGGACATCTCCAGGACAGCTTGGGATCCTTTTGTTAGCCTGGCATTGTGCCACAGATGATAAGCCTGTCTTGGCAGAGGGGATTAATTTAGGCTCAGAGCCATCCCAGGAGCACCAGTTATACCATACCAGCACCCAGAGCAAGTCTGCTGACAGTCATGGAATAAAGTAGAATCATTCATGTTGGAAGGGACCTCTAAGATCATTAAGTCCAATCATTAACCCAGCACTCCAAAGTCCACCACTAAACCATGTTTTTAAGTGCCACATGTACATGTCTTTTAAATATCTCCAGGGATGGTGACTCTACCACTTCCCTGGACAACCTATCCCAATGCTTGACAACCGTTTCCATAAAAAAGTTTTTCCTAATATCTAATTTAAACCTTGCTTGGCGCAACTTGAGGCCATTTCCTCCCAGGGGAATGATCACTGCCCTGGTCCTGCTGGCCACGCTATGCTGTTGTCTGCAAACAGCCTGAGGGTGCCCTTGATTCCCTCATTCATACAATTAATAAAAATATTAAACAGGGCTGGCCCCAACACTGAGCCCTGGGGGACACCACTCATCACCAACTGCCAACTGGATGTACCTCCATTCATCACAACTCCCTGGGCCTGGCCATCCAGACAGTTTTTTACCCAGCAAACTCTGCACCCAGTCAAGCCATGGGCTGCCGGCTTCTCCAGGACGGTGCTGTGGAAATGGTGTTGGAGGCTTTACTAAAGTCCAGGCAGACCACATTCAGAGCCTTTTCCTCATCCACTAAGCTCCTTGTAGTAGGAGATCAGGTTGATCAAGCAGGACCTGCCTTCATGAACCCCTGCTGGCTGGGCCTGATCTCCTTCCTGGTTGTCCTCCACGTGCCACATGATGGCTCTCAAGATGATCTGCTCCATGACCTTCCCTGGCATTGAGGTCAGACTGACAGGCCTGTAGTTCCCTGTATCCTCCTTCTGGCCCTTCTTGTAGATGGGTGTTGCACTTGCTAACTTCCAGTCACCTAAGACCTCTCCAGTTAGCCAGGACTTCTGGTAATGGTGGGAAGGGCTCAGTGGGCACTTCTGGCAGCTCCCTCAGTACCTTTGGGTGGATGCCATCTGTCCCAATAGACTTATGCATGCCTAGGTGCTGTGGCAGGTCACTGACCCTTTCCCCTTGGATTATGGGGCTTCATTTCACTCCCTGTCCCTGTCTTCCAGCTCAGCGGGCTGGGTACCCAGGGTGGTCTAGATGTTGAAGACTGAGATAAAGAAGGTGTTAAGTACCTCAGCCTCTTCCTTGTCCTTTGTCACTATGGTTCCCCCTGCATCCAATAAAGAATGGAGATTCTCCTTTGCTCTCCTGTTGGTGCTAATGTATTTACAGAAACATTTTTTATTGTCTTTTATGTCAGCAACCACACTAAGTTTTAGCTGGGCTTTGGCCCTCCTTGGATAACCTTATAACATCCTTATAATCCTCCTGAGTTGCCTGCCCCTTCTTCCATAGGTCATAAAATCTTTCTCCCTGTGTTCCAGCCAAAGCTCTCTGTTCAGCCAGCCTGGTCTTGCCCACTGTCTCACCTTTTGACACATGGGAATGGCCCACACCTGCACCTTCAAGATTTCCTTCTTGAAGAATGTCCAGCCTTCCTGGACTCACTTGCCAGGAGTCTGCCTCGCAAGGGACCAGAATCCTAGTCTGCCCTGCAGCAGTCCAAGGTAGCAGCACTGCTGACCCTGCTCCTTACTTCTCCAAGAATTGAAAAGTCTATCATTTTGTGATTGCTGTGTCCAAGATGCCTCCAACCATCACATCACCTACAAGTCCTTCTCTGCACACAACAGGTACAGCAGGGCACCTTCCAGCTCTGCACTGTGCTGCCTCCAGTTCCCTTGCCAGCTTGAGCCATGGGTGAAGCCAGGCCAGACTTCACTGCACTAAACATTTAAAATACTGAAATGTCTTCTTGTACCAGCAGAATTTTTAAATGATGGGGCAGTGTATCAAGGTTTATACTTCTAATAGTATTTGTCACCCCCTATTTTCTATGTTAAAGGAACAAAAATTACAAAATGCAGCTTTTGGTTTCCCTATAATATGTTTTCTTATGACAGAATAAATGAAAATCATATAGGTGCCTGAAAAATGAGAAAATAGTTTTGGAGATCTTCATAATTCAAAAAGTCAGAAAGAAGCTCTGGTATAACTTATAGTCAACAGGTAAGATTGGGTTAAAAAAAATTACATTCAGACACTGCATTAAAAAGTATGCAGCAAATTAAAAGGGAACTGCTAAAACTGTCTGATACAGGATGTGGACTGGAGTTCCTCATCTTCATTGAATCCTATGGATTGAAAGGGCATAACAGTCTGTTAATCCAAAGCAAAACCCTAAGTAGTGAGTGAGGAAACCAAAGGCACAAACAGAGGAAACTCCCTCGCACTGATTCCACAGTTCCCCTTCAAGAAGTGCCTGAACTGCAGGAGACATTTTAAATAATGTCCTGTATTATTGCACTTCCATCCATTGCATTGTTTCCTTCTCTGTCAGTTGTAAGCATGTGTAAAGCAATAACCTAAAATATTCTTTCTTGCTCTGTTGCAAAGGCAGTAGTACAGTGCTATCAAATAAGCTACTGTGAGCTGAATATAGTTTCTTCTTAAGAAGAAAAGAGATATGAAAATTACTGTGGGCGCATTAGCTATGGAGAAGTCTTGAGGGAAGCTCAATGTTTTGCTTAAGCAAGTACATCCAGCTTGTAGTTAATATATGCAGAGTTTCTAAAAGATCCAAACAAACATAAAGTAGGAAAGGTGGAAAAAAAATTCTCCTGCTGAGCTGCGCATGTGCTTTAGTGCTGGAGCAGGGAAACCACCTGGAGGCAGGAGGACAGTGAAGTCCTCCTGTCAGGTCTGGTTTATTTCCTTGAGACTGGAGGACTGTTACCGAAATGGTGATTCGCAGCTGCATGTCAGTATGATACTGCATGGCAATATGTCACCCTGAAGGAAACCTAGCAAAGTTCCTGGCTCCCACTCCTTCAGGGAAGCTATGTTGTTGCCTTGACATTCAGTAAAGAAAACCTTTTCATCCCTTTAATTTAATTCTCTTGTGTTCAGGAGAGCTGCACTACAAATGACATTGCTTTGACTGGTTTCATTTAGTAGAGTAGGAAAGTGTTCAAAATGTAGTTCACAAAAAAGGCCTGTCATATACCAAGAACCATCAAAAATTAAAAAATTATCTTGAGTGGGGCTGTTTGCAGACATCTGAGTTTCTGTGACCAATTCACCCACTGCTAAGAATAGAGATAGTGTTATTTTCATGGCAAAGCTTTTGGAGACCTACTGACAAAACCAGCTACATGACATGACATTACTGTCACTATAATTGCTATTAGCAGTACGGGGGCTTCCTGTTCAGTGGAATGATTGTAAGCCAAACTGGTACAGGCCATGTCTAAACCTAGTAGAGGGAAAATGAGCAACGAGTCCCTGTAAAGGGGAAGTCTCTAACAGCTGAGCCTTTGTGATGCTTGGCATGACAATGAAGATTCTAGCACTGGCACCTCTCTGCACTGCTTCTGCTTCTCCAGCAGACTCTGTCCTCACTCAGCAAAGCTGGTGGATCTGCATCCTGCTTATGCCTTAGGTGTCCTGGTTCATAGTTGAAATTCTAGGGAACCTAGAGAGTAGCCATTTCTTATAATGAGATACCAAAAGTGTAGAGAACATAGTTTTGTGTTAAGATTTTAATGCATGGGCAAATATTCCATTCCATCCACTCCATCATAGGAATGGAAACCTCTGGCTTTGGTTCTTGGTGGACCAGAAGGGTAAGTAGCATCTTCGTCTGTCCTGTCTGGATCTCCCAGAGCTTGTCTGACTTAAAATGGATTACAAAGGGGACTTTAGTTTAATTGGCACAACTTCCCTGTATAGATGTGGCCAGAATTTCTCATAGTGTTGACCTAAAAAGGAAGCAGAAAAAAAAAGCCTAGAGTTCCCCCAGTCTTCACAAAGCCCTGGACTCTTCTTTTCCTGAAGAGCTGGAAAATATGTCTGTTTTCTTCTAAAAAGGATGAACTACATGTGGATTTCAGACTACATTTTCCTATCTCTGAGTTCATACCGGTATAGTTTCTGAGAGTTCAGTCCCTTCTTTCACAAGGCATAAAGGAAAGGTGAAAATTTCGGATTTTATTTCAGCATTCTCACCATCAAGCCACATCAAATCCTCATAATGAATCTGGTCTGTGCTGAGATTTTCAGGATGCTCAGAGATGCCAGAAAGGGTGCCATGACACAGTAATGAAGGGACCACTATTCCAAGTGTCTAAATAATTACTTGATTTATAACAGAGCACTACTGGTTCTTTATGGAAAGACTATTGTGGAAAGACATGCTGATCACTGTCACTGTGCGGTCCCAGTCAAGCTCCCAAATACACACCTGGTAGATGAAAAGCTGATGTTCCTCTTCCAGGAGCAGGGAAGGTAATTCAGGCCAGTTGGAGCATGAACAGAGCATCCTCACCGATTGCTCTGGCGTGGGGGGGTTCAGGGAGAGTGGAGTGATGACAGCTGGGTGAGAGGAAAGGGAGGATGATGGAGGGCACATGGTGCACAGCCAGAGCAGTGGCAGAGAACTCTGAGACCTCAGAAGGGATCTGGAAGGATCTGGAAGGAGAAGAATGCAGGAAAGAGGAAACAGAAATGCAAACAGAGAACAGAGCAAGCAGAGATATTTTCACTGTACATGGAACAAGAGCTGCATGAAGAGGAAGATGAGCATTTTTTGGCTGCTTATGCAACAAAGCTTTACCTATGGGTGCTGGCAATAGCCACTACACCCATCAGTCTTGGTAACAAACATGGAACAAGTGCTGAGAGTAACCAAAATATTTATATCTATTTCAAACCAACTGAACTGGTTAACCTTATGGTTCAGAGGAAATTGTGATGGGATAATCCATCTTTCCGTGGGATTGCAGTTACAACACTGGCTCTGATCACCTTGCCTTCTGTGTGTCTCTGAAAAAGTGTCCAGGGAAGTTTTATTACCTTCAATTAACTGTGCTCCCCAAAATGGAAAGATTACAAGATCATCATGAAAATGGTCAAAATGTTTCCAATTAAATATTTCCTTGCTGACAAATGACGTTTTAGCAAAATCCGTCCTTGCATTTGGGAATTTGTGATTTCCAGGAAAAAGTCCATTTTTACATGGAAAACATCATAGTAAAATTTGAAATATCAAGTGAATTTAATTTGCTTTCTGTTTACGAAAAAATTCTTCAAAACTATGAGGAATCAAGGAACAAGGTGTATTCAGGGTTTAGAAACAGAAGTAGAGATGCTCATATTCTAGATCAGGGTGGCTTAGGGCGTTGTGAGGAACAATACACTGCAAGAACAATCTAAGCAAAACTGTAATGTACATTGATTTGTGCACATTGGTCTTCAATGACTTTCCCAGACTTTGCTGACTTCATTCTGGGAGGGCACCACCAGGTCATGTTTCATTTTCTTTTTACTATTGCAGCTTTCAAATCCTCCTCGGCTTCAACAAAGTTAGAGAGCAAGTAAAAAGAAAAGACCAGGAAAAAAAAATAAAGCAGCAGTTTAACACTGGCCCTAGGGAAAAGCAAAAAGTTAAAGTTTAGCAGACTTGAATAGTTCACCACCACACAATTTCCCCAGCTGGAGACAGTATAAAAAACTGGAGAAATGAAAACAGTGAAGTTCATGTTGAAGGAATCCTGCAGGAGAATTATTCTCACATTCTCACTGGCAGAAAGAGAGGGAAAATGAGTGCTACTATTACCAACTGAAAATGGAGTTTCAAATGCTTGAAGAGCTTCTATGTAGGCTCACACATGCTCTCACATACACAAAACACAGTCCTCTGCTATCTGCTAGACCACGTACCAACCTGCCTTCTCAGATAGATTTCAAATTCATCACTGATTTTAAGGCACATTACTTACTGAGGCATACTAGTAGGATGGCAAAATAGTTATTAATTTTTCTGTTTATTTACAGAATTTCTTAGAGAAAGTATAGAAAGTAGAAATGGGTCCATATCAGCACAAGAAACACTCAAGCTTTTTGAACATTTAAATATCTGACTGAAGATTACAGGTGAGAGGATTTATATTAAAATGTCCTTGTTAGGGTAGCATGAAATCCTCTGGTTGTCTAAAACAGAGGAGTCAGAGCTAGGAATTTATAGTTGTTTTCAAGGACAATATTTTTAAAGGAGAAAACAACCTTATCATGAAAAGTAGCAAATACGCATTTTCCTTCTCTGCTGCCTGGCAGACTATCCCAGCAAAAACAGTTTTTGTTTTGGGTCTTTTTTGTCGCCTTTAACTTCTTTCATTTTCTGCTTCCTTCCTTTTTGCATCTTGACCTTGGCTGGAAAATTTTTGTGACTGGCTGTTAACCTGAATTCTGCTTGGGATGGGACCTACCTCTCCACAATGACTGTTGGGTACACTGAAAGATTAATTCCCCTTTCTGAGTAAGAAAGTGTCAAGTGTAAACTTCTGTAACTAAAGGCTGTGTAACTGGAATTGATTCTCAAAATAGAAAGAGAAAAACTGTGAAATGGAAATCACTTACAGTGAGAATCTTTATTTTTAGACCTTTCAGTAAAGTCCAACCCTAGTGTGGTGATGATATTTAGGATTTTACCCATATTTTTCATTCTTGTGCAGTAGTTAAAACTAAGAGTCATCATAGGAGGTGTTACTATCATACCAGTCTCACTCTAAACTATATGGCCACCTCTCCTGTCCTTGTTTGCCTGGAAGTTCCCAACTTGCGAGATTATGGCATAAATGTAGAAAACAAACACAAGTCAGTAGGAAACAATTGAATCAATTGTCTAAAGTGCTGTGTGTCACATAGAAGGAATGCCAGCGTCTTCAGCACCCATTCCCTTTGCTCTATGGTGAAAGCATGGCTTTTTATCATTTCATACTGTCCTTTTACGACAAGAACTGGTGCCTACTGCTGCAGTGATAGCATTGCCAGAGCTCCCCCTTGGATCAGTGTACTTTTTTGATTACCCTGGCTTGCCAGCTCTCTGGTAAGAGTGTCTGCCAGCAGGACTGGCCACAGAAGGCTAGCATCCCCTGAGAAATGCACAGAACCTGCAACAACTTCTATTTGCTTTAGATCCACACAAGAATAAGCCTCTGCACTTTTGCAGCACCACACACTGTTAGTGCCCAAAATTCAGGTTGGGAGTGTGCAGCTGTCTTCCATTCTGATCCTGTTTCCCTCCTGTCCTTCAGATGGTGTTGCTGAGGGAGGTCGGTTGGAAGCAATCACATCAAGGACATCGAGCCCGCTCCCATGCAGACACTTTATTTAATCAGAAAAAAACAGGGCTTCAAGAAGTGCACTTTGTCGGTTTAACCCCACACCAGAAGTGGGAAATATGTTGTACTTTAGTCAGAAACAGGGTCAGAGATGTTTCTTTCACTGATTGTGAAAGAGGGAGTGTTGCAGTCACCACTTGTATTTCCTGATAACAGCAATACTGGGATGAGTTGTCACATACCTCTCACTGGGAAAGGAGGTGCTGTCACATTTATCCCGCTGCCTCCCAAGGAGTGGTCAGAGCAGGAGCAGGACACCTATCTTATGCTTCCTCCTAGGTCAGCATGCCCCGGTGAGCTCTGAGTTGCATTCACAGGCATCTGCACTGCCTCTGCTGTAGGCAGTCACAGGCAATTTGCCAGGCACCAGGAAACCACTGAGCCTCTGTCATCCAGAAATGTTTCTGTGAGAGCACCCACTGTCCTGTGGAGCTCCAAGTTGCAGATGAGATCCACATATCTTAAGGAGACAGCTACATCGTGTTCTCTCTGAGAATTAAGCACATTGATGCCATATTACTCAAGTGCATGTGGTGCTTATGGGATGTGGGGGACCAACTGTGGAAGTGTGATGTGATAGTGCTGGACAGAGTCACTTTGCCTCCACCATCAGCACCAATCCTGAGGCTCTAAGCTCTGGAGGAAGCCTGTGGAGATGAGACAGAACCAGGAATCAGTGCAGGGAGTGCAGAGAGCACCTGGTGCTTTTGCCTGGGCTTTTTTTGGATGAATATCCCAAAGCCCGGGCCCCTTGGCTTCCTTCTCGCTCTTCCCTTCTTACCCTGTGCGCTTCTGCCCTTTCTTTCCTTCCAAATCCTTTCCACCCATTCCCACTTAATTCTTGTGATTGCCTTTCCATCTCACTGACCTTTCTGTTGTGGATATGTCACCTCTCCCTCTGCTCTGCATCCATCTGTCTAGCAGGGCTCTGCCACATTTGCAGAAGGGCGGCAAGCCTCTTGCTTCTGCACAATGGCTCTGAATTTGGTGGTGCATCTAAGCAATGAGTCTCTGAATTAACTGAGGGCTGTGAAGCAACTGCTGTGAACAAATGCATTTTTTTGGTTTTGATTCAGTTTCTGAGATAGGCATTTATTAACAAAAAGATAAACACACATGCTTACACAGACTTTCTCCCCAAAAAAGTATTCTTTTTTACTAATCACAGCAGTGACAGAGGAGTAGTATGTGCAAAGTATGGAGTAAGCATATCTCCTCTGAAAATGTTCAAATGAGCTTGAAGAACTAGACTGTGATCTTCTGGTTGATCTTCTGGATAAACAGAGGCTTTTGAGTATAGAGAAAGGGGGAATAAAACCAAGAAATGAAAGCTTTGTTTTTAAGGGCCTATCAAAGCTCTAATCAAGCACAATTTTTGTGTGTGACCAAAGATCATGCTCCAGCTTCTTAGTTTAATTCTAGGGAGACAATGAATTCAGTTGGAGATTAAGACCTTAACATCAAGGAGAAAAATTTTGCAATCTTAATGACAAAATTTATAAAAGTCTTCTGTTAACTGAGACGAACTGCTGCCTAACCAGGCAGAAGAATTTGGATGTATGACAGAGCAAGAACTGAATTTGCAATGTCAAATTGCTACAGACCAGAACTTGCTGAGGTGATGCTGGGCTGACCTTTCTCTCTGTAAAAAGTATAATTTCTGTGAGTCATCCTAGGTAATTCCTCAGATGCTCTTCTGCCCCTACAGCAGGAGTCCTCACCTTCTTTCTGATGGGAATTTTCCCTGTGCAATAGCAGAGACTGCTGTGGTTTCACAGAAAGAAAATCCATACGTCCCTCCCAGATAGGCAATGTCAGGGTTGTGGTTTAGTTTGGTAGTTATGGTATTTTGACCGTATGATCCATAGCATTTCTTCTTTCACTTGCTCTGAGTACTATGGCCTTCAGGGGTCCTGGGCTTCACCCATAGCTCATACCTCCCTCTGGGTTGATTGCTCTATTGTGTTTACCTACCCTCACACATACAAACATACACAGAGGATAAGAGCTGTAGTCCCTTCTTCTTAGACAAATGGGGTGCGTGTCTAGAAAAGGGCCCATGGAAGCAGTGGCCGAGGACTCCCTGATGTAAGTTTGTTCTCTGGGTGCAGGATCTGGCCTATGCCTCAACACAGGGTGATGTCTTTGTATCAGAGAAGCCAGGCTACAGTACAGAAGTCTCCTGGGCCCCTGGGTGCTCCTACCAGAACAAAGCTGTACCAAATCTTCTCCCTCTCCACATGAGTGACTTACACTATAGATTCATCAAATGGTTTGGGTTGGAAGGGACTTTAAAGATCAACTAGCTCCAACTCCCCTGCTGTGGGCAGGGACACATTCAACTAGAACAGGTTGCTCAGGCCAACCTGGCCTTGAACACCTCCAGGGATGGGGCATCCACAACTTCCCTGGGCAACCTGTTCCAGGGCCTCATCACCCTCACAGTAAAGAATTTTTTCCTAATACCTAATCTAAACCTCCTCTCCTTCAATTTGAACCCATTCCCCCTTGTCACTACATGGCCTTGTAAATAGACTCTCTCCATCTTTCTTGTAGGCTCCCTTCAGATACTGGAAGGCTGCAATTAGGTCACCCTGAAGCCTTCTGTTTTGCAGGCTGAACAATCTTGATTCTCTCAGCCTTTCCTCATAAGAGAGGAGCTCCATTGCTCTAATCAACATCAGTTCTGCCACATTGCAGCAGTCAAACAAATCCCAGCTGGGAACGACATTTCACTGGGCCAGAGTGAGGGCTCCTCTCTAGTTATAATCACTGGTGTGACATTGGTCATTTTTACTGCTCTGTTTATATAGCATGGCACATGAGGAGGATATAGAAAAAGAGATGGATATAAGAAGAAGCAAAAAGATCAGGAGAATAAGGCTAGCATCTGTTATCCTCTTTTTTTTCTTTCTTTTTTTAATCAATACCTTCTCTTGAATCTCATGTGTATAATACCTCTTGTTCTTCATGAAGAGTTTGTGCCCACTCAAAGAGAAGCTCTGTGCTGCACTTTAAGATAACCTCCATTAAATATTGTTTTAAAAACAGAGTATCTACTTAAAAAGAAAGTCATATAAAACCATATTTTTGTTGCTACCTCTTCCCTTTTCCACGTAATAAGCACTGAAAAAGGGAAGGTGTGCCCCCTGACAATGTTCAACATTGGCACAAGTGTTGCTTTACCTTCCAGGAAGTCATCTTGAAAGAGAAAGTTCTCCCTCTTCATGGAGGGTAGCACTGTGGTTATTTAATTACAGCAAGCAAATGGCTGTGAAAGCAAACAAAGTAAAAGTAAAAAGGACCTTTCATTAGTTGCTAAGTTATGCCAGTAATTGCAAGTTGATGTTCCTACAGGTAATAAACATATAATGAGCAGTTATAATTGGAAGGCAGCAGTGTTGTATCTACTGTTGTCATGAAATATTGACACTTTTGCTCTCTCTGTCTCCTAAAGAGTAGTGAAAGGCTTTGGGGACATCATGGACTGTGATACTCTGCCAAACATCCTTTTCCCAATGCATGAGCGATTGCTGTCCCAGCCAGCCGTTGATGTGCTTGTACTGCTCAGGGCTGGAGAGCGTAGTGACTGCATCGAGGTCACAGAGTTCATGTCCCAGCCCTCTGTGCTCCGTGTAGTACAGCTAGAGCTTTAGGACATGATTGATATTTCTTGTGTTTTCTCAGTTCAAAGTGTCTGAATCAATGTGTGGCAGCCGACTGCAAAGGTACTTTTATAGCATGACAATGCTCTAAGCAGGACAATGTGGAATAAAGGAAGACAAACCTGTTGCAGATTTCCCATACCACATCCTCAGGCCATCCTGGGGTGAACTGCTTTCCCTATTGCACCTGAGTTTGGTTAACACTTGGACTCGATAATCTTAGTGTTCTTTTCCAAGCTTAATGACTCTATGATTCAAAGGGAACCAGCTGCCCTATCTCAAAAGGACTTGGAAATGAACTGGTGCTTCTCCAGGGTGGATCAGCAGGGGACTGGGAGTGCCGGCAGGGCTAAGTTACTTTGCATGCTAGATGAGGGTATGACAGCACAGCCAGAACAGCATCCTGAACCATAGAACCACAGAGTTATTAAGGTTGGAAAAGACCTCTAAGATCATTGAGTCCTACCATTAGCCTAACACTGACACGTTCACCATTTTGTCATATGTACCAGTGATCTTATCTTGTTATCAGAAGACAAGATCTTCCCGGAAATGGCACCATGACCCCAATTCTCATTGACTTGTGTTTGTAAGAGACACTGTCATTTTGCTGAGGCCCAGAAGCAATTTTATGTTTCTCCAAGTGCAGCATAATTGCATGGGATGCCATTGAAAGGGGATGTCTCACTCTTCCCTGCCCTTGGCTGACCTTTCTGATGCTTTCCCAGGGTCTGTTAGTGACCAGGTGACCAGACGCTGAGCTGGAGCCACCTGCAGAACTGCCGGAAAGAGTATACGAGTCCTAGAGATTGCCAGGATGGCAAGAGGCAAACTATCCCTTTGAAGAGCAACCCCCAACCTCAGACGCAGGAGTAGATGAGCCAGCAGGGTTGTCCTGGGACCCAGCTGCATGCCCGGTCCTGCTCCCTCCCACATTGCTCCTGGAATTTCCCCTCCTCTCCGTATGTGGTAGGTGTCTTGTAGCTGTCAGGCACAGGGAATTGTCAAGATGCAGTGGGGGGTTCGGGAAGTTTGGCCATTTTGGCCCACTTCCCAGGGACAAGCAGGAAAACTGGGATGACTCAACTAAAACTCCAAACTCAGTCCACAGAAATGAAAGCAACTTAGCTCTACCCCACTCCTTCAGAAGGCATCAAACATGCTTTTACTTGTCAAAATGAAGTTCACACCTTTAGCAGAGTCTTCTTAACTTTCTTGAGAGTCAGATTAACCCTGTTTAGATAAACCTGCAGTGATTTCCAGGTGGAAGGCAAGAAGCCTGGTTAGCGTCAGGGTAAATATGGCCAACAGGCACCTAATCTATGTGGGTAACAATCTTCAGCTAACAAACCTTGCCTTGGGCTACTGACTGAGAGGGAAATTTTCATAATATGCCCTCTGACAAAGTAACATGAACAAAGACAGACTGACAAATTCAAGTGAGAAAGCACTGAATGGGAGTCACTTGCCTGCAGAGGTGCTTTCAGATGCTAGTAGATACTCAGAAATAAGTGTAAGAAATGCAGCCTGAGGGTCTGAGCCTTAGTAAGGACAAACAGACATACTTGTGTTTCCTTTTCTCTGGAGTGAGTCAGGAATAACACTATCCATCAGGATTCCCCATGCAATAATCTTGTCACTAAGAACAGTGTCCTACCTGGACCGTAACAGGAAAAAAAAAGGAGAAATAAAATGTAGTTTAAAGAATTTGATTTGAGAGTTGGCCATGGACTGACATCTCTGGCTGCAGCTGTGTCTGTCTACTGACTGCAGCTACTCTTTAGAGCTTTAATCTAATATCACAAGAGGAACTCATCTAAACTGAACCCACTTCACTGTAAACTGGGGGAAAACATATTTACTTAAGGATTTATACTTTGTGTATTCTTTTACATTTTTTTTCCTGCTAGAAAAACAATACCTTTCTAACAGCAGATGGAAAACACCAATGGCAGCTTCCTCTCTGTCTATCAGCAGCACAGTGGCAGGGTAGAGATGACATGACTGATGCCTGTCCCAACAGCAGTCCAGCCATGATCTTGTCATCCACTTTCATTATACAACAGTGTTTGCTCTGGTCATAGCTTTCATCTGCCCTGGACAGGATAGTTCGCTATGCTCTTTAATCCCTCTTTATAACCTACAAACAGTTTTGGTAACCTCTTTGTTTGCTGTTCAACTTCCCAAGGAGGCAAGTGAATGGACTTTTGTCATTGGAAACCCAGCAGGAACCAAGGAAGCAACCTCTGAAGGCCACAGTGAAGAGTTGGAGGGAAGAGATGCTGAGATGAAGAAAACATGTGAAGCTTGTGGAGACAGTGGATGTCTTTGAAATGCAGAAGGCCTGGCTCTACAGCAAATGCAAGCAAGGAGGTAGCCAGTTTCAATGCAATCCCACCTGATTTCCTTTTAAATGTGTGAGATTTTCTTGCAAAGTATCTTGTCCAAACATGCAAAACCCTCCTTTTGTCTGTGTCATCTCTGCATTGTTTTCTGGAAGATGCTTTTTGGTTCTTTACTTGATATGCTGAAAAAAGTCACTCTACTTCCTCCATAATAGTGTGACTTTTTATAAAAGCTCTGTAGGGATCATATCTGTAAGCTGCTTAGCAGGCTCCAGAGCCACAGACAGTGCCTGCTTTCTGTAGGACTCCATTACCTTCAAGAATGATGCAAGGCTACTTGAAATTAGTACTATATTCCCTTGTGAGACCATTCTTATAAGCTCCCTTTACTTAAAATGATGGGCTTGCATGGAACTCCTGTATTAGCCATGCTTATAGCTGTACTGCTGTCCCAAAGCAGGCTGTCCAGAAAAGTGCAGTATTTTTATTGCCTCTTTATATTCATACATAAAATAAGGGAACGTAGGACACAGCATTGATCTTGAGAGTTCCCTTAGGTGAACAGGTCTGCAAAAGATTTTAATAACTGTCCATGTGCTTTATGCTGAAATTCAGCAGGTAGTGTGTCCAGCACTGGCTACCATCTCAGGTCTTCCCCTGTGCCTCAGCTTGTGGCCCTGGTACCCTGTGCTCTGCAATAACAGGAAGGGATTTGGTCTCCTCTGAGGTTCAGCCCAGACTTGAGCAATTACTTCTGCCCTTTAAGAAGCCTCTCAAAGCAGCCATTCCACAGCTGCTTACATAGAAAACCTATGCTTCCCTGCAAAAATGCTCTACAAGGCACTGCCCCAAGGAGTAGCAGAGACGACTTCAGGTTTCCAAACCTGGGCTCACACAGGTGATTGAGAGTGCTCAGCACTACCAAAGTACTCAGATGTACACACTGGCCAGTGACAGAATATTTTGGCATGCTGTGAACCTGATTTGGTACAAATAAAACCCCAAACAAACAAAAAATCCCAACTAGAACCATAGGTAGAAATGCCTGAGGCAAAAAAAATCTGTGGACTCATTTATATGAGTTTTACATAACCTTTCCAGAAAAATCATATCAGTTAGAAGTATGGACAGTTTTTGCTTACAGGGTTCTGCCACTAAAAGCACTAGCATAGATTCAGTTACACCAGTATGAGTTGCTTTTTACTCAGATTTGCTTTCCATAATGCAGTAAGCAGTTGATCCTCTTCAATACTAGAATACTACACGATACAGTTTCTCTTTTGGAGTCTTTTAGTATCTTAGGCTATTAGAAGACATGGTAGCAAAAACTACCTGTTTTCTAGATAGAAAGCCAAGGCTCTTTCTGTCTAAGTTACTATGAGAGCCTCCTGTATGGGTAAACTGACGCATTCACAACAACACTGTGGTGCAAAAGAGTTCATTCAAGTATTCATACACTTGAGAGAGCTTTCTGATGAAGAAGGCTTCACTTTACCCATGTTGACAGAGACTGAAGAGAGGAGGGAAGACTGAGAGACAAGTGTCAGAGAAAGTTGGAGTTCTCAGGTCAGGAAGGCAAGGGTTTCATGACCGCTGCAGTCTGTGGGGAAAAAGGTGGACAGATGAAGACACCTGTTAATGAGTATTTGACTGTGAGGTTTAGCTAGGAGAGAGATGGTCAGAAACTCAACAGAGTGCTGTTTGGAGGTTCTAGACTAGACATAATGTAGAACCTTTTTGCCAGTGAGCTTAAAGGGAAAGAAACCTGGAGGTCTTCCCTGGAAAAGCAGTAGAAATCGAGGCTGTTGTTCTATAAGGGAGAGACATGTTCATAATATGAAGGAAAGAACTGGAGGAAAGTGAGGTTGAAGCTACAGTTAGTGTTCTGACCCAATCTCACAGCTTGTGGCCACTGAAAGAGGAAGGTCCCACTCAACCACCCACTGCCTCCTTACTCCCCTTGGCCAGATGCTGCCTCTTCTTCCCCTGCCCCACTGGCTTTCAATTCACTACTGTAAATTCAGCCAAATAAAAACCTGCAGGAAAAAAATCCCAGCTAAAAGCTTCAGAAGGACATTTTCTGCAGGGTTAGTGAGTTGAATTGCCCCAAAAAATATCCAGTGGTCTATCATTCCTGGGGCTCAGTGAGGGAATGGCAGGAGCTGGGAATGATGGGACAATAGGAGGGTCCTCTCCCACAACTCTGAGAGGCAAGATTGACTCCATTTCCCTGTGTAATGCCAACCTGAGAAGCTGCAGAAGAGGTAAGAAAGGAGATGAAGAGACAGGTTGGGGTCCTGGGGGAAAACGACCAGTCAGGAGGGGAAAGGAATTCAGAAAAGAACTTTTTGACAACAAAAAGACTACCTCTGTGCTGGTGAGAGGCAGGAGCAAGAATAAATTAAGTTAGAGATGCAGAAACGTTTCAATAAGAATAAGAAAGAACAAGCAAATGAATTTGTAAGGCTGCAGGAAGTCAGGCTGGTCATAGAGTCAGTGGAAGTGGTCCTCAGCCCCAGAGGATCACTCTCATGAGGGCTAGAAATGAAGAGCAAACCAGGAGCTGAGGTGAGCAAGGAGGGACTTTGTCATGGGAAAAGGTAGGGGCAGGTCACAGATGGAACTAGTAACTCCAGGAATCAGGGAGAGATAACTGAGAGGATCTAAGTTAATATCTGTGCTGATGGACTCAGTTAGGCAAAGGCCACTTAGCAGGTAATGTGGTGCTGAGTGAAGGTAAGAGAGAACTCAACAATACTGAAGGGAGCACAGTGCCTCAAGAAACCCAAGTGCCCTAAATGACATGTGTAGCATGTGGGAGGACAGGACTGTGCTGAAAGGTAGCATGACAGTGTGAGAACAAAGAAGTAAACAGCAAAGCAATTACAGCGGCTGGCAGCAAAATATTGATGTTATGAGAAGGGCAGAGATTCAAGACAGAGGGAAGGGTATTGGGAAAAGGGGAGAGGAGATGGCAGAAGGAGAAGGGGGGATATGACATAGAAGCTAAAATGGGAAGGAGCGACAGACACAAATTCACTTAATGGTTATGTGAAGGGGCTACAGCACCATAATTAATACCGGTTTAGCCTTTGGCATATGAGAAGTGACACACATGGCACATAATCCCAGTCTGATCCTCTGACCCTGACTCCCAGGCTTTTATCCCTACCTCTTCCACCCATCTTGCTGCCTAATTTTTGTGCCTGCTCCATCTGCATTTAGGTAGTCATCTGTTTTCTCCACATTGCCTGGGCTTAGGAAGAGCTAGGCTCCCCAGAAGTGTTAGTACCATTATTCTCAGCTGTGGTGTTTGAGTCTGGTAGTGCTCTCCATCAAACTTCAGGGATCTTTCTGAAGTCCTGGTTCTAAACATGCTCAGTGCAAACTGTTCTTGGGGAAGATCCAGTAAGCTTTTTCCTGAGGATGTGCAAACTGAAATTTCTCCTAAAGCTTCTATATTTTGACCAAATTCAGGCAGATTGTTCCAAGAACAATAAAACTCCTTTCTCTGACTGAAAGCCGTCTCCCTGCTAAATGCAAAGCCCTGCTCCAGCATACTGGGGCACTGCAGGTTTGCCAAAATTAGATGTCTGCCAAAATTCTGGGCTAAACAATGTTCATTACCTAATCTCACACTTGCAAAAGGTTTTGACTGCTCCATGCTTCATCCCAACCTCATCCCAAAGCAGATACTTGGGCATGAACAAATTTGGGCTAAAAGCTGAAAGTCTTATGAGCAGTGTCAGGTAGTATGGATCTTCCTAAACTGCCTCTTGGCTTCACTCTGCTTCTGCATGCAGGAAGTCTCTCCTCTCTCTCAGCAGAGCTCTCACATACTACATCTCTTTCCTTCCAAAATCTACACCCCAGAGTGCATACACTTTTCTGGTTTCTACACCCAGGAACAGACCCTGCTCCCTCTAAGGTAGTGGCTGACTGTGCAATTTGGCAGGCACGCTGGCATACGTCTTCAAGTTCCCTTCTGAGGACATGCAGAGCTCATGTATGTTCCTGGAATCAGCTCTCTTGGGTTAGGTCTGTGAGCTGGTGGGGCAGTAATGGCTTTTGCTCCTGTCTCTTACCCTGTACCCACACAGTGTCAGAGAACAGTTCACCCCCAAGGCTGGTGACGACAGCATGAAGGCATCTGGCCATACTTGGGTGCCACTAGTGGGGTATGAGTAGATGGCGTGCAATGAAGGGAAAGACAGCCCACAGACCTGTGGTCTGCAATAAGAAAATACAGATTAAGGGTGAAGGAAAGCAAGGGAGATGTTTTCTATTCCCCTTCTCCACCGGGGTTAGACACTATGCATGGTGGTGCAGGGAGGGGTAGTGATGTTATCCTGCCAGAGTAGGCAGCCTGACCTGAGAGACTGCTTAGTGGGAGAAAATGGGACTTGCGGCTCAGCACAGCTTCCCCTCTGACTATGTGGGGGGGGACACTCAGCTCTCACCTTAGGGCTGCTGTGTCATTTAGGTGCCTGAAAGTCAATGATATCAGCCATCCTCCATCTTGTTGTAGCATAAGGGGGGAGCGGGTGCACATGTGGCTGAGGATGAAATAAACATCAAATAAACACCTTTATTTATGAGCTGCAGAGGCCAAGGTGCCCCAGGCCCAGAGTTTGTATGTGCTAGGGCCACCTGCTGCAGGACACCCCTGACACTTGGCCAGGCCTTGGGAATGTTCAACTAGGGTAACACCTTTGGTGCTGAGTGGGACCCTTGTCTTGTAGAAGGGCATTAAATTTGCAGCAAGGAGGATTCTGAAGCACCCGTGGAAGCCCTAACATTTGGTTGTTTCCCTCTGCTGCTCAGTGGTGCAAAGGCCATTCATGGCTGTTGCCCAACACAGCAATACCCGAAGCACAACCCTGTTCATCTTCCCTGCTCTGGGGTGAGGAGGGAGGAAAGGGGAGGGAGGAATATGTCATGCTTGGCTGGGGGCCAGAGGAGCGGTAGGGAGCAGGGGGTGTGTAGAAAGGAGAGAACAGGGCACACAGGAGATGGAGAAGGGGATTTGAAGGGTCAGGGAGAGAAGTTGCTATGGGTCCCTGGAAAAGGCAAGGGGGAATGGAGAGCTGATGTGGGGTAGTGAGGAGGAGAGGAGCTCCAAGAAGCCTCAGAAGGACACAACGTATCTGGGAAGCCAGCTGTGGGGAGGAGAGCCCCCAACTCCTTCCTGAGTGAGCAGTGGATTTGCTGACAGAAGTAGCCAGGATGTGGTCACATCCAGTGGACATCCCAGGACCCTGTCTCGTCCTGGGGTGCTGGAAGGCAGAATGGTCTGTTTTTCAGGGGTCAGGCTTATTTATAGACATCTTTCTTTCAGGCAAGGAGCTGGGTGATAAAGGGTGATAAGTGGCCATCATGCCCTGGTGGCTGTTGCTGCATAGACACCTCACTTTGCTTTTCCAAATACAGGAGGCATCAAAACAAGCTGGAAATCCCACATGGGTTTTTTTTGCCTCCTTGTCTGCAACCTCAGTGCCTGCAGGCCTGCCACCATAGGACGCAAAGAAGGGGGAGGTGAAAATGAAGAGGTCATTTCCTCCAGTGCTGGGTGCCATTCCAGCTGTGCTGACTTCCCTTTCTGGTGGTGGGAGAGAACTGTGACTTATTTCTTCTGTCAAGAACATGCTGTTCCTCTTCCTGCTTCACCTGCCATTTGATTGCTATGGGGTAGTACTTTAAACATTTGCGGAACAAAAGGGATAACTTAAAGTAAGTGTAAAGAAATGCTTTCTTTCTGCCTGACAAGTGAAGCTAGCTAGCTGGAGTAATTTCTTTGCACCTCCGAGCTCTGTGAATCATGGTTATTCATCCCAGCAAAAGACTGATCTTTCTTCATGTTCTTATCTTTTAAATAACTGATAAATCTCTTGCATGGACCTCATGCTGATATAAATTTCCTTCCTTCAGCTCCTGAAATCATGATTCTAAATGTGTAAAAATATCACTTGCCTGTTGAATTGAAACGTTTGCTTCAGTTGCCTATGTTTTAGGAAAGGAAATGCTTTTTTGAGTGCATGTGGAAGGAACCTTGCTTAGGGACAGGCTCCAATCTTGACAGTGACTCTATATTCCCAGGGCCAGGATATATCTGAGATCTGGTAATAAAATTATATTGTTAGGTGCTAAAGAACAAGCCTGCTCTGCTGCCCATAAAATCAGGATATTTTTAAGAAGAGCAAGGACATATTTCATAACAATGAAGACCTTCTTTTCAAGACTATATTAAGCCACTTTAAAAATGGCAAATTTGTGTCAAGGCCCAGCATAGCTTGCCACATGCTTCCTGCTGTGTTCCCCCTTCATGCCTGCTTCTCTTGTTAATGTTTTTCTTTGGCAGCAAAGAACTCTTAAGATTACATTAAAAAAAAAGAAAAAAAGAAGAAAAAAAAAAGGAACACTTCCCTGGCAGCATTATTTCCAGTGCCTTGTGCATTGCAGCCACCTGGCACTCCCCATCCAGGTGGACACTGGCACCAGCAGCCAAGAAGCATGGTGGCCACTCTGTGCTGATGAGGATTTCTCTGGACCACTTCAAACCTCACCTCCCCCACCACTTAACCCCTGCATCATCAACAGTGCAGGTACAGCTTGCCCAGTAGCCAGCTGTCCCAGAGGAGCAGCAATGCCTTTGGCACAGGCTGGGAGATTTCCTGATGACTGCCCTGCCTAGCCTGTGTGTAGGTTACCACGCTTGGCAGCCTTTCTGGAGTATCTTTTGAAGATCTACCGGTGCCACCTGAGCCCAGAGGTTGAGAGTCCCCTTGATTGTCCATGGGGTCATAAAACAACCATAGTTACTGCTTGCAATTTCTTTAATATCTCCAGAGTGCATACAAATGTATATTTCGAGGTGCTCATATCTGCAGTGCCAGGAGCTTTATTTAAAACATCTGCTTCAACATTTCCACTTTGAGCCAAACAAAACATTCCTCTGCTTTGTCAGTGCATTGTCGGCCAGACTTCTGAGCAGATACCTTACCAATATCCATCAAATCTTAAGTTGACCTCTTCTGAATAACATTCTTTAGTGACAGCTGCTGCTTCTTCCCAAACTAGCATCCTCCCCTGAGGCAAAAAAACCCCCAAACACTTTAATCATCATTATTATCATTATTATAGTCATTATTATTATTATTATTATTTAGTTGGAGTATGTCATGAGGACTTCCCCTTCAGCAACCTCAAGAAGCCTACTGGCACCTGGTGGGGGAATCTGAAGACTATTTACATTCCAGAGGAATTTGCTGGGAAAGTCCAGGACTCTCAGAGCTTTGAACATATCTGAGGAGAGACGCCTGATTGCTGTAGCCTGTAACCCAAGATTGGGCTCTTTACTCAAGTGTCTGAAGCCCTGGTCCAGTTACAAACCAGCTCTCTGCAAGTTTGACTAACTTGGTCTATATCAATAACAAAAATAAAGCAAGTGTGCAGGTGCTGGCCAAGCACGTCTGGCTGAGTTTGCGAGGCTACATAGCCTGTGGCGAGAAACCTCAGGTTTGCCGTTTGTTTGCCACATACTCAACATGACTGTGATTATTTTACTGCCTGTAGCTGCGATGCTCCGTAGTCACAAATATCAAAGGGAAAGAAAATGTTTTATGGTTCTCCCCCATGATCCCGTTAACAGAATGTGTTACCAAAGCAAAAGTATTTTCTTACAGATATGGCTCTCATAATGAAGCAGGACAGACTCAAAGGTGAGTACCTTTGACCACAAGTGATTTCAGACCTGGAGGATGCAAGGGCATCATCAGCTTCATCAGCTCTCTCACCTGTGCTAGCACCACAGCTGACCTTCTAGCTGCATGTAACGTAGAGAAAATATCTTATTTTTAAAAATAAAAAAATAGACACTAAAGGCCTAGCGTCCAGGTGAATAGTTGTTCACCTTTAAAGCTGTCTCAGAGATTCTCAGCATGGTGCAGAAAATTGTTTTTTGATGCCACGCATGTGCCAGCAGCAGCCATCCTGGATTCCTACAGCCCTCACATGGACCCATGGCCATCATCACACCCAGCCCACTCACTCCTCTAGGCGGGTTTGTACCACCCTCAATCACCCCAGCCTGGGCTAGGAAAAGAGCTGTAAGGATTTTTAAAACGGTTTCACTCAACAGGTTTTCAAATGAACCTGAAAATATCTTTTCTGCATGTAACCACGTGGAATAACAGCTGAAGAATGAGCATGGGTGAATTAAGTGCATTTTCCAGATGTCCAGAGAAAGAGGGAGAGATTATTTTGTTCCTACTCTTTTGCCAGCCTGTTAAAACCAGAGTGTGAGACTGTTGCTGCTCCGACACTATACAAGGAGCAGCTGCCTGAGTCCCCAGTGAGGACCAAAGCCAAGTAGTTGGATGAGGCCAGTTTTGAAGAGCTCTTGCATTACCCCCTGCCCTGCTCTTATGAAGAAGCGGCAGCTCTTGCTCATCGCCACCTTCTTGCCCAGCTTCTGCCTCTCTGTGAATGGCTTTGCACATGATGTCTGGTATAGAGGTGGGCTTGATTGTGTTCCTCAGACCTTGGCCATGGGGTCCCACAGGCGTCCAGGGAAACAGCATGAGTTGAACAAATGATGCTGGCTGGCTCCATGGTTGCAACGTGGTTTCCCAAGCACCTGGCTGGCAATTGCTACTCTTGTCCCTGCCTCCACAGAGTCAGTTGCTGCTCTGTTTGCCACAGTCCACTTTTACCGGCTGCCAGCAGGGCCTGGGAAAGTTTGGGGAATCTCTTACTGAACACAGCATCAACTCATCAAACAGATTTCAGCTGTGAGAAACACCCTGTTACTGCCTATTAGAAACTGCCCTCAGCTCTTTTTTTCTCTGTCCTGATGGCATATAGAAAGAAACAGAAATAAGGAAAATACTAAGTTAGCAAACACAAGCATCCACACAAACATTGTCATGTGAGTGCCTAAACAACAGCCCAAACAAGCATCAAAAGCAACCTATGCTTGCTGAGGAAGATGGGCTATGACATGGCAATATAACTTTGGATTGGATGCAGAAATAGTAAAGGCACTTTTCTTTTTAGTTTGCCAATAGTTTGTTTGTGGATAGTAGTTCTTTGCTAGGAAATATTATCATTTCAGACTGGTCACTCTTGGTTATTCCTCAAAACAAGTTCAATATGGGCAGTGTATCATCTAGGGAAACAAGATGATACAGGTTAATTGCTTGCATCCTCTGTAGCAAGAGCTTCTAAAATCAGTGCTCAGGGCTTTCAGGCTCCTTGCTAGTTCCCAGTTTGCTTCTGAAGTCACTTTAAAGCCAAATTCTTATGTCAGATACTGAATTTGGAGTTGGGAGTGGTTGAGATGGCTGCACTCTTCCCTAGCATCAAGGGGTCCAGGACAAGCTCCCAGGTGACAGCAGGAAAAGCCCAGAGCCCCTCCAGGAGGTTTCTGAAGACCTTTGTACCAACTGAGCCTTCCCATCATTGTGAGAGCTTTGGAAAACTAAACATCTTTCAACTTGTCTCCCATCCTCAAAAAAATACAACTCTTAAATTCTTCAGAAGCCTACAAGTAACCCCTCCCAAACTTGTTGCAGGAGTTAACCAACCCAGCCCTTCTCCATGCTGAACTCTCACCTCTCTGCTCAGGAAAAGAGACAGAGTGCCTCTCAGTGTGCTGGAACTTCTGCTATTGCCGGTTGGTTTTTCCTAGAAAGACCAGAACTAATAGATGCAACATGGGTACAGCATAAACCACAAAAAAGTGCTCTGTGATCAATTATGTAAGTAAACTCTTTTTTGCACAAGATCAACCACTGACCATAAGGGGCATATGTGTGCTCACCCTGGAAGAGGTGGCTTTCTGTGGTAGCACACTGGGCAGAATGTAATCCCAAAGGCTGTGGGGAAAAAGGGAGGAGTGGACCTGAGGAGTTCTTATCCTCAGTCTACTACTGGTGGATTATCTTGAAGCAGTTAACTTTTCTGTTTGCAGATTCACAAGAAGACTAATGCCTGCATTTGACTGCTATCTGTTCCCTGCCCTTTAGCCTGCATTTTGGGTATGCAGATCAGAATAGGAGGCATTAAACCCAGAGCCCATTTTTCGTCAGGCAAAGGTGAATGACTGTCATGGGGCATAGGTCTCTGACTCACACTCCCATCTGTGGTGGTTTATGACATGCACTGATGTCTCTGCTTCTACTCTTCTGGCTTAAGCAAGTTTGCCAGGTGGTAAAAGCGAATAAAACACCTGTGACCTGGGACAACAGGCAGTAAATACACACACCTGCACACCTAGCGGGGACTGGTTCCCTGGCTTTGCCTGTCAGAGTCCAAAGGATTTTCTGTGCCTGCATTTTGGGCACCCAGATTCACTCTGCTTTTCCCCAAGTGTATAATAATTTCCTTTTCCTTTTTAGCCATCAGGATGAACAGTTACAGCCTTAGGAATGGTTCTTATCTCCCATTGCTGTGGTTGCCCTATGGTCATAGATAATATCATTTCACAAGGCATTTGGAATTTCATGCTGCCTTGCTGCACTCCCCGGAAGTTTTGTCACCCATTTCAGCCTGGCATGGGCATAGACCCATGAGTAACACTGCTCTTGTTCATCTCTGTGTATGCAAAGAGAGTGAAGATCACTGGTCTTGACGTGGGATGGCAGGACTGAACCTGCTTAGAGCTGCAGAGATTTCAGGATATGGCAACAGCTATTTGTTTATATTATGTAGCTCCAAGCCAGTTGCATAAAAAGGCCTTGGCATAATATTTTCATTTAAAACACTCTGCTGTATAGAAGAGCAAAGATCATGGTTTGTTTTCTTGATAGAATCAAATCTGGAAGGGACCACGTGTTTCTTAAAGAGCGGGCCTCCAGAAAGCAGGAGCTTGGGAAGTTCAAAGGCAAGTCTCCTGGCACTGCAGAGCACCACTACAAAATCACATCAGTTTTTGTGACTTTGCTGTGAGTCCACTGGGGAGACATTGTGCTTTCAGCCTTGAGTAAATCACTGTCTGTCTCTCTAAAGGCCATTTGTTTGTTTGGGCTATAAAGTAATGACTTTGAAGGGAGGGAAAACCCCCATATTGGACTTCCCCTTTGATATATCTATTCAGTTTGGCAATAAGCAGTGGAAGTTTGATACTTCCTTTTATGTCTACAATAGAGCACAAAAGTACATGGTAAACTCCTCTTTACATTGCAAACAACTCACACAAAAATAGCAGCATAAGTTTGAGGGTGATTTCTCTTGGAGGTACTCGAGAACAAAAGAGCGTAACTCCCACACATTTAACCACCCACAAGACTCACTGTGAGCCACCAGGGACATTCTCTCTGTGGTCTGTCACACTGACAGAAAGGACCAGGGGATGAATAACCTCATGTAAACGGGTAGAAGCCTTCTGCTTCTACATACAACCCTCTGAACATCTCCAAATTAAGAAGTAAAGAAAGTCTCACATCTGGAAAGGTTCCCAGACTTCTTCATAAATGTTAAAGGAGGTAAAATTTAAAAACAGAAGGAATATGTTTTGTTAGGTAAAAATAGATACCATATAATTTTGTCGTAATTCAGTATACTAGTACTGTAATGAGGAATCAAGCAATTTGTTTTAAGACTCTGCATAGCCAATCCATATAATCACAAATTCTATGACCTTCAGGTTGAGCCATTAACGTATCTTGCATACTTTCTCATTTCTTATAAGAAACAGACCAAGAAACTGAATGTTTTCTCTTGTTTCTCCTATGGAAAAAAAATTTAAAATCTTAGAAGAGAGAATGTCCTTTTCTTCTTCACATTCAAACATCTTTCAAAAAGGAAGAAAAAAGCATTTGTCCTGTATCTTTGTGCCACTCCTTTCAGCTTGAGCCTCAGATCTGTAGTACTATTTAAATACTGAGTGCTTTTAGCCAGCTTTACAAGAAGATGGAAACATTGCCTCCTGTTTCTGTGCTTCTTTTGGAGACAGGGTTTTCTTTCACATTGTTGAAATTTTCTAGTAAATTTCACTACTTAAAGTGGAAAAGGCATTTGCTTGTCTCATGAATTTCGCCATTATCATCATTAGAGGAATAATGTGCAAAAAGTTTTAAGGACCTGACAGGAACCAATTTCCCTTGTAAAGAATATTTTATGAACATGTTCTGGTTATAAATCCATCTTGTTAGTCTAAACACAAATACATTTTGATAGCACTAAATGATTGTATTTTCTTGTAAGTCAAAAACTCTTCACAGCCCCTGCCTTGCAGAGCAAATAAATTCAAGAAAGAGCATATGTATGTGGGGGTTTTTGTGTGTTTGAGGATGTCTGAGATCCACGCTCAAAAATATGTAAAACTGTTTTTGAATCAAAGTTGCCTTGTACTCCAGCCACAAACATGACCTCTATTGTATTAAATAAACCACAAACCATTTTTTCTACCACAATGCAACTTCCATTTTTGGTGCCACCAGACATGTGGTACTTTTCAGGCAAGGGGATGATCCTAAGAATTTCCCAGAGAATTCTGAGAGGAAATGGAAGGAGTCGTAATGACCTTACCCTTGTACTGTTCAGAGCTATGATTAAATCTCATTTGCTTTCTGACTTCTTTGCTTACCATCAGAGAAGAAAAAACTTCCTGTGTTACTCATTAATAAAAGAAAACATACTTTTGAGTCATTTTTGGATGAGAATGATGTTTGTTCACTAAATTTTGAACCTTGTGTTTTCCATAAAAGTTTGTGGAAAGTTTAACAGGCCTGGAAATTTTCTTAGATGAAGCCAAGGTATTATTACTACATGTCTCAGGAATACAGGGATTACCCAGTTTTGCAGATGTCTGTGAGATATTGTTGAGCAATTACAGGGAATCCCAGGTGTGTCCAACTGGGACAACCTGAGCATGAAACCATGTGTTTTGAAAGCAGCCTCCTCCCTTTGAAGACCAACAGGGGTGGTATGTGATATATCTTCTCATTAATGTTTGTGTTTTGTGCCCCAAATAATCATGCTAACAATGAATGCTAATGCCACTGTCAAGTGCAAAACTGCATCAGCACTTTTGACCTTTCCTGTGTGCCCATGAAAAGTGGTTGTGTGAAGTGGCAGCAGGGAGAGATTTGCAGTACTGGGCAGCCCAGTATCAGCCAGATCTTGTTCCTGTGAGCAGGGTCAAGAAACAGTGGTAGATCTCAGGTTTTGATCTGCCCATTCAGATTTGTAAGACTGCAGGCAGTGGTAAGGCAGGTGAGACTGGGCATTGAATTTGGTGCTATCCATGGTCTCAGTTAACAGGTATGAGCAGAATGGCCTTCCCCTAAAGCCATCGTATGTATTGAGAACTGAGATGGTGGTTATTAACATCACAAGTTACATTTGATCGCAACAGCACACAATGTATTAATAAAAGGCTACAAAAATCTATGACCAAATCTCAGGAGCTTTGGGAAATAACTTTCCTAGCTCTTTAAAAGTTATGAGTTGCAACACCTGTGTTCCTACGACCAAGGGATTTATTAAAACAAATACCTGGGCCAGTCTGTGGGGATAAAGTGTGAAGTTTTTTCAAGATTAGGAGGATGAGTATATCAGCATTTAGGTTTTGATATTCTAAAAAATACATCAATTTTTTCATTTGCTAAAGACACGTATGAATATCAAGTTAGGTGGAGGTTAAAGCTTTATGCTGAGGAACTGAAGCAGTATCTGCTCTAGGGAGGGGACATAGACAACTGTGACATCAACAGTGGCTTCTGACTGCAAATTGCCAGAAGAAATCATAATTTTTGTCAAAGTTTTTTGTCAGATCTAAATTTCAGATGACTGGACATAGTCAAGGTGGGCCAATGTGTTTGAAGTGATGTTTACCATAGACGTAAGAGGTCTTGTAGCAATCTGATGCAATACTGTGTGTGCTGTGGAGGTGGAAGGAAAGCCAACAAAATGTCAAACGTTACTGAGCAGTTTTCATCTTGGTGGCTCCCTGAACCAGGTGGGGTTTCTGTGCATTCAGTCTCTTCCTTCTGATCCTCTCTCTCTTTCCCCTGCAGGCTCTGAGGGCACCCTTATGCTGACATCCCATGGCCACAGGGTCACCTTCTTCTCCTTGTCTGGGGACTTCAGGCGAGCAGGAAGAAATAAACCTAGAGCCCCCTGACCCCATAGTGGCCCCCATGGAGTGAGGTCCAGCAGGTCAGACAGACCCTGCCACCAACTGAGAGCAAGAAAGTGCCTGCCCTTCCTGCCCCCTCCTGTCCACATGCTGCCCCTGTGCTGAGTCACACCCCTGTGTGGTGGTGGACTTCTGGCAGCCCTGAGCCCCAGCACTGCAGTGGGATTGCCTGGCTTTCACAGCCAAGGGCTCCAAGCCCTTCCCTGTGCATTCCCCTGCTCAGGACAGCCATGGGACAAGCTTTCCCAGGAGCAAGTGGGGAGGCTAAAGCAGTTGCACTCCAGTTCCCATGTGAGTCTGCATGCCCATATTAACGCTCATTATGTTTTCGGGAACTAGGATCATTTTTCATCAGCGCCTAGAGGTATCCACGTAATTTTAGAAAATACATAGGATCCTCTGCCTCAACTGACCTGATTTTGATTTGTGGATTGGGATTTTTTTTTCTTCTCAAAACTCTTCCGGGGGTTGCAATGCCCAAATTAGGATGAGAAGGCAAAAGGGACAGTGCATTCCAGTGCTCTTATTTTTTTTCCTTTCTGGTTATTAATTAGCAGAAGCGAAAAATAGGACTTAAGGAAAATTAGTGACACTTTTTTTAATGGAATGCCCATTTCATTAAAAATAATATCAATTTCTCCCAGAACAACTTAGAAGGAAATTACAAGCTTTGATGGAAATTCTTTTATTGCCTTTAATATTTTTTCTTAGAAAAACCTTTCTTTCTCATTTTGAATAATTTTTCTTTGAAATGCAAGCTATTCTAAAATAAAATATATAAAATTCAAGCAGTCTTTCTTTTTTTTTTTTTTTTTTAATGAACAGAAACATTCCCATTTGGACTTCTCCCCTCTGTCCTGAAGAAGAAAAAATTTAAATTTATTGAGAATGTTAATGAGATAGGAAAGATAAATTCTGCTGTCATAAATAGTTGTACATACCCTACCCATGATACCATTTCAGTGTGCAGCAGTGGCACTTCACAGTACCTGCCTGATTTCTTTTTATTTGCTTCAAGCTTAATTCCTCCTTATCTCAAAGGACAGAAATGCACAGACCAAGTTTGACCTTGCTATCATTCTGAATGATGTCATTGTGTCATTGCTGAATTTGGTCCATTATGATTAGAAAGTGTGCTTAGCTGGCAAGGAAATTAGCTGAGCGTATGTACTTAATTTTAAGCATGCTTTTAATGCTATCCCTTTTCAACAAACCACTTAGACACATGCTTAACAGCCCGTGTGCTTGAAGTTAATTAAGTGCCTAATTGGTTTTCTGAAAGTGGGCCGGAATAGGGATGGACTAAAGCACGTACTTCAGTTCTCAGTTAAATTGCATCCTTTTTAGCAGAGCTGTTGCAATAGGACAAGGGGAGAATGTTTTTAAACTAAAAGAGAGTCAATATAGATTACATGTAAGGACAAAGTTTTTTACAGTGAAGGTGTTGAAACACTGGAACAGGTTGCCTAGAGATATGGTGGGTGCCCCATCCCTGGAAACCTGCAAGGTCAGACTGGACGAGACTCTGAGCAACCTGATCTAGTCAAAAATGTCCCTGCTCATTGCAGTGGTGTTGGACTAGATGGCCTTTAAAGGTCCTTTCCAACCCAAACTATTCTGTCATTCTGAAGGGCAACTGTTTTCCAAACCCTTCAACTCCCCTTCATCCTTGTTCAATTTATTTAATTCCTGTGACAGCCAACTCATCTCTATGTTTGCCTAACAAAAATCCAAACAATGTGGGCTCTTCATGTTATCTCTAAATATACTTGTGAATAGTTGTAATTCAATCCAGAAATCTAGCAATGTGGCATTAATTAGCCTAATGGAGAACTGAGAGAGAAATGTGGTTTCTGAGGCAGTAAAATTCTGTGTCCTAGAATACAAAACACATCAGTCAGAACTTGTCTCAAAAGGCTTCTCTGAAATACTAAACCTTGTCAGGATTTGGGTTTTTGGTGAAAAAAAAAGGGGCAGAAAATTCACATTCGCTAGAACTTCTCCAGGAGTGTAGCTGGTGGCTTCCCTCCAGTGGCTGGTGGGAGTGGGGCAGAGGGACCCACTGCCAGGCACGGAGTGGGAGAGCCAGGCCAGGCCAGATCACAAATCCCTCAGCCAAACAAGGCAGAGCAGCAATCCGTCGCGGGTTCAGATGTTTTACAACATGTTATCTTTGTCCCACAGGCTTCTTATAGTGATAAAAGTAGTGTAACCATTCACCTCTTGCCTCTTCTGATCCATGCCAGGGAAAATCCCTGCTGCCATAGGACAAAGGGTAATGATTTTAAAATAAAAGAGGGTGGTTTTAGATTACATGTTTGTAAGAAGCTTGTTTTTACAATGAGACTGGTGAGGTTGCCCAGAGAGGTAGCGGATGCCCCATCCCAGGAGGTGTTCAGATCAGGCTGGACAGGGCTCTCAGCAGCCTGGTCTAGTTGGAGATGCCCCTGCCCATGGTGGGTGACTTTAAAAAAGGTCCTTTCCAACCCAAACTATTCTATGATTCTATGATTCTATGAGATGGTATTTGCCAGCACCCGCGGAAGCCGCCACAGGACACGGCCTCTGCCACACCTCCCGTAGCTTCCCTCCTGAGACCTGTCGCAACATGCGCTGCCCCGCCATAACAGCGCGGTATCGCAGCCTCTACTGCCTCTGCTGCGGGAGAGACGTGACGGCAGAGAGATACACCATCGTAACGGGGGCGCAGCACGGGGTGACAGAGGCGATTAGTTCGGAGTTCATTCCCTAATTCAGTCAGTCTGTGTGTCGCTTGCAAATACTGTGGCGTTAACCTGTCCGTTTTTTTTGTTATCAGGAACTGGTGATGAGCTTCAGGCTCCCTCTGGCACTGGAAAGTGCCTTTGCTGAGGGAGCTGCCATGACACTTCTGCAGTCCAGAGGGACAGAAGGAGGTACTGCTTGTCCCTGCTCTACAACAGGCTATGACAAGTGGGATATATCCCATACTGGGAAAAAAACCACTTCTCTCGAAGTCCGTTCCATGTTCAACATATACTTGTGTGAAAGAGTGACCTTGTCATCTTACTGCTTTCACGGTACATCCCAAATCTTACACATATTTAAGCTTGTGTTATAGCAAGTGACTTTCCTCTTCTGGTTCTCTCAGCAGCCTATGAGGCTGCCTGGCTGCCTCTGACCTCCTCTGGTTGTACCTTGCTTCGCAGAGACAGCAAGCCTGAGTCTCATCTGTCTGCAATTTCTGGTAAAGACTGATGTTTGTGACACCTGCATGGACATCACACAGCCAGGGGATGCTAGCATTGCCTCTGTGGTGGGAAAAACAGCTCCCGCCGGTCCCTGGTAAGACTGAGGGCATGTAACTATCTACCAATTTTACACAGTATTGAACCGGGCTGTACAACACTTTGCCAATACAAACTGTATTCCTACTTGAGCTCCTGCTGTACATTGTAAAAATTGTACTCTCACATCCTGTGACTGATTAATAAATTGAATTTACCCTGTAACATGCTGAATGAGTATATGTACAAGACAAAGCTTTCACTAAATGGAAATGTTGGCTGGAGGAGCATGGATTGTCACATTACCGCACTGCAACCACCAAAATGCCCACAGTCTGTTTGTCTGCAGAGAAACCAGAAATCATTTGAATGTTTCATAGACATTAGATTATTCAAGAAAAAAACAAGAGAAACTACAAGAAACTGGAAGGCTGGAAAATAGGGTCTTTTGTATTGATAATATTTGTAGCCATATAATATCCTATACTATGACTCTGTAGGCAGCAAACTGTTGTTGGAGCAAAGAACAATTAATAAATTGTATCACTGCAGAAGCTTTTGCTATGGCACATATGAGAAATTTCCTAATACTTCCTAGCCTCTCTGGAAAACTACCTTGGACCTGAGACCTTGCAGGATGATGAAGTCTCCACCTCTGGAAAAACCCTGTGGTAGTTCCTTGAGTTGTGTTTTCTGCTACGGTGGCAGCAACCATCACTTCAGCTGCTAGAGAAACCAATGGACAACCAAGAGGACCTGCTGCACAGCAGACAGATGTCCCTAGTTCCAGAGGCAGGCAAATGTTAAGATCTATTTTGACAGAAATGTAGTAAGCATCTCTAGAAACCCAGGCC
Source organism: Neopelma chrysocephalum (assembly GCF_003984885.1). NCBI lineage: Eukaryota > Metazoa > Chordata > Aves > Passeriformes > Pipridae > Neopelma > Neopelma chrysocephalum. Next base: position 22,522,680 of record NW_020897691.1, read on the forward strand.
CATCTGAAGCAGGGATCTCAGCAAAGGAACTCATTTCCCTGCACCGTGTGCCTCTGTCTCTTGTCTCCACAAATTGCCCACAGGCAGCTGAGCTGCTGTTCTGATAGACACTCTGCAGTTTTCCTGGACTCTTGGGGAACATCTAAGAGCACAGGTGGCCCTGGGATTAAACCAGTCCCATACACAGATTACTCAGGGGTCTGCTACAGAGGCCAGTGAGACAAGGTAGGGTCCCTTGAGCTCACCAAGCACCATGTGTCCCCAGGCTGTGTTGATGATGATGAACCGTTGAGGAGCAGCTCCTAAAGCCCAGTTACCAGTAATAGCAATTTGGGGATCTGCAGTGTGGTCAGTTCTGATATACGCACTTCTGAGGCTGCTGTGTGTCCACAGTAAAGTGCAGAACAACCTACTCTGACTCAGTGCATTCCTGGTGCTGGCTGTTGCCAGTAGGTCTGTCTGACTGTCATTGCAGCACCTTGAAGGCATCACTCTGACAGGTGTATACAGGCTGTGGGAATGGGGAGACTGATGTGAGGGTTCCTAGGGAAAGAGCTGCTCCTGCATGCAGTTGTGTGCCACACCATGGCTATCTCCTCCTTACGAACCATAACTCAGTAGTACAGAATCCAGGAAGCCCGGGGAGATGAGTCTGGAGCACCCAAGCACAGCAAGCTGGCCGAGGCTACTCTGCAGTCTGTCCTTGACTCTCACAAAACCACGTGTCAGAGCTGCACTGCAAGCAGGTGGATACGGGACAGTGTAGGTGTGCTGAGGGCTGATAGGGAAAGGAGATACTGTGCCTATTCCATCATCAAGGTACTTCACTGAAGACCTTTGCTGCTCCTCACAGGGAGGTCCTGGGCTATGGAGACTGGTGCCCCTGGGCTGGGTTACTTGGGTCCTGCATATGTGCAATTACAGAGGCAGATAAAGCATTTCAGAAGGTGTTGGGAAGCGAGGAAGATGGAGTGCACACGCGCACACACACGCATGCACACACACACACACACACACACATGTATGCACATAGATCTTGTTGCACTGGGTCTCCCCAGGAGACCAGACCCTCTTGGCCCATTCTGATTTGGGCAGTGGCCCATGTTTCCAAGGCAGCCAGGAGCTACTTCTGCCTGTGTCTCACCTCAGTCTCCAGCACTTATGAAGGGGAATATCTTAGGGCCTTGAAGAAAGTGGCACTATTTATGCACGCACTATCTGATTCATCTCTAGAGGCAGAGGAGACAGACACACTGCTTTGGTTAGCCTCAGGGAGCACAGAACCCTGTATCCACCCATCCTCCCAAGCTAAGTAGGAAAGTTCCTAAGTGAGTGCGAGTGGTTGGCATATCCTGAGTGCAGGAAAGAGTAGTAAGCCTGGGAAGGGCAGTCAATCCGCAGTGCCAAGCCTAGTGAGCTCTGCATCTCTACAGCAGCTAGGCTCAGAAGGTGGAACATCTAGCAATGACCAGGGAGAAACTGGCCTGTGTACTGGATGGCCACCTTCTGGTTTCTTTCTCACCTGCTCTGTGTTGAGCACACTGATGACATATTGCCAGTTCTGGTGCCTTTCTGAAGCCTGGAAATCTGTGAAGGGCAAGGGTAAGTTGACATCCCTGTCTTTACTTGCTCTACAGCATGCTGCTCCCCAGATTGATCCAACAGATTTGTTGCTTACAGAGAGCATCCCTCAAATCAGATAGTTCTGTGTGACCTTTCCAGCATCCAGCAAGTAGCAGCAGGTCTTTCTAGGAAATCATGACTACAGTCAGAGAGCTCTATTCAGGCATAGTATGGTAAACAGAGCTCCCTTATATCTCTTAGCATACCTGTATCTAGATACCAACTAAATGTCTCTCATATGCCATGCAATTTCCAAGTACTTAATTCTTGCATCCTTAACTTCCCTATTCAGAGTGCAGAAAAGAAAGCGCTGGGAATTCCAGCAGCTAGTGGGATGCAGAGTTAGTTAGTGCACTACCAAACTCCTTTGTAGCCTCAGCCATAAAGTAACAATCAGGAGTCAGTTTTACAGCGATCACATGCGGGCTAACTGGGGAGAAGCAATAAGAGCTTGGTTCAGCTGTGGGCTTTCCTTGCAATTATGAAAGACTTCTTTTGGGAGCTAAATGAGTATGTGGTTTTAATAGCTGAAGATTCTCCTAGGAGCTGAAGGGGCCTTTTTTTGTTTCTTTCTTTACTTCTTTTAATAAAGACAACAGCAGCTGGAAGCATTTCCTTGAAGACAGCCCTTAGCAGTTTTTCTTTTGCTGGAATTTTTGTCTGGGGAGTGGATGGAAAGGTTTTTCCTCCACTGCAGAAGAACAAAGCTTATATAGAGTGGTATTTCTGAGCAGATTTAAAGGAGTCTTCTGGTTTTATACAACTTCTGAGCTTAACAGAACATAAATATTTTAGTGGCAATTGGTTATTGCACTGCCGTGGTCTGACCCCCTCTGCCTTCAATTAAAAAGGGGAGGCAGATCAGCTTTCCTTTGTAAATACATGCTTTTCTTCACATACAAATGTTACCTAGGGATGAGAACAGGGTGCAGCCTGGGCAGCGGCCCCACCGCAAGCACTGCCGACGCCCCAAAAACCAAACCGGCTCCCAGATGTGGCCGCCAGGGGGCGCTGCAGGAGCGCCGAGAGCGGCGGGCGCGGGATGCGGGATGAGGGATTAAGGGTGCAGAGGGAGGAATGCAGGGAGGGATGCAGGGGGGAGGTAGGGTACGAGGTGAGGGATGCAGGGTGTGGAGCGAGAGGGGAAGAGAGCCGAGGGCTCGAGCTGTGGGTTTCCCAGGGTGCCTGGCAGTCTGCTCCTTGACGTTGCCCTAAATTGTGATATTTGCCTTCTGTGGTAAACCCGTATTGTTTTTTAGAGGTTGGCCAGCTAAATGTCACCCGCATCAGAGTAGCTGCAGCGACCCTCGGAAAATTTCAGGTTCTTTGGTGAATTCGGGCTCTATTTTCTACAGAGGAGAAAATGGCTCCAAACTGTGAACCAATGAGTATGGAAAGACAGCTCCTGTCCCCCCAAATAACGACATCAAGGACATTAAGAGTAGCAGGTGGCAGCAAGTCCAACTAGTTGTTTGACAAGACAGAGGTTTTGGGGACAATTTGAAGAGTTCAATGAGTAGCTGGAAAAGTGACAAAAGACATTTTTTTTACAGGGTGTAAGGGTGCTTAGCCCTGGATGGCAGTAGCAGATTTGCCTCCTAACACTGCCTAGGAAGAAGTAACTTCCTTCAGTGAATGGTGTTTGACATCAGAATCTTAAGACTGACCCTGGCTCTGCAATGGATCTCCATGCACCGGGGATTGCTAAAGTCAGTCACTGCAGAGAACATGCTATATATGTGCCTTGTGCTCACTGTAGATCTGAGTGAATCACAGACATACTCTTTTCAGAAAGCTCCAAATTGCTTGCATGCATATTTTTAATTTCTGCTCCCAAACCAGACTTGAAACAGCTGCATGAAATAGGCAATGAATCTCAGATTCATTTTCTTTTAATGTTGAATAAGTACCTTCATAAAAGGCTCTGGTTCCCTTCCTTTTTATGGTACTGCCTGGCGTGGCCCTGAGCTGTGAGAGTAGACATCACCTATGGTTTTCGGGTCGCTGGATGGTACTCAAAAGATGCTTTCATGCCGCTTATAGGAGTTAGGAGGTTCATATACCCTGTTGTCCAACTGTTTGCCCCTGCTGGAATGCCTTTGGTGGGTACCTATAATGCCAATGAGTAAGTTTGTTACAGTCTTGTACACTGTCAGGAAGAAGCTCTTTCTGTGATGGAGCAGGGTATCAGAAGGTGTAGTTACAGGGGATATGGGGTGAGTGGGCAGCTCTCACAGAAGGAAGCAGCAGGAGGGGAGGTTATGGTTTAAATGGGCAGGACTGAGTATTGGGGGTGCAGGGGGAGGTAGTGGGAAGAGGATGTAGGAGATATTGGACTGCTTAGTTTGTGGCTGTTTGGGGAAACTGGTAGGCAAAGTGACTGTGGCTGCTGTAGTAAGCGGATAGGGTGTTAGGCATGCTGGTGTTACTGCCCACACCATTCACCCGACTGTGTCATCTTGGAGTTTTATATTTAGGCTTATGCAGGTCTTTTATTGCAGTTGGTTGTTGCAGAAGTGAAGGAAATTACACTCCTTAACAGGTATCTCAACATGGAAGTCTTGAGTACTCCCTCATTTGCAAACACCCAGACCAGAGCAGGGTTTTTCTGTGTGTTGGTGGGTGAGTTGTTGACACTGGATATATAACAGTGTGGGAATGGTTGTGGGAGGAGGATACTGGGCAAAATGGTCTGGAATCCTGTGCAGTGCCAGAGCATATTACAGCTTGCTGGTTGTGCTGATCCAACTACTGATCCTGAAAACTCAGCTCTCCAAATCAGCTGTTTCCAGTGCTCCTATCTAAGACATGAAATAAAATCAAATAAGCAAGTGGTGTAAACTCCTCTCTTCATCGTACTGCAGAAGCAGACCTGTTCTGGCCTGTGGTTTCAGCAGCTATTTGTGGCAGAACCTAGACGTGGATAAAGACACAACTTGATGAAGTTCAATTCAGTTCTGTGGCAAAATCAAACTTCTTTATGACAAAATCCATAGGGAAGGAATAACCAAGAGAGCTAATTCATAATTTATTCTCTCTGGGAATTAGGACTTCTTATTGCCCCTTTTCCCTTTCTAAACTGTTTGGTTCTTATAGTCTCTGCTTTCCTGCACCAGCCACAGGGCTGCTGGGACCTCTCAGTGGGGATGCACAGAAGCTGTGCACCCTGAACATCTTGCGGCTTTTATTTTTTCCCTTTTCAGTGTTCCAGCTGCATGGTCATCAAGAGAGAGTTCCCACAAGAGTCCATGAACAACTCCCAGCCACTTTTGTTGCTCAGTTGGCTTGTCTACCTCACAAGATCTTACCAAGGGTACATGGGATTTGTGAGAACTGAGCAAAGCACCAAGAGGATGGTTCTAATGCCTTGGAGGTCAGTGCAATCCACTTGTAGATAAACTCTGAACCAGTTTATCTGTTCAGTAATGCTGTGGTCCCATTTTAAGGAAAGAGAACACTATGGAGAATACTCAACTTAGGAAAACCTTTTCTGTGTTTCAGAGGCAGGAGAATTTTTCATCTGTGCTTAACACTAGAACCAGAGGCTGACAGGACCTCTGTCCCTTCTTCAGGAGGCAAATTGGATATGAATGTATTTGATGATATTAGATGATATATGATATATTGGATATAATGTATTTGAATTATGTGAATGTATGTTTATTGGCATTACCGCAGGTGCACCATTGCTTCTCAGCAAGGCAGAGAGGCTATTTTCAAACCGTTGATGCAAAACAAGCTGAAACAACAGCATCCATCACACTACCAAATTGTCATTCACAAGAAGTATGGACGCAATTTTTGTTTAGATAAAATTTGCTGGTAAGACAGCAATGAATACAAGATATTCAACATTCTAATAAAATAGTAATGCTGCAAGCCCAGCGGCTCATGAAACATTTACAATCTGCAGCTAGTAAAGTGCAAACAAGAGATTTAAGCACTGCTGTTGCTAGATGGATGGAAATCAGTTAGAAGATTAGTGGAAAGATTATTCCACACAGGTTAGAATGAGGTTCATTAAATGCCTATCAGTTCTCTCATCTGCTGTAGGAGACAGGGAGGGTTGTGGGACTGCACCTGTTGAAGCAGAGCTCAGCCCCAGTGCCAGTGTAAAGCCAAATGAACTCTTTGGTTTGTTTCTTTCGCTTTTCATGTCTCCCTGCATCAGGAGTTTGCAGAACGAGTGTTGCCAGTGCACTCACAGGTTCCTATTCTTTATATGTGAAACTAATTAGGTACCAGACTTGCAATGGGCTCTGAAGGGTGGGGTGAAGAAAATGGCACAGTATACGCAGAGCTCTCCTGTAAGTTCAAGGTAAGCAATGTAATTAAGAAGATTTCATGCATTTACAAGCTGGGTAAAAATTACTCACAAGGCATATGGTTTTATCCACTGCTTGTTTGGTTCTTAACCTTTGATCTGACCCCATTTTATCAAGGACTAAGCAAATTTCAATCATTACTGTCATACCTAAGTGCTTCTCCTTTGGGGATTAAGGATTAAAAGGAAGGTGTTGAATAAGACAAGACAGTGCAGCCCCTAGGTGACTTTCTTTGTGTTTCCTGTGTTACTCTAGCTGAGCCATTTTGATTCTTTTCTAAGTAGTTCTTGTGTGAAATAAGCAGCCCTTGTTTTTTGGTCTCTTAACTAAACAACAGAGGTCATTCAACAGGTTACTCTGTTTCTTTTAAATCTGGGCCATGGTTCTTAAAATTTTCATGTTAAGAAAAGCCCTGAGGCTTTCTGTACCACTGAATATATAAGTAATTAAACAAACAAGCAAAGCTTTTAAGCAGTGATTTCCTTCCTCTGCTGAGGAAAAAGCATCTTTTTCTGCAGCCAGTGCCGCAGAACAACGTAACCCTGTGCAATGCCTGTGCCTTTTTAAAACTGTAATAGTAGAGGCAATAGCAATAATGGCCTTGGGTGAAACCCCGACTCGGTTGCAGTTAAGAAGTGCCCTTGTTATAGGCTGTGCCTGTCATTAACTGTAAAATTTCACTCTGTGTACGAAGATAGATACAATATTCTCACAAATATTAACACAGGTTTTGACTGGAAAGAAGAGACATGCCTGCACCGTGCGTTGTGACAGAAAAATCACAGCAGTATTTAATTTGAAAAGTTTGGGTCCATGTATTTTAGGACTATCCTCAATCCAGAAATACACAGTAATGTCAATAAAACCTGAAATAGGAACTGGTTTCTTGAGCATGTTTCTGAGAGTAATGGTTGAAGAAGAAGGCTGATGGTTTTGGGATAAAAGAGGAAGATGGGTGACCTCTATAATAGACAGAAAAGAAAAAAATGCTTTTTGAAATAAGTATAGAGCTATTTGAGCTCACAGGAGATAACTGTCTGACTGGCAGATCAAGCTATTCGTGGCACTTCTATGAATTGTTGCAATAGGTGAGGGTGTTTGGGGTTGCTAAATGTAAGGAATGGAAAGTTTCTGAAACTGTTCAGTTGCCAGCCATACGAGTAGTACAGATTGTACCTGTACTCACAATGATGAGGCAAACTTGCAGAGGTCAAGCAAACAGATGCACTGAAGCTGAAACAATAATGTAAGGACATTTGGGCTTTTGGAGCTTGGAAATGATTACCAGATTAATTCTTTTCAAGAGAGAGAAATATGGAGGAAAGGACAAAATAAGCTGTATTCCTGTTGGCTGTAGACTCTGGAAGATTAGCGGATAGAAGGTCAGTAAACTTTAAATACCTTCTTCAGGTGAAGCTACAGAGATTTTGAAAGCACCATAGCTGAACTTGTCATTTCAGCACCTCAAAACCTGACCTGTTTTAGGGAAGAAGAAAAACCTTGGAAACAGACAACATAATGATGGTAAGTTCAAGTACTTCTCAAAGTCAGTGCAGGGATTAGATTATAATATTACTCTCATGCTATATTAGTTTGTCATCCCCTTATAAGACATTACATTAAGAAAATGCAAATAAGAAGGAAACAGGCAACTGAGAAAACTGTAGCATCTCTGTTATTTAAAAACAGTAAATAACGAAACTGAATTTTATTCCTGTTGTTGAAAACTAACATGAAAGCATGAATTATGTTTTAAATTTAAAAAATGTTATTTTAAAAGTTAGTTTTTACTTAATTTTAAAAAGTTTTAAAAAAATCGTATTGTATTTTTTGCTGTGTTTTCAGTTTTCATTGAAAAATGAAAGATGCCTTTCTCAGTCTGAAAATATGCAAAATATCCAGCAGATTTTTTTGTAGTGTTGTGGAAAACAGGAGTTCTGACCAATTCTATTAACCAGATTAGGTGAGAGCAATTAGAAAGATAAAGTCCATTATTAGAGACGCATGGTCATTAAATCTGTGTTGCAATAACGGTGTCTTCTGATCAAATCCCAGTAGTGCTTTTTCCAGCTGTAACTGAACTTTTCCTGAACATTGGTCAATTCGGATCAAATTAAGTATGTCTCTCCTGCTTTCAGAATTCAAGCTAGGTCTCCATGAAGTATCATATCACACTGTGTAGATCTACCAGTACATTGAGTTCTAGCACCAAGGTTTCTGCAGAAGACATTGGTAGAAATGTCATTACTCTCTGAACTCCCAAATGACTTCGGGGACTTGGACTGATAAACCTAAAATCCCCAAACTGAGCAAAGAAAAACTGAGTACCTTTAATTATGTTGCTTTACCTAGTAGAGATTTTCTCTTGTTAGGGGAGGCTTGCAGAGTTCCTACACTTAATCTCAATGAAAACAAACAAGCTTCCCCTCTGCAGGACTATTTCTTAGCGGCTTCACTTCCAAACTTCTGAAGGAAAGCAGTGAAGATCACTTTTTAACTTTCCACATTTTAAATCATGCAAAACTATCCCAGAATTTAGGGGCAATGATGCTGAAGCAAGAACAGGCAAAAACTGATGCACAGGAAATTTGACTTGAATGTAAGGAAGAACTTCTTTACTGTGCAGGCGATCATGCACTGGAGCAGATGGCTCAAGGACATGGTGGAGTCTCCCTCACTGGAGATAATCAAGAACCATCTGGATGCAATTCTGTGCAATGTGCTGTAGGATAATCCAGCTTGAGCAGGGAGGTTGGACCAGATGACCCTCTGTGGTCCCTTCCAACCTAAGTTGTTCTGTGATTCTGTATCACAGGGACCAGTCCCATGAAGGACTACTTCAGAGTCACACAAACACTTCACAGGGATTTCCAAGGACTGCTCTGGGTATGGGCTTTAAATGCTTCACATTTCTTTGAACTCACTTTGAAATCTGAGAGCCAAGCCATAAAACTGTATCTCATGCTCTTAGCTATTATTGATATTAATAGTAACAGAAACATCTGACATAGGATGTGTCAAAGTAACTCTAATTTCATCTTATGAGAAGCTTGTACAGCTTCCTTTTAAATGAATGATATTTTGGTCAGTCACTCAAGTGAGCATGCATAAAGGCTACCTTTAAGTAAAATGTTGTTAGCATATGGCAGAGAGAGTTTGTTTATTCTGCTTGGGAAAGCAGGCTACCTGTGTAATTATTTCCTTAGTGAGTCTGCATAAAACTTCTCTTGCATTTAATTCAACACAAAACATTTTCTATATTTCATGTCATGTGTAGGAATGAAAATGGAGATAGTTCATCAATGCTGATATGTGATATAAAAAGAGCTGAGAAGCCAAGGGTATGAGAGTGCATAAAAATGTTTTGTGTCCTAACCAGTACATTGCTTAAAAAAGAATTTTACAATCAGCCCCAATTGTTCATTCTTCCCATGCAGAATATACTCACATATTCAGTTTTAAAAGGGCAAATCAACCATAATTCAGTTTATAAACTGTGAAGCTGGTTGCGAATGTCTGGATGAATATTCATTAGAATCTCTTAATCTGCCATTGACTGTGATTCATTAGGCATATGTAAATATCACTCACTTTAATTGCCCCTAAACTGACTAAACATAATATTATCATTAGCAAATTATTAGTTATTTGTGTAACTAATGGTACATTATGGTATACACATTAAATCGCCAAATATATGATTACAATTATGATGATGTTTTATGCTGGGTGCTTTGTAAACTATTTGATGAAATATAATGGAGCCAAATCAAATCTGGTATGTTAATAGGACAGTTGTGGAACTTTATTATTATATTTCTATACCTTGGTGACTGCTGTACTACGTGAGGCTTTACCCCCCACCGTACTTCAATGGATTATGGATTGGCTTTATTTTCTGTATGTGAGGCTGGTGTGATATTTCCATGCCTACCTACCCCTTGTTTTACCTAATGAACTCAGTTCCAGTTAATTATTGGTGAAAATGCCCTAGGTTTCTGCGGTAAGACCTTTCCACTGAAAGGCCAGGAGGAGGGAGCAGAGAATATCAGCTTTGCAACTTGAAGTGTTAAGGGGCCGTGCTGGAGAGTGCTGATGTTGAAGTAGCAGTGCCTGTAACCTGCTGATTTTTCCCTAATCTGTTAGTGTATCCTGGGGTTTTGTATTTTTCCTGCCTCTTAACTCACTGACTCCTACTCACTTGTGCAATGAGAAGTCTTGCCCGGATCATTTGACCCACCCACTCTCCAGCATTTCCAATAGTTATGCATTGAGCAAGCAGCTTTTAAGATGACAAAGTTATGGTGGCGAAGCCTTCAATTAGTGCTGTTAAAAGGATTTTAATTACAAGGCTAATGATGACTGGAATATATTTGTGCAAAAAGGATGAATGGTATCCACAAAGGCTTTTAGTGAGTCTTGTGCCTATATGCAAATGTATTTATGAGCATATTAATGTTTATAGACCCAGGAAGTTAAGAAAGGACTGGTTCCCATTGCCACATATTTATTCAAGATGCATTTAATATGGCAGTTACTTTATTTTTTTAAAAAGAGCTCATTAAGGCGCATTTACTAGGAACTAATTAAAATGTAACGAACACAGATCTGTTCACAAATTAATATGAGGGTTCTGAAGGAATATCTTGCATCATCAAGTGGTTCTCCAGCCATTCCTGTCAGCCATACTGCTCTGCCTGGGACCTCGCACCTCAGGTGCTGCAAATCAGACTGGACCTGCAGTCAGTAACGTGGAAGCAACTTCTGCCAGCTATACTTCTGGTCCACCAATCAAAAAAGACACTTATCTGTAAGTTGAATAGATGCAGATGTCATGAAGGCTGAGGAAACTTTCATTGAGTTCAAAAGACTTTGGGGCAGGTCCAAGATATTGCATGTTAAAAGAATGAACAAAAGGCATGGGAAACACATGCTGATGATGCAAAATGGAAGTATTGCATTGGAAACCTGGTTCGAAAGGCTTATTTACTTGCAGTGTTGACTAAACTAAAGCTGTGGCTTTCCACTGATTTAGTTCAAACAGTGCAAAAAGCACGTGGCAATTATTTTGATGTCACCTATCTTAATTCAGTTAGAAGCAGATTTATGCTAAACCACAGAAAAAAACCCCAACATCTGGAAAACAAAGTAAAAGAAACAACTCACATGGGATTGTGTACTAATTTAGTGGAAAGAGCCCATATTCTTAAGCAGACATTCCCTAAAATTTGCTGTTCTGTGGGGTTTGACCCTACTCCGAGGTGTAGAACAGACCTTTGGAACTAATCAAGAGATTTCTGGTGCTGTTCAGTGGGTATTTGTAAGGAACTCATCCAAATTAATTGCAGAATAATTCATATAAATTATTGTCTGGGTAATTTTGAATAATGAATCAACTAGGAGAAAAGATCACATTATTACATAATTTGTTCTATCTTAACAGAAACATTAATAATGCTCAATAAGGGTAATTGAGATTATTTAGAGATTATTTAGCCCTATCTCAAACCCCACCGAAGGCAGCAGGGACGCTCCTGCAGATCTGGTATGGGCAGAATATGAGAGAGAGAGAGAAGCAGAAGACTGACTGGGAGATGGGTTGTGGTAACAAATCTATTTCCAAGGCAGATATAAATGTCAGTGAGCGCAGGGAGGACAGCTGGCAAACTAACCTCCAACTCTGTCCTTTGACAACCCCATTCCAGTATCCACTGAGCTCTGCAGACTGTTCCTATGATTTTGGGAACTTGCTCCTGAGGGTTGGAAACTTTTGGAGGGTGGAAGAAGAGAAAGGAAAGAAATGGCCCTGAGGATCATGTGTGGTGCTGCAATGCAGGATTCCAGACCAGTTTCCAGCTCTGCAATGCTGAAAACCTTGGATGGATCAGACTTTGCTTTTCCTTCCGTAAAGAAGAGATGGTGATGGGATAGAGGCATAGGCTTGTTTGAGAGATTCCAGGCAACCCTGTGAATTGTACATCTGAAATAACCTGGGGGGGGTTTTTTGGAGGGTTTTCTTCCTGCATGGATGATTTTGTAGATCTGCAGCCATACCAGCAGTTGCATTGGTGCCACAGAGGGGAGAGGGTTTTAACAGCATGAGGCAAGGGCTGAAATCTCTTTCAGGAAAGGTACACAGGGCTACTTTGTAGGAAGCCTACTTAATCAAGAGCTCAGATAAAAGTAAAGTGATTGTGGCTGAGTTCACACGAAGGACAAGAAGTTTGCAGTGATGTTAGTTGTTAATTAAAAAGGAAAACAAAGATAAGATGGTTTTGTTATGTTAGAATGTTTGGGTGGCTTGTTAGAATACTTCCTAGTTAATAAACCACCTCCCAGATTAAAACGTAATAATAATAAAACTCCAGTAATGTGATGATTAAATACAATGTAATATTGATTTTAAATATGAATGTTTGCAACACCAGTAAGAGGTACACACCAGAGAATATACTTATTGGTAGGAAGAAAAATGACTGGGAAACGAATATGTAAAACAGATACCATAAAACATAAATGGCTTGCTGAAAAAGGAGAGTTAAAAGAAATTTTCCTGAGGTGATGCAATATGTTGCCAGATTCCTGGAGTCATGGGGCTGGGTTACAAAAATAAGCAAGATGCCTTGAAGGAAAGCAATCACTCTGATCCTGGTACCTGTGGTACATTAGCTCTGCCTCTTGCTTTCTGCTGAAGAAGGCATGTGAGCTTCTTCTGTAGGTTCAGGTTTTGTGGTACATATAACCTTGCTCATCCACTTGCGCCTGGAGGAATAATATTCGTAAGACATTAATTATGGCCAGAGGACAGGGCTAGCTGCAAATACTGAGGGGAGGTTCAAAAGGCTTAAGCAGATTTTTACACTGACCCCCTGCATACAGGCAGGAAGTAGAAGTTCTTGTTGGTCAGCTTCTTCCCTCTCACCTCTCTCTGCTACACTTGGAAAAAGATGCCAGGTTTGAACTTTTAGAAGGTACTGGTAAACCTTCAAAAGCATGAAAGTGTGTTCTACCTTACCATTGTGGTGGGGCACACCTGCAGGAGCCCACTTGCCATCGTCCGTCTCAGGTGTTAGACACATCAGTGCTAACACCACCATGGTGCTTCTTGGAGTTGCTTTCTTCCTTCTTGGAGGAAATTTTCAGTCACTAGAGAAAATGAGCGTGGCACTCCCTCAGAGGAGGATGTATATCCCTTACCCACATCCAAAAACATATGCGTAGGCTGAATCTGACCACATTTGTAGGATGGGCAATGACAATGCCTCAGATACCTAGAGACAGATAAGTTTGTGTCCCATGTAGAGGTATGGACAATTGTGGGCTGGGAGAGAGTTGCAGGAAAGAGGAACAGACCAGATAATTAAAGGAGACTTATTTGTTTTGCATCCTTACTATGATGGGCATCTCCCTTCAGGTGTCTTGAGGTACTTTAACAGTCTTCAAAATTAACTCACTCTATTTCCGCCCATGCCAACTCAAGCCAAAGTGCCATGTACACACAGCCCAGAATTTCTCCTTGTTCTCTCCTCATTTTTTATATCAGGGCTTGCAAAGGGCTGTTCTGTTATTCTACGGGTCTCTCCAGGACCTGCAACAGGAACTTTGATCCCCAAATCTCTGTAGGACTTTTAAAAACCCCTTAGACTGCTCCAGTCACCTCCTTGCCTTGTTCTTGGCAAGATGAGAAACCATGCTTCCTGCTCTTACGCAGCAAAAAGATCCAGCTTATAAACTCTGTTTTGTGAAGAAAATATCTGACCTGCACCTCTTCTGTTATGCAACATTTTGTAATATTACGCTACATGGGGTGAAATGGCCTGGATTAAGCATACTCTTAAAATATGGACAAAACTGAGAAATTAATACGTGTATTGAAAACATGTCTGGGAATACTCTGCTGCAGTTAATGTAGAAGACATGGAGTGAAGACCTGACCTTGTGTTAAAGACCTGCTGATACTTTCAGTCCTTGGCAAGCAAGTGGGAGGATGCAGAGGGGAACTGCCAGGGCTGCTGAGAGCAGTGCTCATTTTTGGGGTTTGCAGGGTGCCTCAGGCTTCAAATCAGCTCATCAAAGCCAGCCTCTGACGATGGTATGTTCTTTCTTTTGTAAAGAACCTTTTAGATCCATGGGTTAAAATTTGTTCATTATTATAATTATCCTTTTTGTTAGTACACATGCATACACGTGAATACTTGAAGGGGCAATGCAATGGCTGTAGTACTCTCTACAGAACTTGCTATTAATCTAAGAAATCAAGACATATGCCAATCATGGAAAATTTGTACCAAGGTTCACAGTTTGGCTTATGAAGATATCTTTTAGGAGCCAAGCTTGCAGATCTTATAGAAAGAGGGAATGTGCCATTACCATTATATTGCTTACCTTGCCTGATCAGACAGGATGAGGGCTCTGTGTGCCCAGGGAGTTTGAATCACAGAAAATCAAAATCCATTAAGTTGCTACGCATTCAAACCCTAATTGCTGCAGATTAGAATTCAGCGGAGAACTTTGCATAATGCCAAGAGGTGACCTTTTTCTGGGGTGCTCTCCTGCAATTGTGGAGACCTTGTAACAAATGCCTAGTGCCATTTAACGAAGGAATGACATATCTCTTATATGCAAATTTTTACAACGCAGCAATTAAGCGATTTAGAATTTTACGACAGTGTTTGGGCTTTATACAACAAAAAAAGGGCCAATAAAGGGCTGTGATGGATGGGCTAATCCCCACTGGAAATATACCATGTAATCTCATGGAGACAATGCATTATGGATAGCACCATGATTATTGGTGGTTAATATCTCCCCCTCCTCCCCTGCCCTCCCCCTCCTCCCACCTCCCCCTCCCCTGCTCCCCGCCCGATGAAAACTGCATGGCTGCCACATTGTCAGGGGCACAGGCCTTGGATACAGATGGGAAAGTTGGGCCATTGCAATCTGCTGTGCGCACGGACAACAGTGAAAAGGGGGCTTGCAGCGAGGCAGCTTGTCAGCAGGGGACAGGGCTGGGGTCCATATGCCTCTCTTCTTCTCCCTTCTGTCGCTGAGTCTGCTGCCTCATCCTGCTGTCGGGGGACACTTTAATGATGAACGTGTTTTAAACAGTTTTGCTTACCTAGAGACAGCTTTTCAGGAAAGAGGAGCTTAATTAGACACCTTCCGCTGTTTTGGTGGGTTGTATTTTTCTGCAGGTCTGTGGGTCCATCCGCTGCCCTTCCCCCTGTAGCCAGGCACTGGGTGCAGCTGTGGTCCTTGTGTCTGGCCACCCTCCACCTGCCACAAAGGGCACATCACTTCTACTCCACGTGCCTCTGGCTGGCCGTGGCTCTCCTCACTGCTTCCAGATATTATCTGAAGTCTCCTGTGGAGCTGGCGGAGGCGTTTGTAACAAGTGTGTACTTCAGGTGCAGAATTTGCACAGTTTCAAGCAAGGTGAGAGAGCTGTGATCAGGGCTGATCCTGAAGTAGGAGAACATCTGCTTTAGACACATGATAGCAGGATAAGTGTTTGGAATTTTAACTCTGTTTTTAAAAGCAGCTTGTAAAATCAAAAGAAAAAATCATCTATGACTGCTGTTTGGAGTGCCAAAATAAAGTAGTTTAAAGCTTAAAGTCATTGTCTTGCTATTGTTCACTATCTTAAAGAGTCAAATTAAGCTTGTTTATCTTTTTTTTTTTCCTTGATCTTTTATACCCTTGGTTAGAGCTGCTACTGCAGCTTTTTTATTTTTTTTTTAGGAAGAGAATAGGGGACTAGGAAAACCAGATTCAGTTGTTTATTTAAAGTGTTTCTTAGGTGACAAGGAATTCCCTCAGTATATGTTGTGGCCAAAGTTAATTAAAGACTAATTTTACAACAAAAAATTCTGACCTGGTTGCCCTTCCTGTGGAAAACCCCTTAGCAGTAGGGTTCTGGTAAACAGAAGCAGTACGGGGATTCCCAGACAGGGATTCTTAAACTGGCAAGCCTGGGGGGCAGGGGGAAAGGGACAGGAAGTAGCTTTGCTGGGGCAAATGTAATGCCTCCAACAACACAGGGGCCTTCCACCAAGTCTGATTGACCCCTAGGAACTACAGAAAGCAGAACAGTTTGTGTGGAAGAAATTGTTTTGGCATTATCTCTGATTTCCCACAACCTCTTCTTAAGGTCATTTCCCTAACAATATCCAACCTTCACACAGAAAAATCTACCCTCACCCCTGCCATTAGGCTAAGAGGGGCCCTAAACAAACCTTATGGTGTACCCCCCTTCTTTAGGCTCTCAGAGGTACATCTTGTGGCTTAATCACTAAGCTTTCCCTGCCCTCTCCCTGACAATTTCAGTGAATAAAGTATTGAGGACAACAACTGAAATAAGCAGCTGGATAGACAGATAGATAGATGTGTATATAGCTGGATGAAGTGATATAAAGACAGACAGACAGACAGATTTTGCTGGGAAATAGGTATGGACATGGATTTTAACCATCAAACAAGTCCTTTGTTAAGATGGGAACAGTCAGCAAGAATTGTCTTGCTTAAAATCTCAGACCTCAAATGAAGTTAAAACACTTCTGAACCCAGCGCAAAGAGCTAATTCCACTCTTGAGAAACAAAACATTTGTGTCCTGGTTTTGGCCAGGATGGGGTTAATTTTTTGCAGTAGCTGGGACGGGGTGTGGATGAAGGGGGCATGGCCAAAACCCAGGTATTATTCTACACCACCTCAGGGGCAGTGGGGGTTGGAAGGGACTCTCTCTTGCTTCAGAAAAGAAGAGGTTCCTTTTGGTTGGGAGAAAATATGACAGGGAAGCGCCAATTAGTATTTTCAAGGGCTTCCTGTGTAAATCGTTTCTTTGCCTTATACCTTTTATTATTAATATTGTTGCTCTTAATGTATATTTTTGTATCTCATTGCTGTTTCCAGTAAATTGTTCGCATCTCAATCCCTGACCTTTATCTTTTGTGCTTCCAGTTGGAGGGGTAGAGGGAGCAAGTGGCAGCGTGGTTTTAGTGGGAGTACTAAATTGGAGAACACCATTCTTAAGCCATGACCTCATGTCATGCAGCAACTTTATTAGAGTTTTATACAGGATGCGCAAAAATAAAAGTCCTGTGTAGCTGGTGGTTTAAGGATAACAATTGGCAGGTATAAATGATAAGTCCTTGAAACTTTGGGCTTTTGTGGTCTTTTTAATATTGCTTTTTTCTGCAAGTTGAAAAATATATTTCCTGAAGGGGTCAGTTTCTCTCTACAACATGATGGAGATGATCAAAGGAAAAGGAACGTTTCCTAGCAGCGGGTCTCTCTGGCTTTGAAGGAGTGACATAAAAGAAGTGAGTCAGTTCCTGTATTCTTCATGTTCTGAAATATGGCAGGACATACAGAAATGCAGCTCCTTGTAGGACAGACAAGAGACTGTGCCAGGAGAAGGATGAGTGGTAATTTCCACTTTTTCTCTTTCATTCCTGTGAGAAAGAGCCCCTTCACAAGGCACTGCAGTTCCTACAGATGGGGAAAAGGACCCTCAGCAGGTTAGTCACTTTGTCTTAGGGAGATCTTGGCCATGCTGTTTTCCTCAATCTACTAACCCAGATAACTTCCTACTTGACAAATACCTAACGTAGTCTTCACCTGAGTCAGGATGATCCTCTGCAGCTTTCTCACTTGCCACAACCCGGTGTCCAGTTCCTCATAAGACCACTCATAACTGACCACCTGGCATGGGTCACCAGTCATTACTATTTGTCAACTCAACATTCCCACAATAGCAACTGTAAAGTAGCGAAGCCTGGGAACAACTACACATCACTAATTTCTCATCCTGAATGGAGATAGAAGAACTTGGTGTATTTGGTGGTCAGTAAATTGGTGTATTTGGTGGTCAGTAAAAATAGTTATTGACACCTAGGTCATGCCACTGAGGGAAAGCCTTCCCCTTACTGCCATCCACGTGTAGGTACAAGCAGATGTTTTTGTTGCCAACGTGGTACAGCTTTATTTGATTATACAGTAAGAGATGTGAGAGGATGGTTGGTACTTGTTTACAGTAATTGAAGTACCTAACAGTACTAACCAGGGAATCCCAGGCAGCACTAACTTGGAGACATATTTAAGGATGGCAACAAAAATGAAGCCTTGACATTAGTATCTCCTCTTGCAAAATGGCAATAGAAACACTGAACCCCATAAGAAGACAAAGGTGCTATCCAGCTTCTAGGCTCCCTCCGCTGCTTGGTAACTTCTGTGAAACTTTTGCATTAGGACTTGAATGCCTAGAGCAGAGAAGTGGTGAGCTACCATGCCTGAATCTTCAAGGAAAAATCATCTTTTACCTGAATCTAAACAGAAGTGGAGTGACCCAACTTATGGATCATTTGGAACCGACAGACATGTTAATGAATTTAACTGACAGTTTTCTCTGAAGTGTCAAGACCATTCATAGAGTTAAAACCATTACATACACCGTGCAACAGCTATCAACATTCAAGTCCCAAACCCAGGGTCACAACTGATGGGGTTTCTTGAAGACTTTGCTAAGGTTAAAAGCTCTCAAAGTAGCTTTTGTTCTCAAAATTGAAGTGATTCAGTCACGTAAATTATCTGAAGTCATCACATGATATTGTCTCTTTTGTTTGTACTAAACTCTCTTGAAAGACAACTGTAAATTAAATTGAATAACTTCCAAACATTAAATGATTTCCAAAGTCGAAGAGTACTCTGAAAATCACTGTCACAGCAACAACAATCACAGGTCACAAGAAGATGTGCAGTATTAGCGACAGGGGATATTGCTGAATTTGGTAATCTTCGTGTAATAAACCTTAATGTACATACAAATTGCATTTCTACCAAGATGGAGTTTACTTGCACTGTCAGTTAGCATTGCTTTGTGTTTTTCATTCTTGCATTTTGAGCAACTGAGAGATGTAATAATATCACAGTTCTGCTTCCTTCTCTCAGGTGTGCATAAAGCCATTCTTCTTTCATTACTTGCGAAAACTTGGGACATTGGGAAAGTTAACTCCATGATAGTGGTGGGAGAGAAACCATTTTTGTGGTCTTGAATAATGGAAAGGTATATAGGTGAAATGGATTAGGCAGATCAGACCTGAGACAATTTCAGTGCCTCAAGCCAATTGAAGTACTTCCTATTTGAATTATGAGCAACATAATTTTAATTTTAAGTGTCAATTTTAAGTGTTATTACAAAACAGTGTCAGTGCTGTCATTCAAACCTCTGTCATTCTAGTGCCTGAAGTACTATGCTGGCACACGGTCATACCAGAAGTGTGTTGTGCTGTTTTGAGGACAACAAATGTGGACTAGACTCTGATCACCAGCTCCTTCTATTTCTAAGGCAGCAAGGAAGGTGGCTATTACAAAAAGAGATTGAACATAAATCAGATTGTTTTCTCAGGGCAGTTAATTTTCATTAAGAGCTACAGTGTTACACCTTTGCCCAAGCTCCCACTCTGAGAATAAAAAAAGTCTAAACGAAAAGCTAGAACAAAGATCAAAAAGCCTGGGTCTTTCCAGATCCCAGAGATTATAAATAATATGTTTTGGTTTAAGAATAAGCAAATAATAAGTATGACGAAAGCTGTAATGAGGCTGGGTTGATAACACCTCTTGAAAGATGGCAAATTAACACTTATCAAATAGTTCGTTCTCCCAGAATGGTGTGAGAGATGCATGGATGCTATTATCTTGGAATCTGCCTAAAAACTTGCCAAAATACTGATACAAATAAAAACAATATCTCCTGTTACAATGACAAAAATTGACATAATCATGAATTTCTAATTTAAAAGATAAACTACCCTATATATCGCTGCAACTGCAAAATAACGAGTAGGTTATTCCTCTCTGTCTCTAGGTCTTTTTTCTACTGTTATATAAGAGGGGATAGCGGGTCAAAGTATTTAGCAATTTTATCCAGTTTGATGTGTCCATCTTGATCAAATTTGGATATGTTCACCTTTCATATCGATATTTTGTTCTGAAAAACAAATCAATAACTTTAACATCGTGGTAATTAGGGGCAGACTATTACAAGTGTCTGATTCTGGTGGTATCACTCAAAGACTCAAATACTACCTAATCTGTATGTATTGGGAAAAAAGGAAACAGGTTGGTGGTGATTTTAATCCCTGCAAAAATGGAGCTTTTGGCTACCACATTGTGTCAGAAATGCAATTTTCTTGTTTCCTCTTACCTGCATCAGGTTTTCTTTGGTGTTATGTTTGGGATATGATGTAATTACATTCACAAAGCTACGGTAGGATTTTTATTATAGACAAGAAGGATAACTTCATTGCAAGCTAACAAACTTCATTGTATTTTTAGTCCATCTCTTGATGTCTCTGGATCACTTTGTATGTCTGGAATCGGTTCTGCTGACTTCCCTCCTCCACAGTGGAGGGAAATCAACTTATGGTTAGGATTATGGATGAGACAATCAGTTGGGGAAAAGGGACAAAAGTCATGTAGAGACAGAGTTTTAGCTCAGGTAAATTCCCACTTTTCACACTAACATCACCCGCAAGCTGGGATAAAAAGGATACAATATTTTTTTTCTGAAAAAAAAAACCACTAAGGCACAGTGAGGTGAGTTAACAACAAGATGTGGAAGCTGAATTGGATGTCAGCATCCCGTAGGAGCGCGGAACCACCTAAGAAAGTCTTAACTGTGACGCTCAGATCGCTTTAATTCTGAGTATGAGCGGCCGCCCGATGATTTGAAGCCCTCAGATTTATGCACTCTAATTTCTCGCACTTCGTTAATTTGTCTCATGTTCCCGAACGTCCCGGGCTCTGCCGCGCTTAAGCGGCTCATTTTTCTCTACCTTAGTCACAGTCGGGTGACATCCGTGGTGGCAGAGTGACAGCGAGGCAGGCGGTGATGGATAGCAGGGAAGAGATGTGAGGGAGAGAGATGGGGGATTGCTCTCCGGGTGGGCAGGCGGGGGAGCGCTGCTCCCGCACCCCCCGCTCCTACCTGGGGGGGACCCTGAGCAGGGAGGTGGCAGCTGGGAGTGCTGCGCCTGTGGCGAGGCCATGAGCCACTGCTGTCAATAGATGGCACTGCTTAGTTTCGTGTTACAGCTTTGCGGGAGTGGGAAGAAAGGAGGGAAGCTGCGGGAGTCGGCAGCTCGACTCTACCGGCTCGGACTTCATTGAAGTAGCTGTTATTAAAACAAACGAGCAAAACTCCGCCGCCTCCCCATCCCCCGAAGGGGCTAGTTGCCCCCACGCAGCAGCGGGAATGGGGCAGCCTGTGGTGGGGCACAGCCTCCTTTCCTCCTCTCCCTACTGCGTAGGTAAAACCACAGCTCCCGGTTTGAAAACGGCTCCTGTACTCTTGCGAACTGATCCTCTGGAAAGTGGGGAGCATCCGGCGGGTCCCGAGGGCTGGTCCAGGATTTGTGACTGCCGTCGGGTGTCTGGGCACAGGAGCAGAGCAGCTGGCGTGGGTGTGTGGACTTGTTAGCTGTTAATAGCCCATCTGAGTCTATCTGACATCTTTGGTCCATCTGAGAAGCCTTGCTCCTGTCCCGAATTGACGCAGGATACCGAAAATGGATAGAGCATCTGCAGAGGGTCCACATTTGTTTTTCATTTTGAGAGAGCTTTGCAAAATACCAAGGCAAAAAGCCTGTAAGAGTGGAACAGATATTTGGGGTTGCCAAAGAAACTATAAAGGGTCTTCAAATATCATGCTACTTCCATTATTAACTCAAATAATCAAGGATTTTGACCTCCATTAGCACAGCCTAATGTACTATACCCAATTCACACAGCCATGAACCTTTTCCCTACCTCACTATGGCTGCATCCACCCTTGCTATATTTGTATGGCCATGTTGACCATGGCCAAAAGTGTCTTTTTTTTAATAGATGCAATTCCCTAAACCTCAGTTCTCCCATCATTAATATGGGCAGGCATAGTATGATGAAGCAATATTTACTGAATAAAATTCAGGCAAAATGAATTTGGTAAAAACATCCTGCTTAGATGGTGACTGATTGATAAAACCATATTTGTATATAATACAGCAGGGACCTGCTCCCAGTCTGTTTATACTCATTTGTAGATATTATTAATTGTCAAATATATTAATGCCGTTCAACAAATCACTTGTGCCAGGGACTAAATACATTCAACACTATTAACATTACTAACTTTGCAGCAGAATCTTGGAGACTTTGTCAGAGATGGGACTTATTTTGCCTGATGCTGTACGAATACAAAGGAAAAGAGGTGTCGCTGCTCTACAGGAATGTAAGAAATCTTGCATGTTGGAAATAGCTCGAAGGCAGACTCAGAGAAGCCCAAATGTGCTTGAAATCCCAAAGGCACAGTTAGCAACCAGGTTTGGTCTCTCCTTCATTGTAAAATGCTGTAACAGCCCCAGACCTTCTCCAAATCACAGTGGTAGGTGGAGGGGGGAGAGGAGTGGGCTAGGAAGGGGTCCCAGCCCTGGCTGGGGAAAGCCACCTTTGCAGGAGGATTGTTAGTGAGTTGAGTGGGAACAGATTGCATTTGTCATGTGCTGGGATTTAGTTTCCACACACAGTCTGGTGTGTGCTGGTCCGATGTGTGCTCCACAATGTAATTTGTAGTTTATTCCATGTTTTATTCCAGCAGCTGTGGTGAAATCAGGTTAGGCTTGCTTTTTGATGTTGCAAAATTTAAAGGTGTTTTTTGCAGACGGAAAGGTGTACTTAATAACAACTTACACAGTTCTTATCAGGACTAGCCAGGAAGGTTGTAAGGCTTTGCATGAGGTTTTTCTTATAATAGCTCTTTGTTGGAGATCCTTTGAAATCAACGATGAGAGATATTCCCTCGCAAGAGGGAGTGAGGATTTTTTGTAAAGTTTTATTATGTTGTACTCTAACAAGCTCTCCTAGATGATTGTAATAGCAAGCATTTCGTATACACTAATCACCCCAGTGTACAGCTGGCATGAGTGTGAGGTGGTGAGAGCTTTGGCAAGAAATTCACTGCAGTTTCATTGCAGATTAGAGCAATGGGCAAATTAGTGAAGTTGCGGCACAAGAAACAGACAGATAAAGCTGAACACAAAAGCAGGGATTGTAGCTACAATATTTAAGAACATGTTTAAGGACAACTGAAAGGTGTTAA
Organism: Neopelma chrysocephalum; assembly: GCF_003984885.1. Taxonomy (NCBI): domain Eukaryota; kingdom Metazoa; phylum Chordata; class Aves; order Passeriformes; family Pipridae; genus Neopelma; species Neopelma chrysocephalum. The sequence goes on from NW_020897691.1 coordinate 22,545,763, forward strand.
TGCTGTATGGTTGAGGTCGTCCTGAAGTTAGCAGTACTAAGCAGGGTGAGAACAGCTGTTATACTAGGGCCTTCCTTGCAATCTGGGCTCCAATGTTGCTGCTGCTGGTTAGTCAGCATGCAGAAGAATGTATGTCTGCATAAAATACTTAACTCTCCCCCTTCCCTTAACATTGCAGACATCTCACAATGCAGGCAAACCCAAGACATCACAAATAAAACAAGGAAAAAATAGTTAATGACAAAAGGCAAGAAAACCACCTTAACTTCCAAATGTGTAACTGCCCTCAAGCTGTCCCACAGATTTGAGCTCAGTAGGAGCTATGCAGTGAAGCAGTAGTGTGCAGTTCATTGCTTCTGACTGAACGTAGGCATAATGCAGCAATAATACACTTGACATTAAGTTTGTATATGATGATTTGTATATCATCAGCCTGTGTCGTGAAACTAGAAGGAGTATATGTTGATATGCCCAGAATGGCAGGTGAAATGAAGTACTTCAGTCAGGTATAACCCAATGCTTCTGCAAACTGGCTGAGTTTTGCTGAAGCTCCAACAGTCCATACCACAGGAAAGGCTCATCCAAAAGTCTTACTTATCTCCATAACAGTTGCTCTGTATACAGCATGCCTCTGTGTCACTGTGTACTGAGCTGCTTTTTCAATTGTCAGCATATAAAGTAGTACAAAATGCTGACTCGCACATTCCAGTCACCACCATTAAACTTAGTAGGCAAAACTTCACAAGTGTGGGAATTTTCAATTTGACTTCAAATAGTATATGTGGACATTAGTTGTGTATTTCCAGGACATGGCAAAGCTAGAGTGCATGCACTGAGAAAAAAACTAAAGTTTCCCACGTGGTGAAAGCTCAAAGGAACTCAGCTGAAGAATTACGTGGGTTAATGAGATAATCTACCACAGGTATCTAAAAGAATAATGAAACATTTCAGTAAAAAATTAAGTTAGATTAGAGACTAATGCATATATTTTAGATTTCCACAATCTGCTGGATCTTTAACTTAAAAGTTTACATCTTTTAGCAGAAAAATTAATTTCTCTTTCACAAGTTCCACTTAGATTTTGTTGCTAATAAACCCAAGGATGTAAATACTATTAAGTACAAAACAGCCTGCTGCATAATTGTTTCAAAGCAATTACAGATTATATTGAGCCATTCATTGAGCAGAAACAGTTTTTTCCAAGACACCAGCTCCCTGTACCTCGAAATTTTATTAGTCTAAGAATTTCGTGCACCATATGTTGTAATATGAGACTAGCTGCAATTGAACAAACAACTTTCTGATATATAAGTGAATGATAACCTGATTTTAAATGTGTTTATCTAATGAGATAGTAACTGTAATTTACAGCACATATAAAAACTCCCACTGTTACTCCTGGTGCACCTTTTGGCTAAAAAGGGTGATGCGCTGAGATATGCTAATGAATATCGTCTTGGTTTTTACCAAGTCAGTAATAAAATTTGCATTTGATATTGTGCACAGTAAACTGGGTTATTAGCCTTGAAAATGAGTCTCATAAAATTTAAATATAGGCTTAAATCATATTAACTGTCCTGTAGATTTTCTGAGAGGCTTTAAAGCATTGTGCTCTCATTCTATAGCGTTGAGCATGCAGATGTCATTTTGCCTTCAGGGGTGCCCCAAAATGTTCACTTATTGGAGCCTGCAGGATGAGCAGCAAATCGACCTCTTCTTCTTTCACTCTTGGAGAACTTGATGCAGTTCCACAGCTGGGAAAACTGTAGCGGGAAGTGGGGAACATAGTGTTGCTAAGGTGTTGTGCCTGGGCTTGTGTAAGACATAGCAGTGCGTTCAGCCCCACATGTCCAACCTCACGGGTTGGACATGCCCACATGTGGGCAGAAATGTGTGTGTGCTGGGGTCATGTCTGGTTGCAAAGTCAGTCTGTTGGCTCAGAGGAAAACTGTTTCATCTGTATGGCCACAGAAAAGACAAGAATTTGTGGTGTTTTGAGTGAGTAGATGTATCTGAAAGACAGATGGATCTACACTGTGGACAGATAAATCTGATCCTCAGTACCTTCAGAGAGCAAATTGTTGGAGAGGAAGATGGACAAAGGTGAAGCACAATGACCTGTCTCCAGTTGAAGAGAAGGCCTAGTCCGAGCAGCATGCAGGGACAAACTGTGTTGAGCTCGGTTCTGTCTGGCACTAGGTATTCCTGTGCATGTTCAGTTTAGGTGTTAAGCACTCTAAAACACATATTTTAAAACTTCTATCTATTTTGAGAGGAAGGCCTCACAAATACAGCTAGCTTCCATGGTATAACAGAACTTTTAGTTCACTTTATGAGACTAAGTCCAGTTTTAGTAAAGGCTGGTATTTTCAGGGAAAGGAGGATATTTCTTGCAGCTGTTTTCCATCAAGAGGAGACAATGCTGTCTGCTCTTACTTAAGAGTCTATCTAACCATTATGTTATATCAGAAAGAAAAGTTAGTTTGCCTCTTCTTTTAACCACCATAATGTTGTAGAGTTTACTAGGAATCAGATTAATTTTTCTAACTGGTTGATGTGACTTGTTTAGGTCAGAGGGTGGGTTTAGTTTAGATATTAGGATGAAATTCTTTACAGTGAGTATGGTGAGACATTGGAACAGGTTGCCCAGAGAAGTTGTGGATACCCCATCTCTGGAAGTGTTCAAGGCCAGGTTGGATGGACTTTGGACAACCTGTTCTAGTGGAAAGTGCCCCCGCCCACAGCAGGGGAGTTGGAACTAGATGATCTCTTAGGTCCCTTTCAGTCCAAACTATTCTGTGGTTCTGTGACTGTCAGAAATGCTTTGTCTCAAAAATAAATCTCTGTCTTAGTCAGTCAGGTAATGACAGCATTGCATAATATCACTATGGTTGTAGTATTGGCTATATGTTCGTCACGAAGAAATTACCATTCTGAAATGGGTCACAGTCCATACGAATTCCATGCCCCAAAATGTAATGAGCCCGTTTGCTTATCTGTGAAGGTCTTCTACTATTATGACACAAGTGCAACACGGATCAAATGACAGCCTTGTGACTTATTAATGGTATTATGAAATCTCAACTCTTCTTATCTATGAAAGTGTCTGAGCATGGTGCAGAGTATTACACAAACAGCTCCAAGGTGTGGTACCTGCTGCCTCGGAGTAGAGCTCACCCTGACACTCAGAAATCAGTAGTTGCCTTAAGGTCTGATGCATGAGGTTGAATATCCCAACCATGCTGCTCTTGGCATTTACTATTAATGACTTCAGGAACTCTTCATAGTATTATTATCACCATCTTTAAAAAAAAAATTATTTTAACACAATCAGTGTTACACTTATGTATGCACAGGAGTGCAGTTGCCTTCCTTCTGCTACTCACTGAACAAAAACAGTATTGTAACATCAGGACCCCGTGATGCTTCATCAGGCTAGGCTGATTGCCAAGACACATGGCCTTGTAAAGTGGAGGGAAAAAGAAAAAAACACCAAACCAGAAAAGATAAACAAAACATTCTCGTACCCATGAAAAAGGAAGAATATTCTGACAACAGAGGAAAATTTCTCATCTAGGTGCTGCACCCTTAGGCAATTTGCACTGCACTTCCTGCAGTACTCTGTCTCCGTCTGTTCCAGTGTATTACAATTTGGCAGGCGCCCGAGCTGCATTATATAGTGTTAAAAGAGACTGACACTTCCTTTGGCTAAGACGTCTTTCCTGACTGAGCCTTCCCCGCTCAGCTTAAAGAAGAGGAAGTACCAGACTGGTTCCTCTTGTTTGACTGCTAATGACCCAGCTCCATGGACCACCTAGCAGGTCCTTCCTGGTACAGCTGGCTGAGGACTTAGATGATTGCTTTATTACAAGGTTTACCTAAAGCAACTAACATTTCTAGATAAGGATTCCTGAGGAGAAAAACGACTACCTCAAATGTTAATCACAGACTTTGGTTTTGCTTGACTTCTGTGCCACTAGGAAATTCCTCTTTGTGAAGAGTTGATTGGAGAAAAGACATAACTAAAGGCTCAGACACCGGCTGAATAGTTTTGACTTCCTTTCATCATTAAAAGCAGATGAAAGGAGCTCTTCATCATCATTAAGGACCCCACGGTATCATGACTATGAGCCCTGGTTGAGGGATTGTGTCTGAGTGGGATGCTCGCCAAATGACCACAACAGTATCAGAATGAGAAAATCCTAATTGCACCCCTGATTTTCCTGAAGGCCTGGGCTCCACTTTGCTCTTTCCTAGCAGAGATGGCTTCTCCTTCTGTGCAAATGTCACTCAGAGGAGGGTGGATGGGAGAGAGATGATTTGGTGGCAGGGGCTAGGTCTGAAGCTCCACTCGCTGCCATAGTACAGAGGGAAAATCAGATCACTGGACCACCTTCAATCTAATCTCTGTTGCAGGTTTTTCGTATCAGAAAAGATAGATTTTGTATTTACCTGGGAAAAGATGATGACTACAAGTGACTTTTGACTGACACACTGACTTGTGGAAATAGGAATGTAAAGGAGTGAACATCCAGAGAAAGGAAGGCACTTTAAAGATAGACAAGTAAGTGGAAGTAGAGTACCTGTATTACAAGTAAGTTCTTTCCTTTAGCTTGCCTGGTTGGTCACTGGTAGCAGGCATTAAAGTGAAGCATCATTGGAAATCATGTATGGAGAAGTTATCATGTATATTTTCTTCTTTAGCCTACCCTCACATATCCTCAAAATATGGAGGTTCCTGCTCATTTTAATCCTCAGTGCTGGAGTGCTTCTGTCTGTACCAGCATATTCTGTCCCCATTGTCACTATGAAGTGTAACAACACCGGTGCTTACAATGGTTTATTAGCTGATTTATAGGGGTAAATCAGGGGTAAATTGAGCCCTTCTTTAGCAGGCCTTGAATTTACAATGCCAAGATATGCTGAGCATAAAAACTCATGTGGGTTAAAAAAGGGGCCAGAACAATAGTGACACTGTGTGGAGCCAGGTTATATATGCAATCACACAGTCTCAGGAGGTCCATGGAGAAAACACAGCATGCAGTATGGTGGATGGGTGTGTAAGCACGGTATCACCTATTGTGTTCTCTCAGAACCATGTAAATGTTTCTCTGGAAAAAAACCCCAAACACTAGAAGTAAAATGCTATTATTTGGTGGGAGAAGAGAGAATTTAGGGACAACTTTTATTAAGCCCAAACTCAGGTTTTCAACTCTGGCTTTACACTCACGAAAACAGAAAAACATGAAAAGAGAGGAATTGAAAGGAAAAAGAAGTATGTTGATTTTGTTAGGACCACTACTTTTTGTAAAAATAACTCCTTTGCCATTTCTAGAAATCACTTTTTTTCAATATTTCTAAATATACTGCATATTTATTAACTGTTTATAAAGGCATGTATAAATTACTTTTACATATATGTATATACACAGACACTTAGTCACACGTGTATAAAATAAAACTATTCCTCAGGTTTATGCACATATCTAGAAGGAGGCAGACTTCACTCTGGAAACCTTTTCATGCAAAAGGTAGAAGAACTTGAGTGGGAAACTGTACCCCATCATTCAGTCAAAGTGCTATCACTGTGGTATCAAGAACCACAAAGTTTAAGTCCCAGTATCACAGAAAGACTGGCAGTACTGTCAACCTCATTTTTAATCTGTAACTTCATGTCAGGATCTGAGGATGTCCGTGTCTAAGATTGTGCTATGCTGGAAAAAATTTCTCAGAAAATTTCAGCCTGCAAGGGGTAGTAGAAAACTGAAGTTGTATCCATGTTAAAGGATTCTTGCATCTCTGGCTTTGAAGCTCTGATAACCTTCGTGGCTTATCCAGGTTGTAGAGCAGACAAGATGCGAGGCTGGGGACTTATTGGAAATTACTGTGTGCTCTCGCCTTGTGCTACCCTGCATTTGTCTCCTGGAAACTGGAATATGGAAGGTGCCATTATAGTGTGCATCAATTCTTCATCTTCCTGTGTAGCTGAAAGGTGGTAGATGCATGTGGCTGGATACAGGAGTTGAGAAACACTCTTTTGTCCCAAACAGTCTGTGCTGCCTTTTTGCAGATGATTTTATGCCCTTTTCGTGGGGACGAGAATAAAAGTCACATAGGGAGAAGTTAGAAGACTTAGAAGATAAATTCCTCGGACCTACTCAGGAGATAGAGTAGTCTGCTCTGCTGGAGCAGGGGAAAGGGGAAGCTCACCTCCTCAGCAGCATGGCTCCAAGTATCCACCTACACACCAAAGTAAGCTGGGCAGATGTACATTTCTCACAATAGCAAGCTGTGAGGCACTGGCAGTATCTTTTTTATAGAATAAAACTGTTGCTTCAGCCAAGTAGAAACTAGCAGTCTGTACACAGTCTGAAGAGGTAGTCTTTGTCCCACAGATGAGTAGGTTATAAAGCTTTAGAAATTTTAAATGTTTAGCCGACATTTTAACTCAGCCAATCCCCATAAAACAAATAAACACACTTCAACACCAAAATATTTTGAAGTATTGTTCTCCACAAAACCAGCCATAGTGAGAATGGGACACAGCAGCCTGAAAGACTGCTTATTTTATGGCCCAGTGCATCCTCCTTCAAACTAAACAGCACATCTTCTCTAAAAGGATGTAGGATTGCCTAGCAATCAGGGCGACCTTGCTGCAGAGTATATAAGAGAAGCCAGAAAGGAAAAATTACAGACATATATTCACGGGTTTTATATGGGGTTTTTTTGTGTACAACAATTTTCTTCTACAGAATTTCTAAAAGCAGTCCCATTTTTTTATTTCCTAGAATAGGTTCTTTTTTCTGTGCGAACAAAGTAGTTCAGTCAACTTTCTTTCTAGCTGCTGTTTTGAAAGATTATGTGTCTATGAAACTCTCTGTTTCAGCAAGAGAAGGCTTCTGGCCATTCCCTTCTGTAGGGAATCAGGAAACACGAACAACTGAAGGACCAAAAGAAAGTAAAAAGAATGTGTCAACACCTGGTGTGATGTGCAATGGACCATCTTTTATGCCCTTGTTATTTGCTGATACAGGGCCAGTCTGGTCTGAGACCTGGGATGAGCTTCTTGGTAACCCTCCAGTCCCAATGACAAGAGTTCTTTCACTTTGGCTGAGTGCTTTCCCAAGTCTTTCTGCAGAGCCCTCCACACAGAGGTTGGCTAGAGATGCCCACCCCCACTTCAGTCTCAAGGTGAGCTGGACACCCACAGGAGCTGCCAAACAGATACTTGCAGGCACCGCTGGAGACACTCAATAGAGAAATAGGAAATTCCTACAAGTGGGTAGCTTTGTAGATGAAACCAATTTGCTTTTAGCCTGGTGAAAGCCTGATTGCTGGTGCTGCTCTAATTCTGCATCTTCTCTGGACTGTTAATCATAAGATGAGATAAGCAGTGGATATTCTGGCTTGTTCCTTCATTCATGATAGATACAGATGTTTCCTTTCCTGACCATGATGCATGCACAGTAATCTCTGTGTCACTGGCTTACACCATTGGGAGATACTTTACATCTGGGGTATTTTCTTTAAAATGCTTGCAGACAGAAAGTGCAAAGGAGTAGCAGCTCACTCACTGCTGGTCTTTTAGCCTATGTGATGTTCCTTTGCAAACTCAATAGTCACATATGGCATTTCTAATTTCAGCTAGAGTGATTTAAAAAGCACAAAGACCGGTTTCCCCTGAAGCCATCAAATGCCAGGTATTACTTCATGAGGCATGCCTTTAGTGTAAACTCCGTCAGAGTTTTATGGGGGATTTTTGCAGACTGTAGGAAAACTTCAAGAAGGATCATGGACTCCGATCAAGAGCAGGCTTGATAGTTCAAAATAAATTCCTTTACTCACATAATCTTCTATATGAAGAAAGAAGGAGGAAAGGAAAAAGGAAGGAAAACCTCTGTCCGTTTTGGCTGATAGAATAGCTTCCCATATGTTAAAATAAAATATTCATCAATTATAGCTTTTTTGGCATTGGTTCTATCACTAAAGTGAATTTCATTTACATTTCTGTGAGACCCACTGCAACCCAGCATGGTCGTGTCTGCCTCAGCTGCAGGCACATTTTCTCTCCCTGGCTCCAGTCTGCATGGTCTTCCTCGTTCGAAATGCTAACAGAAGGGACAAAAGAGATGGACTTTCAACTGGTCCTCACCACTGATGTGAACATCATTACTGACAGTGCTCACCAGGTTTTGCTGGCAATAGGTGCCTGATACAACAATGCAAAGAGAGCAAAATATTCTGCTGGTCAGGGAGAATACGAGGCACCAAACCTGCCAGGGAAGTAGAGCTGTGCCTGCCACCCTCCCAGAGTAAAACGTGACACCCTGTGTGTCTGCAAGGGTTTAAAAAAACCCCTCTGGGCTGGAGAGGTCCACGGGGGGTTAATGCAAAGCTACAACACTGGAGGCATTCAGAGAAGAGGGCTGCAGTTGCTGCATAGGCACATTTGGCCCAGGTTGCCAAAGAGGCTGTGTGTGTTACTGCAGAGGAGTACACTGCCTGCCACTGTTGGGCTATTAGTATGGAAATGAGGCATGTGTGTGACAGGTGGCCTTACAACCAACACAATTAACTTTCTCCATTAGCTGACGCACTGACAAAACAGATGCAGCATCAATAAGCACCAAAAAACCCACAAACACTGAATAGGAATGACACATTGCACACCCCTATTATTTATAAGGAGGAACAGCGTAATTTCTTTGGGATGCAGTGGCAAGTAGGAGGTGGTTGGGTTTTTTTCTCTCCTGATTATGATGTTTGTTTGCTTTCTTATAATTATTATTTTAATCTTGAAATTTATAGAGGCATTGCTGAGAACTTTAAAGATCTCTCAGTGATGCCCAGCAGACTTGGAAAGGTTTGTCACAGCTGTGGCGTAGGAAGCACACAGATCCTTTTGATAGGAAATAATTCCAAGTTGCAGAAGTCATCTGACCAGACTCTGAACTAGAGATAATTACTTCCCAGCCATCCAGTACAGCACATTTTAGTTGCCTCTGACAACACTGGTAAGGACAGCTAAGGTGGAGCAGCTGGTCACATCCTAACATCAGTTAAAGGGCCTGTGGCTCAGCTGAAAACATGAGGTTGGGGAGGAACACTTGGCATATTATATTGCAGCAGAGGAGCATGCCATGTTGACTTCAAAGAAAATCAACCTAAATATTGGTTGTTCATAAGAAGTAAATGGAAAGAGGGGATAATTTGTTTTGGTTTTAAATATCCTGTTTGGTTGTGGGGTTTTTTTTTCAGTCAGGCATCTCCTCCTGACAATGTATGCAAACCATACTGGGAATTTAAATACAAGCAACAGCTTGAACTGTCTGAAATGCAGAACTGTAACGTAACAATGAAAATTTGCATAACAGCCTTCTTATGTCAGCTGGTACCCCATGAAATATTTAGAAATATACGGAGTAGTATCCTTGGCACATCTGAATTCTCATTGGTCTACACCAGAGTTTTCCCAGGTTAAAGTCACTAAAGATCCCATCCCATATCCTAGTATGAAAATGTACTGGAACACAGCATCAGTTGCCAGGTCGCCTTGGCAGCATACTAATTCATAGCATATAGCTCCAATTAGGAGGATGTTTGAGGAGATAAAGCTCTCAATCTGTAAACAAGTCCAGTACTGGCCTGACTAAACCCAATGACCATGTTTCACTGGCCTATGAAGTCATGGGTGGGAGTCAGCACCACATCACAGACAAGAAACTGCTGTCCTGACTGTGGAGATTGATGCTGGACTGTCTGCAAGTGCCAAGATGACCTGCATCAAGCTGGTCAACTTCTGTGGTGATGAACTGCTTTCTGACCATCCATGTGCCTTACAGTATTTTCAAGAGCATAGAGAATTCTAGCTACATTTTATAGTTGCAGATCTGGAGCCAGGCTCTTCTCTGTGGTGCCAAACAGTAGGACAAGAGTCAATGGGCAGAAAGTGATGCACAGAAAGTTCTACCTGAATATCAGGCAGAACTTCTTTACTGTGTGGGTAACTACACACTGGGACACATTGTCCAGAGAAGCTGTGTAGTCTCCCTCACTGGAGATATTCAAGAACTGTCTGGACATAATTCTGACCCTGCCTGAGCAGTGAGGTTGGACCAGATGATCCACTGTGGTCCCTTTCAACCTTACCCATTCTGTGATTCTGTGACTCTGGGACAGTAGAATTTCTTGTGACAGATCTAGTGGCAGCAAAGCCAGCACCAGGTTCATAGTGGAAAGCATAAAATCTTACCTAGAAAGTAGTAGTGCTCTCTCCATAATAATTACATGAGCTGTTAATTTTATTATTTTGTATAGTGCCTTGGGATACATGCCATGAAAGACCCTGCTATTAAAACATACTTTAATTGATTGAATTATGGGACATCCAAAGCCCAAAACCCCTACTAATCTAATTAGATGCCCTTGGTTATGCATTTTCTTCTGCCTTTGTTGTAAATCCAGTTTCCTGCTCTGGTGTGCAGGCACCTGCACTGTCAAGCTTCACTGTAAGAACCTTGCTCCACAATCCAAGCCACACAAAGCTGGGTGAACTTTCGCATCCCACTCATCTACCTGACTGCCTAATTGCTCTCAACAACTAGGTGTTAATCAGGTGGCTTGAATGAAGGTGTCTCCAGGGAAGATGTCCCTTGGTGTGAAGGTGGGTTGTTCTTAATGGGAAATTCCCGTTTTACTGCCTCTCTGTGACTAAGGTCTGCAGCTAAGGTGACTGACAGACAGATAGCCTCTTTGCTCAGGTCAGAGGGCCTTGTCCACTTTGGCTGTGATTTGGATGGAGTGGCTGAGATCTGGATGATGTCACAACTGAAATTTCCTTGTTCTCCCTGTTCTCACAGTCTGAAAGGTTCATGGAGCATAGTTCTGATGGGTTTTACCAGTTTTGTAGCTATGATTTATTTGTGCACAACCTATGAGCAAGCTTTTAGAAGGAAAGGAGGATTTTTAGAAAGTACAACAAAATAAAGGGATTTTTTTTTTGGCCTTAATTGTTTCCATTTGGCAATGCAAGTAAATAACCACTTGTCCACATGCACATGTGAAAATATGCATTTCAGTAAATGTTCTTAGGAAAGTAAAAAAGAGAAGTGAACCAGGCTGTTCAAAATCCACTCAGACAGAAATAATTGTTCCCATATTTGTGCAATTGGAATCATAACTTTTCCTAAAAATCTTTTTACTTACCTTGCTTCATCCTTTTGTTTGATTTTGAAAAAGTCAGAGACATTTATTGAACAGTTATCAAGCCAAGTCAGAAGGAAGTTTGTGGACATAGGTGGGTTTATATGTCTTCTTCCATACTTACTTACTATAGTAAGTAACCACTATAACTGTTCTTTTCCCATTTTAAAGTATGAAGTCAGACTTTTGGGGTAGCAAAACTAGCACTGAGGTGTTCTGGCTGTTCACACAATTACATAATAAGTGACAGGAGTTCTTATAATGAACTTAAGCACTCTTATTAAACCCACCTCTCTGTTTTTGAACAGGAAAGCTGCTGATTATTCAAAATAAGATTATTTTCTCACAGATAGTTTTAAAATGTCACAAATTTTATTGAAAGCTTCTCTGTTTCTTGGAGCTCTTATTTAACCTAGTGAACTTCCTGCCTGTATATAGTGCTGAGTTTTTACCTGGTTAGCATCTAAATTACAATAACAGACATTTTCAGGATGTCTCTTCACACATGGCTTGCTAGCATGACAGGATGAGGCACAGGAACCTCGAAAACTCTCTGTATTCTGATTTGTTTACTTTTGTCACAATTGAATCCAAGAAGACAATTATTGCCAGAGGGCTGGCAAACTTCTGCCAGTCCCATCCTCCTCCTCCTTTGACATTTCCTTAGTGTTATCTGTGTGGTTTTTTCCCTTCAACAGTAAGAGGTAGAAGAGGGAACGGAATCCTAGACTGCAAGAGGCAAAGGCTTTTCAAATCCCACTGAGAAATATCATATCTTAGAAATCTCTTGAAAACATCATCAGAGAGGTTCTTCCCTAAAGGTGCACTTCAGTAGTTTGACAAAGGGGTAGCAGATCAACATAGACCTAAAGGACACAGTGGGCCTTCTGGAGAAGCAGACAGGATGCCCTAAAGCCTCTTAAATGGATTAGATGCTTGTGTGTAGGCAATAGCATTGCATCCTTTAGTCACAGCAAGAGTCATGAGACTGTGAGAACTAGGACTACAAATCCTGAGCTTAACCTATTAATATTAAGTGCAGACTCAGTCTTTGACAATAGACAGTAAAACAATGAGGCTGAATCACACTTGAAGAGCATCTTTAAGATAAAAGCTCTACACATGTTTTTCCAATGTAAGGAGAAACAGATTGGAATAAATAACAGATAAATATTATCTCTTAATACTTGCCATAGGAAAATACCTTCAAAGAAGACTTCTTTAACTGTATTAGCTGAGAACTGGTGTGGGTGCCAGGATTTTACTCGAGTTCAGAAAGCAGCTGGACAAACTCATGGAAGAAGAAACCATCAAAGGCTATTCTACCATTATACTAGGAAACACAAGAAAGTGACTTTTGTTCAAAATCTCCTATAGCAGCACAGAACTGTGCACTGAAGGGAGTATTGCATTCCTGCTCTCTAACCCTTCTCTATGCATCAGCTCTTGGTGACTCTTATACTGACATAAATGGATTTGGGGTCTCACCCAGGATGCCCGTAATTATCTTTTTAGGCTGCCTTTCACAATGCTTGGATGATACTGGACCGTATTGTGTATGCAATATTTGCAGCTTATTTCTAAATTCAGAGTTCCTTTGACCGAAGAAGGAAAAAAAATGGGGTCTGTGATGTGGTTTATTTATACATGTGCAGAACCATTATATTTCTCAAATACCTCTGCTACAGACAGCATTACGAATGGAGGTGGTCTTGAAGTTGCATTTATTTTTATCTCAATTAATTTAGGTTACATTAAGTTATAATAATTGATCATTTGCAACTCCAGAATCAGAAAATTATGGGTTGATGCAGTCACTCCTCTTCAGTTGTGATGTCTTCTTTGGAAATGATTGCAAAGGAGAGGAAACCAGCATACTTGTTCCTTTTCCATTGTAAGTTTATATAATCATATATATATGTATATGCATATGTATATGTATATGTGCACGTATGACTAGTATATATGGGATGTTTTAAAGATAATACATATAATATTAAATTGTAAGATTATAAAATTATAATATTACAAGGCTATGAAAAGAGTCCTACTGCCTTTTAGGTACAGTACAGAACTTGGACAGAAGAGGAAGGGCAAGATCCATTTGATGGTAGGAAGAGATGGTAATGGATGTGCTTCTTTCTTGACAGCTCATTTGTAGAAAAGTACAATAGCTGAAAAATTGCTGAGCCTGAGCTGGCAAACTGACTGTGAGCCTGATGCAAAGCCTGTTGGAATCAGCTGTAGCTTGAGCTAGCACAGCTTTGGAAAGGGCACTTGCTGGTCTGGGACGAAAACTGCTCCAAGCCATTTTCTAACATGAACATGAAGGAAGCCTTTTGTTCACTTTGCAGCCTCCACTTCCTCCTCTCTCAGTATTTATATCTTCTCTGAGACTGTGGGACAGTGTCTTGGATTTACGGTACCTATGGCTGAGCTATAAAACGCATATCTGCGCACTTGGAGTATCCAAGGCTTTCTTTCCTGCTATGTGAAATAAAAGACCTACTTAAAGGCGGAAAGCCAGGAGCAGCAAATGGAACTAATGGGAAAGGTGCATCAGCGTGACCTAACTCCACTGGTTTAACAAGGCTAAAAATGCATGACTCAATTACACAAGAGTTAGCTAATGAGAAATGGGGAAGATGTTACAGTTTAAAACAAATGGCTACTAAATGAATTGGGTGCTGCCTTTCAAATCTTTGCCATTCAACAAAAACCTGGCAAGACATTTTCTTCACAGGATATGAATCATCCAAAATAAAAAAAGCAAGACTAGGGCCACCTACATTCAGAGTTTGTACAGTATGACCTTAAGGCCCAACATCTACCAGAAGTTGAGTAGCAAAAGGCCAAGCTCCAAAGAATAAAAGAGCTTACATCAGTATTAAATAATTCTTTCTTAGAGATGCAAATTTCTAATTAGTTACTGTGGAAACTGTAGAGGCCTGGAAGTAAGCCCTGTACAATGAGAATGAGAGTTTACTTTTTTGATTTACTGCAGGGCTGCAGTAGTTGAGGGAGGGCTGAGGGGGGGAAATAAATTCATTGCTTTTAACATGACAACAGAATAAAGTGCAACAGAAGAAGTGACTTTGTTTTGTGCACTTCTGCTGCTGCTGGGACAGATCCCTGAGGAGCTTTATGCGACATAGGCTCACTTAAAACATCTCACAAGGCATTGTAAAATGCTTTGTTTACAAACAAGTGACTTTCTCAACACGCTCACTTGTTACATCTGTGACAAAGCCTCAGGAGGGTGTTTTTTATAGCCAGCAGGACCTGGGGGTGCCTTCTGTTGGTTAGGTGACCAAACCGAGGTACCCAAAATTCAGAGCAGAACATTACTGAAAAACAGGGTGCCTTAACCTGACCTATGCTGAGCATGCAAAAATTTCTTGGAAATATTAAAAATACTTTTAGGATTCTGAATGCAGAGTAAAAATAATTTGTTATGTCATTCTTTGCCTTGTTTTCTTTATTTTCTGTTTTACTTTATCTGTAATTATTTGGGAGACACAATATTTCTTTTCAGCTCCAGCCAAGGAAATCCACTTGCCTGAGCCTTCCACTGGCATCAGGTGTTTTTGCCATCTGCCCAAGGAGATGTCAGGATGAAGGAGACTGAAGCACCAGTCTGCTTGGTAGGTGGACCACAGCCAAAACAAAGGATTGGGGCGTGGCTGCTTGTTGGTAGCTGCAGAAGGCTAGTTTGGTGTGATTCAGTAAAGGCGGGAATATTAGCTCAGCCAGAATAGGGAAAGCATCTTTCCTCCTTGCAGGTCACAGAATAACATTTCTGAATTAATTTCATTTGAACCATGCTTGTGTTACCTCTATTTCCATCTTGATATGCCCCAGATATTTCTGAAACAAGGAACCACCAATACTAAAATAATAGAAAGCTGTCTTTTTTATTCTAAACATTTTTTGAAAATGCAGATAAAAGCTTACAGATAGCACTGAGAAGGAAAATCAGAAAGCTAGTAATTGCAACACTGTTTCTACCATGGGAAACCAAGAAAATCTAGAAATACTTTAAACTGATATAACTTCTACAAGCATGATTCTAGGTCAGCATCAGTGCAGAATTTCAGGGTATATAGCCTGAGCTGTTGCTGCTTAACACTGTCCTTATGAAGCCCATGTCAGAGGATGGAGTTTATTATGCTCAGTCCGCTATAGCATCATTACCTTTGTAGGCAGTACAAGAGTAGAGATTGCCCAGATGTGCCTTTAGTATTTCCAGTAAGAACGGGGCTGGCTATCATCTTCTCCTGTCTCATTATCATCCCACACACATATTTGATCCTGAATCAATTTTTAGCAGTGACTTTAGCTGTCCAAGCCCTTCCCTGAACTGTATAAGTAGCCATTCATAGCAAGCACAGAAAACAGTTTTCTGCATGTCTGAGTTACCTGTAATTCTAATGAAAGTCTCTGAATAGCTTTTTTCAATGCTTCCTGCAGGTCACTCCTCCTAGCAGTTTGGGTATCACCCTGTCATCCTGGCCTGCTGTAATGACGTGTTTTCATCTGTATTCTCACTGCACCTCAGAGCTGCACCCAGAATTATCTGTCAATCCCTTTGGATTGCTGCAAGGGAGGAAGCATTTTTATAGCACTTGTTTTCTTTGCTACTTCTGTATGAAGTGTTTTCTTTACTGCTCTGCTACTTCCTTATGCAGGGGTTTGAATTTTCTCTCGGGCAAAGCATTGAACCAGTCACATGGCCTCTTCTAGAGTTAACTAAATAAATAAGGACCACCATTTGAGTTCCTACAAAAGTGAAAATGTGTCTTTGAGAAAACTTTTAGTTGATAGAAAAGTTGGGAAATCTGGAAAGAAGCGCTTTTTCTGCATAAGTTAAACCCCTCCATGGCTTTGAAGAGCGGCTCCATCTGAAGTGTGATGATAATTCCTGCACCAATATTCCCAGAGAATGATCTCATCAAATCTCCTTGCAGATGAGGAGCCATAAAGCTCTTTTCTTCATACAGAAATTCCTGACGAATTTCTCCAGGCTTCTGCCCTTACCTAAGCACATAGCTCAGATTATATAGTAATCAAGCATCATAAGAGTAGTGTTTTTACCATTCTTCCTTAACTAAAAATAAAATAGGATCCATAGCTAAACAGTACAGTTAGTGCACAAATAGCCTCAAGGGCACCTGAGAAATCATGTTATTCACTTCTTTTTATATTTGATATAAGGATTAATAGGTACAGTGTTTAAAATATATTTGCATCCCAAATGCCACAGTAACTATAAAGCTCTTACTATTAGCTGTATCCTAGAAATTATTTGTAAAGAATTGGTTTAAAGTAGTTCATAAAAATATTTTTCATCCCATTCTGCTGATTCAGCTGCATTGATATTTTTTCAGAGTTTGTTCAGACTTCAGCATTCAAATTCAAAAAATTGCTGATCATATGAATGTCTGACTAGCTGGTCTCCCTCCAAAGCCAGAGCTCCCAAAGTGCTCAGATTCTCAGCAATTCATTTAGATGGATGGCTGAGAGCCAGAAAACCTTGCTATCTTTAGCAATCTTCTGAATTCTTTCACAGTCCAGAATGTCAAGGTTCATGGGACCAAGGTGTCTGTCAGATGGATTACCTAGGAGCTGAGATTTGATCCTGTTTTGTTTCCTGTTGGAACAAAACCTAGATATGAAACTCACCATGAAATGAGATTACTATTCTCTGACAAGTTCTGCTCCAAAAAACCTGACAATGTGGTTTTCCAAGGCTTGTATGAACTTTGGGAAATAATCTTTTAATTATTCCTAGACTGATGTGAGAAATACTTTATTGAATCATTTCTACTGAGAAATAAAGGGAAGAAGAAGAAAGGAGCAAGGAAAGGGTACAACTGAAGCTCCAGGGTCATGGCCTGACAAATTAAAATTAAGTCTGTTTTCTAAAAATGGGCTGGAGATGTTTTATTTGAAACAGTCTTACAACCTTGCTGTCCCTGCATACTTGGAGCACCAGGGGTGGAGTGGATACAAGAAGAGAGGATCATTCCTCTCACAATGGCTTTACGAGGACTGTAGGTAGCGATTGAGAATAAAACAACATTTCAATCCATTTTCGTAAGAAGCTTTCACTTAAAGAACAAAAAAAATTAAACCAAGACAGTAAAACTCTGAGAAAACAAAGGAGGGGAACTGCCTGCCTGTGAAGTCCTCATGCTCATTATATCTGGTGCATATTTTGCTTGTAGGGAGTGTTTGGGGAGGAAAGTAATTTAAGCAAACCAACCTGGGCCATCTTTTCATTCTTTGTCATGTACTGCTGTTGTTACCTTTAGAAATCCAGCAGCGGGGCTGGTTGTGTCCTGTTTTAGTGCCCTTCGTAAAGCATTCCCTTTTCACCAGCTTCGATGGCCTCATTGGAGTGGCCATGACAATGGATGTTCATTTTACCGCTTTAAAAGGGTTTAATGATTAAAAGGCTTCACCATTGCACTCAGCCACAAAACTCATTCTTCCACTTCTGTGGAGCCCTTTGATTCAAAATGTTCTTTTGACAGGATCAAGAGTGGTTTTCATTCTGTCGGGCAGCAGAAACATCTGCATTTTTTATCCTCTGCCTCCTCCTCAGTGCACATAGTTAATGTGTAATTAATGAAACATCCCTTCTCAGAGTGGCACACAATCAACGTAGATCTCCCACCAACCTCGCTCCAGCTCCAGTAAAGCAGGTTTGCTTTTGTATCCTTGTATTCTTATTGAACAGTAGTAATAAACCCAGTTCCAGGCTTATCTAGCCAGCTTACATCTTAATCTTTCTTTTTCCTCCCCCTCTCTCTCTCTCTGTCTCCTCAGGGAAAAGGGATGAAAAAAAAAAAGAACTTCTCTTTCTTTTGGGTCATCTGAGCACATTGGAAGGGGGGAACCAAACACACCACAACATTCAAAGCAAAACAGAGAAAACAAGAGATCTAGGGGAAAAAGTCCCCTCCTCCCTCCTTTCCCTGGAAGGAAAAATAAAGACCTTGGTAAGTAGTCAAGCAAGCTGAAAATGCAGTTACACAAGAAGAATTTCTAAGCCCTGTAGGGTAGGGCCTTCAAAAGTGGGGAAGTTCTTGCTCTCATTAGAGCAATACATCTGAAATCTAACACATAACGTGTCAGAAAAGTACTACATCCTCCTACACAGGAGTAGCCTCTTCATTTGCTATTCCTTTTGCAGAATTTGGAAGGCTGAGAGTGTGCTTGAGAGCTTGTACGCTAATGCACACGTATTGTCAAGGCTAAGGCTACTTATAGCACAGTGACTAATGAACGTGTCACAATCATATTTATTTATATAAGCTTTATATTAATTTGTTTAATCTTTGCTAAGTGTACCATGAATGACTATGTAGAATAATGGAGAAATGTGCTTCTGCATTTGTTCAACTCTAATAATGCATCAACAACAATACACAGGCTCTAAGTGATCAAAATAGACTCAGATGGATTGTGGTCCACCAGCAGCTCTCCGATTAGTTTTCAGAGCCACATTTGTGCAGCCGCTCTAGAGAGCATGGCACCGCAAGAGAGTAACCGTGAAGACCTTGCAGTATGGGAAAACACAAGGCAAAGACAAGTAACAGATCAAAAGGAGAAATATATGGGCCCATGCTACTTATACTTGCAACAATTTAAAGTAGAATACCTGTGAAGTCCAGGAGATGTAAGCCACGTGGAGAAGCAAAGCCATCACTTTTAAGCTTGCCTTGCTGTGGATCTGTTACCCTTGATGTCCTGTGTGTGGCCTCTTTTGGTTCTTACGGAGGAAGTGGAGAACATTGCTCCCAAAGATTTCATTTTGACCTAAAGGTTGGGCTGCAAATGTAGCAGAGAGAGAGAAATATCAAGGCAAATTTGCTTACTAAGGAATTCACTTCTGAATGACGTCTGTTTCATGCCAATCTACTTAAAAATTCAGGTCAAAATCAGAAAGTAGATTTGCCTGGAAGAAAATGTTCAGAGGTAAATCACAATATTCCCTCATCCTCTTGCAAACTGGGGCTTCCTCCTGTCTAAGGAGCCTGGCCATCCAGAGAAGGTGGAAGACACACAGGTTAAGTTGTTCTTTCTATTCAGGGGAAACATACCTTTGCTTCGCAGTTTTCAGGACCACGTCCTAGTTGTCCAATTCCTCTATCAATAGGACATTTAGTCTCCACTATGCTTTTATCTGTGAGTATCAAAGAAGTCTAAATGAGCAATGTTCACAGCTAAAAATGAGTGTACATTGAAAGAAGTTTTGGTTCCTGTCTGAATTAGTCTGATTGGAAGCATTCCTCTACCTGTATGTGAGGAAGAAAGCAGATTCCTCCCCAGATTGTCTGCATGTGATTCTTTTTATTGTCCTGGTTTCAAAGAGCTGAAACTGAGTGCATAAAGCATCATCCACTTTACACTTAATCTGAAAATTCACTAGTGTTCCAATAAAATCAGATTAATATGGGAAACAGTTGCCGATATGTATTGTTCCAAATATTGTCTGTCTTATTTAGAATCATAGCTAGAAGGAAGACCTGCCTATGAATTCAAGGACCTGATAAAAATTTGGTACAAAAATACCCTTCCAGGGTGATACACAACAGATGTGTGCCAGTCCAGTTCTGAGCAACCCCCAAGAGATCAGTGAAATTATTCTGTTCCATGGTGCACATATACAGCAAAAACCTGTTTTCAGTCAGATACTTTAACACAGACTCTGTCACAGTCAGATGTTATTTTTCTACAAATAGGAGAATCAAGATTTGGAGCAGGACATGCGAAATAAGCATCTTGCAACATGACTCTTTGGGCCAAATTCCACATGTGCAGCTCCCACTGAGATCCAAATATGGGCAACATTTATTTCCAGATTGAGCACAGAATGTGTCTCTATTGTTATTGAAATTAAAAAGGGAATGAGCTTTTGAACATTGTTCCATTGGTCAGACTTGCTAGCTCAACCTATGTCCAGTGATCAGAAATAATTTCACTAAATCACTTATTTTCTGTTTCACAGTGGTTCATACAGCAACATAAGGTATTGGAGATAATGGATGGATAAAAATAGGTAAATTTGCAGTGGGAAACTTCGCTCAAGAATGTTGGCTGCAGCCATGCTTAAATAAGTGTCTTCCTCCTACTTGTAAAAGAAACATGTCCTGCTGATCACATGCTACAGGAAGGCTGGTGTACTGGAAGGGCCTGGGACAATTGCAACAGTCACTGAGCCGCACTGCGATATGTTTGAATTCTGTCCAGAATCTGGGAAGTCCATGTTAGCTTGCCAGACCGGTCAGAGAAAAGGGGCTTCAAAGAGAACTTTTTACCCTTGATTCCACAGTGTGAGTATGGAAAGAGTATAATGTTTGCTGTTGGGATTAGCCCCCTACTGCGTCAGCCATATATGAGTGCACTGAAAATTGGCAGCATGCAAGGGGAAGCCTCTCAGCTCATTGCAGCTGAGCTAAACCCAGGGTAGATTTCCAAGCACCAGAGCAGAAGGTGTGTGAACCTCATTATCATCTCCTAACACAGAGAAGGAACAAAGCTGAAATCACACTGAAAGGAATGAAAACCAAAGACCATGTAGGATGGGAAAACATTCCTTATTTTAAGAGGTATAAGAAAACATTTGGTAATATTGAGGGACTGCTTAAAAGGAGTTATTGCACAGCAACATACAAAGCAGTGAGTTAGAATTTATGTTGTAAAGAAAAAGATAAATCTGGTTAAAATTATTTTAGAGAGGTTTTTTTCTGTTCCATGAAGACATAATGGGATAAAGATTCTCCTCTATTAGATGGCCAGCACTCTCCTCAGCTTAGAAAGAATGAATGTCATGCTGCACCACTTTTTGCTCACGCAGACTACTCAAGCGTAACATGAATCAGAGCCACTCTACACAGTATGATCTCAAGGTTCTTCTGTCTTTTCTAGCTTCTCTCTTATGTCTCTTACCTGACATAGAAGTTTCTGCAGGAATCTCTTTTAGTTCCCACTCTGAGAACCAATTTTAACTTCTTGGGGTATCTTATGTAGATTTATCTACATAAGGAACAAGATGCTAACCCTTGGAACTGTTACGCTGTTGACTCAGTGATTTCTTACCACGCTACTCTTAGTCCCTCAGTGAGAGGTCTAAATTCTTCAGACCAGATGTGGAAAAGAGTTATGCACCACACACTAAACAGCAGCCAGCACAGTGAACAAAAACGTGTCTGATGTAACTTTGTGGCAATGCTGAGAGAGGCCGAACCAGGTACCTTGCAGCCTTTCTCCATAGTCAGACGGGTCTGAAGAGATACATATTTCAGATGCCAAGTCTCACACACAGAGCCATGAAATGGAAACCAATTTGCCTGAAAAAGTGAGAGCGGCCAAGAGAAATACTACGAGATCCATTAGCAGAAATAATAGGAAGCTGAGTGCTGGGCAGCAAATGGGAGCAGCAGCAAGGGATAGAGAAGCCTGAAAGCTGTCCTGCCTCCCTTTGCAAGTACTGGCAGAGGAAGAAACCAATGCAGTGCAGTCAGACAGGAGGCCATAAACCAGCTGTAAGAGAGGAAATTGCCCTGAGGACTGATTTCAATGTATGTGGGTACAGTCAGAGAAACTTCAGTAGCACAGATTGCACTTTTTATTTTTTATTCCAAGCTCCTGATTGACATGAATAACAACCTCCAAATGAAACTTTACCAAAAGTGTAGAAACTGCAGCACCATGTCAGCTGACTACAAATGAAGGCATCTTAACATTGCCATCTCACCTACGAGTATTTGAAAAATTATTTTTCAAAATACTCTGTTTAAATATGGATCTAAATCAAGCTTAGCTTGCAGGCTAAGTAACAGGTATCTCCCCAAACCTCATGCTGGGCACATAAATAATGCCACTTTGGGTAAAAGGAGAGGTTGAAAAATTCATTCATATATTGAGAGTTGTTAAGGAACAGAATTTTGTCTTCAGCTTGGGGTAGGAAAATATTTTTTGAATCAGTAAACTGAGACTGTAATACATATTGTGGCAGTGCTGTTTAAACTATCTCTAACCATCCTCCCCTTATTTTCTTTACACCTCTACTTTCACTCCAGTCTGTCCGTTCCTGTGTCAGCACAATGAGTTTTGTTGCACTGCATTAAATGAGGACATTAACTAATCTGGTTGAAAAATAGTCCAGAAAAAATATAATGTTTTATTTCTCCCCCAGATCAGTCCCTTGATAAGGTTTGCCATAGAAGTTATGAGAACAACTGTAGTAGCATAGCAGAGGACACGATGCAGGAGAAAGAATCAAGTCAATCCAGACTGGTACCAAAAGATCATTTACATAACCACAGCCTGAAGAACTACATTGTATGAAAACAAATTTGATGAAAAAGTAAAATTGCATTTGATGATGTGCACCTGGAGTTCTCCATTTCTTTGAGTGGAGCTACATCTCCCATGTACTTGTAAGAGAAATTTGAAATAATTTATATATTTACAGTTCTAAATCAAGATGTAGACATGTTATGCAGCACTACTGCAGGTTCCATTGCTTCCCTGGACCTCTCAGGGATTCATGGGCATTGCTGGTGTCTCTTAGCCTTTATCTGATACCTCCTGCTTTACTGTTCTCAGTCCAGAACTGTGAGCTCTAAAGTAATCACAATATGTTGTCAGATGATTCTTTATTTCCATATGACATGATTTACTTAATGCAAAGCGCATGGAATTGATTACTTAATCCAGCATAATTTTTTGCTGGATTCAGACAAACTTTTGCCACTGTGACAAACTGCTGCTGCTTGCACTAATGGAGGTGCAGCAATCTGGTTGTCTGTGGTTTTTTTGCAATTACAGGCCTTGCCGGCCCTGTAGGACCATCTGTTGTGCAAGGAGAGAAGGAACAGCTACAACTCCAAGGCTATCAGCAATTTTGGAAGAGAAACTTGGGAAAGCAGGAGATAAACAGAGAACAAACTCTGTTTACAAACAATTGGAGAAACAACAATTTTTAGATACAATCTTTCCTAAGGGACTGAGAAGAACATCTTGCTTTAAACACAGCACTGATTTGATTTTGATTTGTAACTGCTGGAGTCACTGAACCAGCCATGCTGGAGGCCTCCAGACATACAGACCTGCTGACGGCAGACGCAGCTCTCCAGGTCACAGATTAGCAGGTGTGCCTGATGCCTCCCCGTGAGGCTGGAGCTGCCAAACAGTTCTTTTGCAGAAGATGTGCTGTGATTGAAGAGCTGTGTCATTGGGTGAGAGAGCTACTGAAGGAAGTGAACAGGCTACATAGTATTTGAGTGAATGAGCAAAAGGTTGACCTGGTTTTTTCAGAGAAGCTACAGTCTCAAGACTCTTGGGATTCCTGGATCTCTGCTGTAGTGCAGAAACAGGTGGACTCAGAACCCTACAGGGTAGCTAGTCAAGGGATTGTTAGTGAAGGGTCTGTTAAAGATGAAGGCTGGAAGCAGGTCACTGCACGTACCAGAAGAAAGGTTTCTCTTCCTTCTGAATACTTATCAATTAGGACTGACATCTTCTACAATAGATACGAGCCTCTGGAAGTAGAAATTCAGACAACTGATGAGGCAGGCAAAGGTCCTTCTGGGACAGTGGGGCCTCCTGAAGCAACACCATCTGAACCCTGCATCATGATCTTTTCTGTTAAGAGGAAAAGAAGGGTAGTTGTAATAGGAGACTCCCTTCTGAGGGGAAAGGAGAGCCTGATATGCAGACTGGACCCAAATCATAGGGAAGTCTGCTGTCTCCCAGAGCCTCAGATAAAAGACATTACTGGAAAACTCTCCAGTCTAGTAAGGCCCTCTGATTACTATGTGTTATTAATTGTTCAAACTGGCAGTGACAAAATAAAAAAGAGAAGTCTGAGGGCAATCACAGGGCCCTGTGATGATTAGTAGAAGGATCAGGAGCACAGGTAATGATTTCCCCGATCCTTCTGGTAACAAGGAATAATATTGATTGGAATAGGCAGATTCATCAGGTCAATGAGTGGCTCCAAGCTTGGTGTAATTGGAAAAATTTTGTAATTTTTGATCATGGACTGATCTATTCAACACCTGATCTACTGACACCTGACAGGATGAGACTTTCTCAGAGTGGAAAAAGAGTTCTAGCACAGGAACTATTAGGGGTCATTGACAGAGCTTTAAACTAGCTTGGAAGGGGGAAAGGGAAAATACCAGGCTTGCCAGCAATGAGTGATGGAATGGCATGATCAAACTTGAGGAAACAAACACTAATGGGATCCCTCAATCTCCTTCATGTGATAGTGACTAGAAAGTACCACACCTGAAATGCTTCTAAACCAATGCATTCATCATGAGGGACAAATGCAACGAGCTCAAATCTTAGGCCCAATCCCAGAGATCTGACATCATGGGCATAAGTGAAATCTGGTGGGATGAGTTCTGTGACTGGAGTGCCATGTGACTGGAGTGCCATGTAACTGGATGGTTATGGGTTCTTTAGGAGGCATAGGCAGGGCAGAAGAGGTGGGCTTTATAATAGAAGGGTTAGAATGTATAAAGCTCACAGTTGGCAATGGCGCAGTTGAGACTCTCTCGATAAGAATCAAGGGGCAAATAAATAATGTGGAAGTCATAGTAGGAGTCTACTATAGACCTCCCATCCAGAACGATGACGTCAATGAATTATTCTTTGAGGAACTAAGGGGCACTTCCAAGTCAACTGCCCTCGCCCTTATGGGGGATTTCAATTTGTCAGAAATTAACTGGGAGCATCACAGAGCTGGTACAACCTGGGCCAGCAGATTCCTAAAAAACTGCATTACAACTGTATGGAACAGATCCTAAGGGACCCAACTTGGAAAGATGCCCTCCCTGATCTGCTGCTTGTCCACAGAGTGGATCTCATGAACCAAGTGGATATTGGCAGCTGTCTCAGCCACAGTAAACAGGAAGAGATTGAGTTTAAAATCTGTGCTGATATGAGAAAAAGTGCCAGCAAAACCTCAACTCTGACCATGAGGACAGCCAACTTCAGGCTACTCAGGGAATTAGTGAGTAAAGTCCCCTTGGAAAAATGTTTTTGCTGGTACTGGGGTCCATCAGTGCTGGTCACTTTTCAAATATCACCTCCTAAGGGCACAGGAACAGCAATTCCCAAATGTTAGAAGTCAAGCAGGTGAGGCAGAAGGTTGGCTTGATTGAACAGTAATCTTCTCTTGGAAATAAAGTAAAAAAAAAAAAAGGTGTATGCCCAGTGGAAACAAGGTCAGGTAACATAGGAAGAATACAGACATGTTGCTTGCCACTGTAGGGAGAAAATTCGTATAGCCAAAGCTCAATTGAAGTTGAAGCAGGCCAGAACTGTGGGGGACAATAAAAAGAGTTTTTTCAAATATATTAATGGCAATAGGAAGTGTAAAAATAACATCGACTAGTTACTGGTTACCTTACAAACAGGGACAGAGACAAGGCACAGGTGTTTAATGCATTCTTTGCCTCTGTCTTCAAAAGGTATGACAGACCAAGGAGGTTTCGGGGCTCTGAGCTGGAGTACTATAACTGCAAGAACGATCAACTCCCAGCGGACCCTGAAATTGTGCAGGATCTGCTGCTCCAGCTGGATACCTACAAATCTACGGGGCCTGATGGGATTCATCCAAGAATCCTCGTCCTCACAAAACCTCTCTTGATGATTTTTGAGCAGTCTTGGGAATCTGGAGAGGTCGCTGACTGGAAACCAGGGAACATCATCTCAATTTTCAAGAAAAGCAAGAAGGAGGACCCTAGAAACTACAGGCCTGTCAGTCTCACTTCAGTACCTGGTAAAGTTATGGAGAAGATTATTCTGGGTGTTATTGAGAAACACCTGAAAGACAACACAGTTAGTGGTCACAGCCAACACGGCTTCATGAGAAAAAAGTCCTTTTATGACAAGTTACCTTTCCTTTTCTGACAAGGTAACGCACCCAGCTGATCAAGGGGGTCCTATTCGATGGTGAGTTGAATATAAGTCAGCAGTGCCCTGGTAGCCAGGACGGCCAGCCGTGTCCTGAGAGGCATCAGACAAAGCATCACAAACCAGTGAGGGAGGTGATTGTTCCACTCTGCTCTGCACTGGTGCAGCCTCACCTTGAACATTTGTGTGCAGTTTTGGGCACCACAATATGAGAAAGATATTCAGCTCTTAGAGAGTGTCCAAAGAGGGCAATGAAGATGGTGAAGAGCCTTGAGGGGAAGCCGTAGGAGGAGTGCCTGAAGTCACTTGGTCTGTTCAGCCTGGGGAGGAGAAGACTGAGGGGAGACCTCATTGCAGTCTCTCTCATGAGGGGAAGAAGAGGGACAGGCATTGATCTCTTCTCTCTGGTGACCAGTGACAGGACCCAAGAGAATGGTCTGAAGTTTTGTCAGGGAAGGTTTAGGTTGGATATTAGAAAAAGGTTCTTCACCCAGAGGGTGGGGTTGGGTGCTGGAACAGGATCCCCAGGGAAGTGGTCACAGCTCCAAGACTGACAGAGTTCAAGAAGTGTTTGGATGATACACATGGTGTGACTCTTGGGGATGGTCCTGTGTAGGGCTAAGAGTTGGACTCAATGATTCTTGTGGGTCCCTTACAACTCATCATATTCTGTGATTCTGTGATTGTCTGATCCCATTTGTGCCCAGCGTAAGTATGCCCCTGAAATGGATACAGCTGTAGGGTTCATTTTGCTGTGTGGGTTCAAAGGTTTGATTCAATAATGCTTCTTTTGTAATATTGCCTGTTTGCTCATTTACAATGTTGATTGCCATTTCTTGGTGGTTTGGCTTCAGAAACATGCTGTAGAATTTATATTTGTCCCCCTCCCATGCTAATGTTGGTATTATTTGTGTGTAAACACATTGCATGGGATAGCAGTAATGTAAATGAGATTTCCATGTTGAGTTGATTTATGAACAGCCAGTCTCCTAATTTATTGAAGTTGTCTTTTTGTCATTTGCACATGATTAGCAGCATATACCATACATAGGGTGCCCTTCTGTAACACATTCAGAAAGAAGAAATACAAAATGTATACCATTATAGCACCAAATGGAGATCTTACTGAGCTTCAAGATGCTTTGATACATGTAGTTACTAACTTAACTCTGCCTGTGAACTTGTCCTCATTAACTCCATAATTAGCAAGATCATATTTGATCTTGGAGTTCATTAGACATTGCAGCTGGAAGATTGTTTCAGTTCTAGCACATCAGAATAGACAATTAAAGTGATAATAAAGAATCAATATCACTTCCCTGTTTCTTAGACTTTTTTTAAGGTTGCAGTGTGCCTAATTAAATCTGGTTTGAAGCAGTGAAAAATTAAAAAGCAATGCGGTCGTATTTATTTTGGTTTAACACACTGTTTAAAAGGCTGTTTGAAATGTGCCCTGGGAAACAGTTTCTACCTGCATGATGAGTAAATAGATGGGATGATTTCAGATTCAGCTGCAGACTTAACTGAAGACTGAAGTAGATGTTATGCTCATGTCCCTTGTATTGCCCATGCCACATGCAAATCCTCTTCCCTCTTTTCACTTTGCGACTGGATCCAACCTTATAGATCATATCAGCTGATGCTCCGATATAAAGAGACAAACTTTTTCAGTTCAAATTATTTATATGTATCTTACTTCTCCTCAACACTTGCCAAGTTGATCAATAAATTCACATTCCAGAGGAGCAGCCTGATTATCCAGTGCATCAAGACATCCTTGTGCAAGACAGCTGTAAAACTGGCCTAGTGTTGAGAGTATCTGCAGCAGAGCCAAGCCTGAATTCATACCATCGTGGGGTTCCTTCCCCCTGTGCTTTCCCCACAGGAAGCAGACTGGGATCCTCAAACAGGCAAGTGGTTCTCCAGTTGTTATCACAGCCTAGAAAGCAATGTAAACTAGAGGAAGAAAAGAGTGGTCTGTGCTCAGAAATCCCATGTTCAGGTGGACCTGATTCTCTTTTCTACCTGTCTCCTGGGTAGCAAGTAACTAAACTGTAACACATTTCTGTGTCTCTGTTTTCCAACGACAGAGTGAGACTCTTAGTCTTAACACTGGAAGAACATGTAGAAAACCTCAATGAAATTTCCTATTTAATGAAATAAAATAACATTCTAAACAAGATTAGCAAGATTGAACATCCTCCTTCTACATATGTACTTTTACTTCAATTCTTCATCATTTTCATTTAATAAACACAGTTAACTGAAGACATGAATTGTATCACTGAGGGAGAAGTGGATAATGAAGGACCACTGAAGCACTAATCCAACTAATCTTGCCTTTGGCTCTTGATATTGTGTAGATCCCAACAGTAAATATTAAGTTTCAAATTCATTCAAATTATTTCAGTGTCCTACAGGGTGCCACATCTCTTCATTTTGTTTGCAATCATTTGAAACTAAATTATTTTAAAGATATTAATGCTTCATTGATTTAAACTGAAACAGACTCTAATAGTTGACATTTGGGGCAGATTATAGAAATAAGGTCAGATCCCTGGCTGATGTGAATCCATCAAAGAGAACAAAATGACAATGAGAATCCTAGCTTATGTATCCTGGATATAATGCCCTTGATTTATGGCAGTATTAGGGGAAAAAAATTGCCCATGTCCAAAAGTTGATGTGCCAAGATGACTGTAGACAAGCAGAGAGAGCAACATCTAGGTTTGATTTTCTTCACCGTGGCACAATTCAGTTCCTATGCTATAGAATTTGCTTGTAAATGAGGACTAGTCCACTGTCAGCAGCCCTTGCACAGCTACATGACAGGATGAGGATGGCCCAGTTACATTGGCATTGTCCTACCCTATGGGTCACGCCCAGGCATGACCCTTTGCCAAACAGCATTTGAAGCACTTCTAGAAAGACCTTATTTTTCCAGATGTCTTGCCCTGACATCAAGTCTGCTGTGTCCCATGTCCCATATTTCTACTGCCCAGTACAACAAAGGTTTGCCTTGGCTCAGCAAGACATGGATATTGACGTTGCTTGCAGCATTACCAACTGTCACCTCATAAAAAATAGGCTTTTGGTTGGAACCCCACGGTTCCTTCAGGGAATCTCTTAGCTAGATGGGCAGAGTGACTAAATGGAGACTGGGGAGAAGGGTCCACAAAACACATAAAGCATCATAAAAATTTTGGGCAGCTGCAATCCTCCAAAAATTATCTGTGCTCACATGTCAATAGCATCTATTTCTTACAGGCCCCACTGCCACTTCACCACACAGGCTAAGACTGTGGAGAGCACTGGGTCCTGTTCAAAATGGCCTTGGAACAGAAAGGTCTCAGGGGGAGGCAATGGGATCAGCAGCAGCTGAGGGTCATCACAGCACCACACTTGCTGGGCCACATGTAAGGCCAGGGGCTCTATTGGTCATGCTGTGAAATGGCTGACTGGCTACCACATGGCTGCAGCTTCCACCCAGCAAGAAGAGGTCAAACTTCTTCTTGCGGGGACCCCAGCAATATTGACATGGGCCACTCGCTGCCTCTGGCCTCAGGACCTGGGGACAGTCTGGGATTCGTCGCATCTCTCAACATTGACAGAAAAAATGGTACCCTTGCTCTGCCTGTAAAATGCACAGTGTGCTGAGGTAGCAGGCACCACAGGCACCCCTGGGCTACAGGCTGAGAAGTCTAAAATAGGGAACAAGTGTGCCAATGTGCCCTGATCCTGGGGTTTGTCTCTTCCCTGAAGGGCTGTATTCTACCAAACCCCCTCACCCTGGCCAGACTGCAGGTAGGGCGGCTCTACTGGAGTTTGAGGATATTGTCCATGTGATATCAGCAGTGTCCCTTGAATGCTGACACTAGTTCTCCACATAAGCAGTGTTTCGGTGGTCAGCAGTGGGGTCAAGTCCACAGAGTCCACCAGTATTAGGCTTAGCTAGAGTTTTATTCTCATCCCATTTTATCTTGTATGTTCTCTGATGCACACTGCAAAACTTTTCCCTGAGCAGTTCCCTGCTAATGAAGTGATTTTAGCACATTGTGGGATTTGGCTTTTCATGTTTCCAAGAGGCAATCTTATTGCTTTATCCATGCAAAGTTAAAGATCTATCCTCATTTTCTGTCCCTGTGACATTCACAAGGTTCTTGTGCAAAAAAAATTTTAAAAAAGGACTTCCAGTCCCCAGCTGATTTTGGGATGGTTTATACTGTCTCTAAACAGCAGGTTAATTTCAGTTGACACTTATTTATGAAAGCCCAAAGTCTGGTGAGGTAATAAAAAAGTCAACTTCCAGAGAATATATAGCCTTAGATTTTCTTACCTAACATGTTTTTATTTGGAGATTTATTGAGCAAAATAAAGATTTGGCTGGCAAATAATGTTATCAATTGCTCCATATTTTAAAATCTTTTGAAAGCACATACAAAAACCAGATTAATTTCCTTGTACACGATCTACTGTGGGGTATAAACACATTTTATTCAGTGACTAGCCAAGAAAATGTAAATTAGCTGTCTGACATTTGGGAAATTCGTGTGGCTGAATTATATGACTTGTATATTTGGAAAACCCATAGGGTTTGTTAGTATCCAGGTGGATGTTAATTTTAAATAACAGCCTGGTTAAATGCTGAGGTTTCAGTGTTGAATCAAAGACATAGAAGCTTCTTCTGTCTCTATCCTTTTACATATGTACATTTAGAGGATTTGTTGCCTGAAATCAGTTTTCAGAGAGGCTGAAGGAATAATAATACATCTGGTCACTTGCAATCTGACTTGTCTCTGCTGCCCTGTTACTGTTTGGCAAGAATATCTGCTTACATGTCCCACTTCTCACATCTGTGCAGAGTAAGAGGGTCCCCCCACAAGACAAGAGCCAGGGTTGTTGACTGGGTACGTGATCCCAGATCCTCTCTCTATCTTTGTGGCCAGTGAAGGATGGACTGATAGCCCACCGTTCCCTACACAAATCTGCCATTCAGCGGGGTGAGTTTGGGAAATAATGAAGTCAGCACATTAGTGCCTAGCCTGCTGAGCTCACATTGCTGAAAGCTGCCGGTGGGTGAATTTCCCAGCGTTTGGAAACTTTGTCTCAGTTCTGCGGGTTTGCTCAAGTGTGCGATGGCTGTTTGCAAGGGAGCTTTCCTGCTGGGTGGGTTTGCTTTCCTCCTCACAGCTCAGGGAAGGTGAGAGCTCTCCTTCATGTCTCCCCTGCCCCCACTGCCGCCCCTTGCTCACCCGACAAACACAATGCTCTTCCAGCGGGTCTCCTCTGCTGGGGAGCTTTTCCCTCTCCCAACTCCCACACTGGGACATTTTTCCACATTTCCAGGATTATGGCCACTTTCACTTAGATCTATGTGTGTTGCCTCCACATACAAAGAAGCACTTGGGGACGGGATTAGTAGGATTAGAAGAGATTCACATATGTCCAGTTCAAGCAATTGGTATTCAAAGCTTTACACTTCCAAATGCCACCAAGAGAGAGAAAAGGAGCTGGGAGCTTGTTTTGCATTTCAGCACCTTCCTGCGGGGGACAGGGACCTTTGTCTGGGATGGGGGACACAAATCCCACACCTCCCCTTTAATCCAACACCCCTTAGCCATCAACTCTTTTCCTTCAGTGCCACCGGTGGGGCTCTGCTCTAGCCCTGACAAGGAGCTACAAGTGTCGTAGCTTTCCCGTTTCTCTTTTTAGAGCAGCCCTTCTGCAAACTTTTGGCAAACTGGGGTTTGGTAGGCAAATCGAGGTCCTCTCCCGTGCAGTTTATTACCATATACCTTGTCTGTTGCTGCAAGGCAAGGAAGCATCACTGGGTTTAGAACATAAAAGTGAAAAATTCTTACGAGTGCTTTTGCTCATATAAAGTTAAATCCTTCACATGTAAGCAAACTGTTCATTCTGGCAAGGCAAATCCCTAAGATAAAACAAGTGCATTAGGCATTTCTGAAAAAGCAATGTGAAAATCTTTTTTTCCCTTTCATTTCTGATAGACTGCCTTCCTTGTTGCCTTTAGGGCAATGGTGGTGGCGATTTCCTGATTATTAGACACATTAATAAAGGAAGATTCTATGTTGCATTTTGGCAATCACTCCAAGTGTGAACAAATCCTCTTGTTCAAAAATTAAGAGGAAGGCTTTAATATTAGTCAGTGTAACAAACCTGTCTGTAGTGCAGTGAAAGATTTTTGAAGCAGAGCAGGTGGAGCCTTTTTAAAATACATCAATCAATTAATTAATTTACTCATTCTTTTGTTCAGTCTTTCAGCTCACTAGGATAAAAGCTCTTGTTTGTTGTGACTTATAAGGGACAGGAAAATAGACAACCAGAATAAAAAACAAAACAAAACAAAAAAACAAAAACCAAACCAAACCAACAAAACAAAAACAGAAAAAAACACCTTTTTTGTACCCCAAATAATGTCCTCTAAGTGATTTTTTTTTCCAGTAAGTGTATATTTGTTTTACATTTTTTAGAGCAGAAATGAAATTTCAGAGTATATGAAATAGGTTGAAGAAAACTGAAATTTTGTTAAAATGCTGAAGATAGGCTCTTAGTTATTTTCATTTATTTTTATCTTTAAAAGGCATGAAGTCCTGGGTGAGTATTGACTGAAATCAATGTATTTAGAATTAATCTACTAATACTAGAGTAAGCCAGTACAAAGCCCAGTGGGTCTTTATTCTCATTAATAAAATGTGCCAAGTTTGAGCTAATATTTTTTAACTTGCTATTTTTGCAAATCCAAGTCTTACTTCAATAAAAATACCTGGGAAAGGTTGCCATGAATATCGAGATTAAAGGAACTAAGTGCATGGATTCTGGTGATTTTGCTAAGTCACAGAATTTTTCTGTATACAAGTGACTCTATAGGATTTCAGATAGATGGAAACACTTGAAATATTGAAAAACATGAAGGATATCGGGTCTGTACATGCCCCCCAAATCTTCAGGGAGTTCTGAATAGTTCACATACACTAATGATCCAGGACTAGGCCTCTGCAATTTAGAAAAAAGGCAGCAATACCTGCAGAATCTCAGACTGCAACACATCAGCCAGTTGTGGAGTAGAGATTCACCTAGTAAAGAAGCTGATAAGAAGAGAACACAACTCAAAAAATGTGTACCTATGAACTTAATTTTAAATTGACTTTTGCTTTCAGAAGTGGTGAGAATAATTACTTACCACTGCACCTGTGAACATCAGTCATATAGAGCTACAAAATGAAAAATAAATATTTCTTTTTCTTTCTCTTTACTTTTTATAATTCTGATTTTTGTTTCCTAGTCTTTCCTATCTATCTATCTATCTATCTATTTACACAGTATTCCTCTTAGTGAAAGTTTTACACATCTCAATATATCTATATTATTTGCACCTGTTAGTCTCGCTGAGCTACAGGCAATAATTGTTAGCAAGAGTGGATTCATTCCACTCCAGAATTACATTATGTGTGTATGGAAGAACCTTAAGTATATAAAATACCTCAAAGAAAAAAGGGGGTAGCATAGGAGTAGTGCCAGCTGCTTGTTTTGCTATGTACAAACTGGCTGAGGAGAGGCTGTAGATCCCAAGATCCTGTTCCATCCCATGCTCCCAGTCAGCAGTATTTCTGATAGCCAGACAGAGGACTAGAGGCACTAACTTCCACCAAGGAATCATTCATGTCCCATGTATTTCCCCTGTAAATTAAATTTGCTGGCAGTATCTGAAGCCACTGAAAGGTAGTGTTTTACCAGGGACCCAGCTAAGCACCCCTGCAAGGAAGCACCTTCCTGACAAAGAGAAAAGGGATGATGGCTTCAGGTTACATCTGGATATATGAAACTGCTGCTTCTGGACATTCTCTTTTGGTTCGGGTGCAAAAGAATAACAGGCAAAATGGTTACAGAAGTGGTATTAGCAAAGTAGAGAAGACAACTTGCTTTTCACCCAGGGGTTCCTCCCTGGAAACAGGTTTGCTTAGCATTGGTGTCTGAAAAGAAAATGTGAGCTCCCTTAGCTGAGCTTGGTGTCTATGGCTGGCATGGACTCTCTTAAGCTCTCATTATTAACATTTTGCTAATCGATTTCCTTCTTGGGAAACAAATATGAAAGGGTCTGCCCCCAATTAAAGCATTTTTGTTTAAAAACCGAATGATCTCATTGGAGTAATTAAGTGCTTCCTTAAAGTGCTCACAGTTCTTTATTGTGAGGAACAGCACTGGTGATTTGAATTTTAGGGGCCTGACCTCCGAGTCTATTGAAACCAAGAGACATCAGTCAGCTTCAGTAAGGTTTGGTTCTGTCCCTGACAGGCCTCATAATAAGCAAACAAACACCACAGTTTGTCAGTGTTTCGATAGTGAATAATTAACCTTTGCCATAAGCTGGTGAGAAAAGATGATGTTGGTGGACCTAGTCTTCTCTCTCTCTCTCTCTTTTAAGAGACAGAGGTGGGACTTTTATGATCCTCATTACTATTGTGTCTGAGCACTTCTAAGCCTGCTCCAAGCTGCCAAGAATTACAGGCTTCTAGTGTTATATCTGTAAGTTTGTAGGTTTTCCAGTTAAATAATACATCCTATGTTCCAACCCAGGCTGAAGGGAGGATCAAGAAAACCACCCTTCTCTTACATCACAGCAGCCCTGTACCTGGCCTTAAACACTTGCCTAGCACAACTGCTCCTGCAATTACACTCTTGCTCAGGTCTTTTCTGAGCTGGGCCCGGGACCGTCGTCCCCCTTACGTGAGACATGAACATTTCTGCAGCGGGGATTCTGCAGGTGTGGTGGGGCAATGACAAGTAGGCTACACACTACCAGCACCATCCTTTCCCACGTGCCTGCTTTCTGACCATCGTTCTTCTCTTTTATACTTGTATTTGATTTTATTTTTCTCCAGTGTATTTTATTTTCAATTTCTGCAATCACATTTACATCAACAGTGCAATAGTCACTGCAAATGGACTGTGGCTTTAAATAAGATAAGAATGGAAAATGATTCACGTTGTAAGGGTGGGGAAATGTGATTTATATGATGCAAAAAACTTATTTTATATAGTAAAGCCTCCCTGAACATTTGAAGTTTCAGCAGCTCAGCTGGAAGAAGTACAACAAGGGACTCAGAAGTGATTTATAAAAACAGCCTTACGCTTTAGCCAGGCCAGATTTTACCATCATTTCTGGTGTTCATTAGCATCTCATTGCACATGTAGTCCCATTGATCCCAATGGAACATGCCCACACAATAGACTTCTATTCAAGGGTGGTGAAGGCAGTCCATACGCCCATCCCCAAACACTGAGACATGGCAAAGGTTTGTGAATAGACTGCAGATAATTTTTGTTGTGTCTTCTAGAATTTGTACTAGCCTATTATCAGCCTGTAAATATTCACCGGTAACATGCATTGTTTAAAATTGAGATACAAAATGAGACAAAGATTTTTTTTCCTTCCTCTTTAGTGAGTCTTCCATGCTTTCAAATGTGTAGTGGAAGAATTATTCAATAATTTCTATGGCTTTATTTGTTTTCACTATAGCTATAAAAAGTAAATGGTGTTAAACTTATTTGTTTCTGAGATGGAAAAACATTTTAATTTTTAGCTGTTACAACATCCATGTTTTCACTCTGACCTGATATAATGGTAAATATTTGAGAAGCTTATTGAAGAGCAGCCCTTCTGGGATTTCTGATGGGGAGTGTTTGGGGCGAGCTTGTGGGGTGTTCTCCTGTACTCTCTATCCATCTCCCACTCTGTTTATAGCTGATATTTAAATAGCCTATGTGACTTCAAGACTAACATTGTAATCATCAACTATCTACTAAGCAGGGAAGGAGATGGTTCTAAAAAGTCAATGTGTGAATTTCAGTATCAAGTGTAATAAATGCAGAAAGTTCACAGTAACAAGAATGCAAACAACTGCAAATGATGTGGAAGGTCAGAAATAAAAAGAAATCTTACTCATTTAAAAGAATGTTAATATTCTAGGTATGAATATGGGCCAGAACATAAAGGCAAAAGAGAAAATAAATGCAGGCCTTTAACAGCATTATCATCCTTCAACACTGTGACAAGCCAGCCGTGATTCCCAAGTATGTGACAAGTTTTTTTGCCAGGAATGTCAGGTTTAGCCCATTCAGCATGTCTGAAGTGTGCCGCAGTGTCTGAGCTCTGCATATGGGAAACGTATATCACAGTCTCATCTCTGCGGCTGTATTTCAAAGGTAGTGCAAGTTTTACCAGCCACCTAAAAATAAACCATTTAATGGATGCCTATTGAACAATACTGGCAGGTTGGGCTTTTTTTCTGAAATTTCGAACACAGCAAAACATTTCACAGTTGACTAGTACCATGGCGTGTCTGATAGCTGTAGAAATATTCAAACTGATTTTCTTGAATCTTTTCACTATATAAAATGCAGGTTTCAGGTGCATTCACCACAGGAAAAAAAAATTATATGCAAATTGTTGATTAAGTGCGTTTTATATTTTATGGAAACTAATTTCATGCTTTTGGTAGTAAATATCATATATCAGAGGATTAGTGATTTGCACATATCTAATTAATTAGCTTTTGACATTTTAGATTTTATTACTAAGGTTTTTTGACAATTTTTTTCCAGAAGTTTTTCAACCCGGTATTTATATACAGAAAATAAAATACCATCCTTAATTAAGTGCACTGGAATGTCTGACAGTTATGTCCTTTAAGGTTATATTCTCCCCAGAAGCAGTGCTTGGTATGGACCCGATCCTGTCGTCTTCTGCAGGTTACTTCAAAGATATGAGTAAGGGCTCCAGTTTCATACTTAAAAAGAAGGAGAGAAAATATTCTGACCTCTTATTACAACAAGTTTAAAATTGTACAAATGGAGAAGAATTTTTCTCTATCCCGGTGGGGGAATATTATCTCTGGGTCTGTCTGACCGACGAATTTCACCACAGCAGCCCAGGACATCCTTCTCTTTCTTTTCCAGTCATTGCCCTCATATTGCACTACTATTGGAAAGCAAATTCATGATAAACACAAGAACTAAAGTATTATTTCAGCCTACACACTTTGGTGATGCCGAAATGTCAGATGACAAGATGCTATCAATCTGAATTATACTGTCAATCTAAACGAAATCCATTAGTATATCTTGAGCAAAACCAGCATGCAGTTAGGAAATCTCGGCTGTCCTCTCTAAGACAAAATGAACTCCGCTTAGAAACAACCAAATTTCGGCTTTATGACCCAGTGCGGTGCAACACAATCCCTTCGTAGTAGCAGTTGTCTCACAGAGAGCCGGCCGAGAGCTTTTTTGTAGCGCAGTGAACTGGGATTCTTCAATAACATCAACAAATACCTTATTATAGTATTAACAGTTATAACTATTTTTATACTGAAAGTGCGGTCGTCAAATGTCGAAATTAAATGAAAAGCGGGCAGAGACAGTGAAAGCTAAGAGCAATAAAACATAAAAAACGAATAGGCTTCTAATAAACCCCAAAGAAAAACACATAACACTGGTGTAAACAGTTTTCATATTATGAATCAGATTCTGTGTTGCCGGCCATGTCAGTAAAGTCGAAGGAAGCACAAGATTTAATATTCTGTCATAGTAATGCTAAACAAAAGAAAAGTTCATCCAATTTCCATGTCAAACTGTATGAGAACTCAAAATCGGGCACTGCCTTAAAATGCATCCATTAATCAAAATCCAATATTTGAAAACGCGTAATTTCCATTCGGAGCAGCCTCTGAAATCAAAATCCGCCCCGTGAGCCGCTGCCGGGTAAGTAGCAGGTTGATCTCCCAGGGTCCCGCTCGGTGCCGGCGCTGTGCGGGACGGGACAGTCCCGCACCTGGTACTCCCGAGCAGTTTGTCTTTCCAGAGAAAGCACCTTTCCCTTCCTCACCAAATCTCTTTGCTTTTGAAGGAATAGGAATTACAAGGCGGGACAGAGCATGTTAATTTGATAGAGCTACCACTCAGCCTCATTTTTTCACCCTCTCCGACTCCCCGAATAGGAAAATATTTGGGTTTCTGACTCCCGGGGGTTGATTTCGTTGCTGTGGCATCGAAGACAGTTTCACTGTTGCCTAAACCAGGACAGCGGCACTCCCAGAGCCTCTCCGCAGCCCCATCTGGAATGCCACTGTTGGGGGGGATGCCGGACACATGTCCGGCGGGGAGAGACGGCGGCGAGCGCAGCCAGCCCTCCTGGGGCAGCGCGGACCCCCGCCCGCCAAGGGCACCCACCGCCCGCCGCCGGGACGGGACGGCCCCGCCGCTCTCCGCGGCTTAGCCGGAAAGTGTCCGGGTGAATCTCCTCCCACATGGCTGTGCCCACGAGTGGCACTTCCCACGCACCATTCTGCTGCGCTGAGACCTTAACTTTTTTGTCTTTTTTTTTCCTCAATGCTTTCTTTCTTTCTTTTCTTTTCTTTCTTTCTTTCTTCCTTTCTTCCTTTCTTTTTTCCCTTTCTTTTCTTTCTTTCTTCTTTCCTTTCTTCCTTTTTTCTTTCCTTTTTTCTTCCTTT